>NC_090648.1:515941313-516241313 GCF_040937935.1 Hyperolius riggenbachi | reverse complement strand
TTCTTGAAGCGTGAAACATGAACTTCAATGTGATGAAGACGATGTTTTAAAGTCCATTTTTCCCTTTCATATTTGGATTACCAATACAAAACATAAAGATTTGTTCACAACGTGTTCCCACGGGAATGAAGCAGACGAAAAACGATTATTAATCCTTGTTGTTCTTTTGAAATGATCACACACTGGAACATTCCAAAAGAACAGGGGGATGTGTCGAGATTTCCATATGGCGGAATATCGTTTTTCCGATAAACTGAACTGTGTATGATCAGATACACATAGACCTAATAATTTCCTTTCCTTAGGTTACAGAAGACAAAGACTTCTTAATGTAGGGTGATTATAGGTTAACATATACATTGATCATTGAGAAAGGCAGAGCATATTTTAATATGGCGATGTAATATTGCCATGCAAGGCTGACTTGTATGTGTCTCTAAAGGAAGGTCAGATGTTGAACAACAGGCAGTCAGCTGATGTGCTATTTGCAATGGGTAATCCCATTCACCTTACTGGGAACAATGATATCAGACCATTCTTTGTTTTAGGTCAAAACACTTGACAAGATAGCAAACAAGAGGAGTCTGAGTGACAATAGTGTGTTTAAAAATGGACTAATATCTGTATACAATGGCTCAAACCTGGCTACATTGAATGTGAAACCAAAACCCATGCAAGGTTTCTATGCAATATTTGTGTTTCCAAAGTCCAGACACAAACACAAGGCTTAGGAAATACCTTTATTTTTCTTATAGCTGGGCAAACCAGTAACAATATGAAAATGTTATTGAAAATGTATACGTGTTAATATAAAGATTCCCTGAATGAATATATCCAGAATGGTATAGAAATGTTATATGGTTACCAGTGTTGTATATTAAACAATAATGTTAGAGATATAAAACCATGCTAACAAAAACAATGTTTTATATAAGGAGGTCCATGGTGGTTTTCAATATGCCACTATGATTTTGGATAAAATCAAATCTATCTTGGATATGATAGAAAAGGTCACTGTATACTAAATAATAACCAATGATCCCATCCAGATCAGCTATCCATAAGATATGAATTTTTATAACATTGATTTATTCACTGTTGGGGTATAATAAAACATGATTTTTGTCTTTAGTTTGCCAAATATCCCAATAAGTCTGTGATTAGTTAGCCAACAGCACCTACAAAGGGTGAAAGCCAGTATTACACTTGGGTTAAAGATTAGTCACAGAAAGCTCCCATTGATCACTCCCACTGCCCAGTGATAGGCTAGAAGATTTAATCTCATGGGCAGGACACTAGATAGTGATGAGAATAAGATGAGAGGGGTCATTCAATGAGGAGGATCAGACCATCAAGAGATCTGAGCAGACCAGGACATAGAGGATTCATGCCATCTGAACACAGCCACGCCTAAAAGGAATACGCCCCAGAGGCCATCTTGGTGACTATACTTGAACCCAGTTCTGATTTTTCTTTTTAGTCATATGGCTTATCACAGCACGAATATCTGAACTTTTGATTTATTGACGATTGTCTTTCTTAAGTTTATAGTCATTTATAGCCAAAGGGAGTGCGTTCTTCCAGTGCACAGGAATTACTCATTCCATATATTTGATAAAACCCATTCAGTGGGTATATTTTTCTGTCGTTTAACACAACCAATAGTTCGAGAATCGCTGACTGTGAATGCCATAACTTGTTTTGGATAAAAGCGCTAGATACTTTAAGCTACCTCCTCTAGATATTTTGATACTTTGCCGCAGCATGTGCAAGCCACACCTAGCCAAATTTAGGACGACTCAATAGATATCTTATTCCAAAATTATATGTATTTTACCCGCTTGCTCTGTGTAGTATCACAGGCCAGCGGAGGTTAAAGTGTAGACAGAGGGAAAATTCCTGTCATTTATAGTTGATTGCATAGCGATTGTGGGGCAACGCCCAGTCGTCAGATCCACTGAGTCATCCTAAATTTGTTATATTGAATGGTATAGCTGACATCAGCCAGTTTATTTTGGATAGCGCATTTTTGATTTTGGACTGCGCAATTTTGATTTTTGATAGCCACCATTTTGTTTTTGATAGCCACCATTTTGTTTTTGATAGCAGCCATTTTGATTTTGATAACAGCCATTTTGTTGTCGTTCAATTCATCCATTTTGTCTCCAGAGACCCTGTGGTAAATTGAGTAACAGGGCCGACGGACATATTTGATGAGTCATAACTCTGCACTGTATTTGAGTTGACTGCTAATTGGTTTAAGCCTTTTGTATTGGTGAATAAGTATAATAACATTTTGATGTTTTACTGAAATTATTATCCAGCTCATTGCTTATTATAAGAATGACCTTATGAGTTTTGTTTTATATCAAAAGTGCAATATTATATTGTTTTGATATTGTAAATTTATTCAATATTAAATTGATATTTTTATAAATTGGTCCACATTTATTTGCATGTTTAAACCAGTACTGTAAAACCTCGGAAAACAAGCTCACACAGTTAGGCGTATGTTTGTATTTTAGCTCCTCCTATTTTCCCAGGAGCATTACATTTACATTTTTGATTTTATATTTATTTTTAAACAAGTTATACAAACATTGACAAAACGCCCGACACTCCTAAACTGGGATAGATACCCACATAGGCTTTTCCAATTCAACTCTTTCCCACACGACTACACAAGTGAATAAGATTTGGGCAGGAGTTCCGCTTTAATGTCACATTCCAACGTTATCTCATCTCAGTGTTTGTCCCCCCTCAGCTCGATGACGTTATTCATTTGTCCTCTGCGGTTATCTAATGCGTATAAACCTTGCAAGACGTGACCCAATTGTGTCATTTCTGTGCAAAGCATGTGATTTTACGGCAAGATTTCAATAAAAGAAATTACAGACATTAGCATTAATTGGAACCTTATGGCTCAAGCGCTGACAAAATAGCTATTAGGCAATTCATTCTCTGTGTCTCCAGGAGTGGGTGGGTTCTCGGAGCCCGCACCCTCCTGTCCCCCATCGGTAGCCAAGGAGGAAGGACCTTTAACGAGTGAATCAGTCTTTGATTGAGGGTCTTGTACAGAAATATTCCGCACAGCCTACATCTGTTCCCCCGGATGTCCTCTTCCTACAGCCAAACTGTCAGGCTTCTCCCAGCTGCTGGCAGAGCGCGGCTCCAAGCTGCGGGGTGTTCTGGCAAGTCTGAAGGATACAAAAAAAGAAAGGGCCTCTGAGGATGGAGCCAACATGGGAGTGATCGGGAGACGTACATTCTTTTTGTATCCATTCTCTGCATACAGCTTCAAATTAAAAGCAAAGCCTAAAAATCAGAACAGTCATTGTTGATGGTGACGATGGTTCCTGCATGTCCGGGAATGAGGTCCTCACCCCGACCAGTTATGGTCCGTTTGGGATGCAAGCTCCTGCTTGTTGCACTTTACAGTGTACCTGAAGTGGGTAGCAGGAAGAAAGGGCGCCGGCGGAGGGGGGACGAAAAGGGCGCCGCCTTAGACTTTAATGCAATTATCGTAAATACGGTGAAAAAAGAGCGCTGCGATAAATATTGTTAACAACATTAGAACAGTAAAGTTTTTGAAGTATGTTATCATTTTAGAAGCTTGCAACGTTATAGTTTTTGTCATATTATTTTGTTTATATGTACAGATTTTACGTTATCAAAGATATTATCTTTACTATGTGTAAAAGGGTGTTTCGGCAGAGGGAGTGGTTAAGGTTAGGCACCACCAAGGGGAGTGGTTAGGGTTAAGCACCACCTGTGTGCCAGTTAGTTTTAGGCAACACCAGGCAGGGTGGTTAGGGTTAGGCACCACGAGGGGGGTTAGGGTATGTTCACATGGCCGAGCTTCGTGTATGAGCACGGCTGCACTGTACAGGCGTCAGTATGCCCCCCCCCCCCCCCCCCCCCCCCCCCCGTGCAGTAGCATGGCTTTTTCTTCCATGCACAAGCAGCTCCCTCCTACTGTGCAGACGTGGGCCATACGTGCAACTGCGCAATGCAGCTGCGCTCGTAGATGGACGGGCGGCAGGGCCATGATGAGGAAGAACGTCCCAACAAGTAGCGGAAGAGTGAAGGAGATAGGAGAAGCCTTTGGATCATCAGAATTCTTTAAGGAGGAACTGTAATGAAAAAACTTACGCAATGAATAAAATAGCTTATTTTTTTACAATAGAAAAAATATATCAAGGTCCTCACATAGGAAAATGATCTAAATCAACGATGCAACAGGCACAAAGGTACCTCTTTGCCTCTGAACCATCGGTGCTGATCGATTGTACGCCTGCAACTCAAGTTACAAAACTTAAAAATAAATCAAAAGTTAGTTCTGAGCTCCCTTTCCAAAAAGTAAACTTTATTGTGGAGAATATCCCAAGGTAAGTATTAAAGTGTAGAGATAATTAATTATCTGTACACTTTGATACTTACCTTGGGATATTGTCCACAATAAAGTATTTTTTTTTACAATAGTCATTTATAAATTATATAGTCAGTGTTTTCCCGTTGTAAATTATTTCCTATCCCTGATTTACATTGTGAAAGTTATCAAAAAGGGTGACATCTTAAGTCCTGCGGAATGTTCTTTACTGAGAACTCTATGCGTAGAGGGAGATACTGCTTGCTTGGCAGTTGGAAACAGCTGTTATTTCCCACGATGCAGCGAGGTTCACAGACAGGAAACTGTCAGGGCCATGGTCATGACATCACACTATGGGAGGGGTTTCACCACATCAGCCAGACATATGGCATACATACAGGTCTATTTGAGAAAAGGTAAAGACCTTTCATGGGAAAGGGGGTATAGGCTACTGATTGGGATATGGTTCAGTCCTGGGTTACAGTTCCTCTTCAAATGGCACAAAGTTTTATTAGATGATTTTGAACAAAAATGAGTATATTTTTTCCTAAAGTTAAAAAGTACCTACATAATAATTTAAAGTTTTCCTTAAACCTAATACGTTGCCAAGATATATAGAATTACACATAATAAAGTGTGATTTTCTCAACCCTAGGGTCTTTATTCCACAAATGGCCTTGAAATTCCCGCCCCCAGTGTGAAAATGGGCCAGGGTGACTTTTTTTTCCTTTCCAAACCATAGGTGCAAAGGATGGTGGGGGATTGATGGCATAACTCCACCCCCATGGTCATGTGATCTAGGGAGGGGAGGACACAATGCTGAGGGCAGAGAGCAGGGGAGGGAGGGGAAGGGGAGGGCACCAGACTGGAGGGGAGGACAGAATGCTGAGGGCAGAGAGAAGGGGAGGGAGGGGCAGGGGAGGGAACCAGACTGGAGGGGAGGACACAATGCTGAGGGCAGAGAGCAGGGGAGGGGCTGGGGAGGGAACTAGACTGGAGGGGAGGACACAGTGCTGAGGGCAGAGAGCAGGGGAGGGAGGGGCAGGAGAGGCAACCAGACTGGAGTGGTGGACACAATGCTGAGGGCAGAGAGCAGGGGAGGGAGGGGCAGTGGAGGGAACCAGACTGGAGTGGTGGACACAATGCTGAGGGCAGAGAGCAGGGGAGGGAGGGGCAGTGGAGGGAACCAGACTGGAGGGGTGGACACAATGCTGAGGGCAGAGAGCAGGGGAGGGAACTAGACTGGAGGGGAGTACACAATGCTGAGGGCAGAGAGCAGGGAGGGAGGGGCAGGGCGAGGGAACCAGGCTGGAGGGGAGGACACAATGCTGAGGGAGTATTTGCAAGGCATCAGCATGAGGAGAAAGATGGAGGCGCTACTACAGGTATAAATGTGAGTCTGTTCTATCCACTATGATGTACCAGATGTAAACTTTATATATTCATGTACAGTAACTGTACACAGTGCATAGACTACATATATGTATTGCCATTCAGACCTTTTTTTGCCTGGAGGTGCTCTTTAAATATGTTTCCTATGAAAGGAAAAGAGCTTTCTGCGCTGGTTACTGACTGCCCCTATTGGCTTCTTTCATCTAAGGAGCTCATCCTGATCTGAAGATACTGCTGATGGTATTCCCAGTCCATACATGAGAGCTAGCAGCTGGCTATCGGCAAGGTGGGGTTTCTAAAATAATGATGGCATCACGGTAGAGAATGTAAAACGTCTAGAAACAATTAGACTCTGGGTGGTCGGATGACGATCAGTGAAAGGAGATGGAGAATTACAGTTTTCTTCTCGATTTTAAACAGACAACAGAGGAAAATAAAACGTGAAATGTGATGAGATGAAAGCAAACAGAGCTCAGAGCAGGAACACAGTGCAATCCTAACTCAGTCATTGTACAGGGTACTTACGTATTAACGCCCCTCAACCCAACAGCTGATTGGCTAACAGCTATTTTTATTTATTTTAAAACATATTTGTATTTATTTTCTTTATCATATATTCCTCTAATATCACTTTTACATCTTATCATTTTGCAATTACAATATATTACGTTCCATTTAAATCTTGTATGTTTATCACCACAGTGTAGCCTAAACAGTCAATATTTTCTATTACACGCTAATATAATTGCTTTTCCAAAGAAAAAGAAGAATATCGATGAGTTCTGCCCTTCCTGCTAATCCTACTGATAGCGTCTTCCATCTCACCTACTGATTTATAATATCTTTGAATAATGAGGAAAGGTTTAAAGCTGGATTGTCAGACACAAAATCAAATTCCATTTACCCACTGTGCTTAATATGCAGCCTGCAACCTGACCCTGCATTGCAAGCATTCCAATATAATCAGAAATGTGTCTGCTGTAATGAATCTTATCTCAGTCAGCCTGGCTCTGTTTGGTACATTGCCAAGGAGAAGGAAGCTTGTTATCTCCCCTCCCACATTCATGCTCCTCACTGATTGGCTGAGGGCAGTTCGGTGGTACTTGCCGGCACGGGTGTATACCATTGCACTTGACTGGCTGGTGAGCTGTTTGTGGACCATATAAAATGGCAGATTGCTGGCCGGGAGAATTTGCTTCTCGTGTGTGTTGCATTCAGCATTATATAGAGGCAGTGTGGGTGAATCCCCTGGCGGTGGCAGCACCGGGGCTCACCGGTACTCCCCCTATTGGTGTTTCATGGGGATTCTGGAGTCCTGTACAGTGGCAGAGCTCGGGGCCCCTGCAATATGCACCAGTGTCTTTGTTATCCGAAAACCGGACCAGGATCCGAATTCACATATTACCTTCAAAACATCTGGGATCTGTACAACGGGATCCTTAATAAACAATAAAAATTATCTGCAAAAATTACTTATTAGACTTTAATAGCCCCTATTTGTAAATCTTGTATTATTTCCCTAATTCAATATAAGAAATTACAAACATCAGCATTAATTTGCAACTTATGACTCTAATTGGCCAATTAAAATTGGATGTATGTACCAGGCTTTAAGGCCTTGTATGGCCCCCGACATGACATCTAACCCACATTGAGTCACGTGGTGCATCAGAGCTGTGCACAGAAAACACCACACAGTCAAAGAAAGTCGTTTCTGCTGCGCACCACTCTGGCTTTCGTCTATGGGGGGAGGTTAGTGTTCATTTTAATGCCGTTTGCTTGACTTGTCATGCAACTGCCAAGAACACACATCTGACATCAGGCAATCCCCGGCCGCTTGTGTCGGATAAATTAAACTCTACTGTAGTGGAAAAGGGCTCTATGGCTTTTCTAGTTCCAACTAGATCCAGTCAGAACTGGAAGGAATCATTTGCTAGAAGAAAATGGTGAGTTTCTGAGAGGAACTGACAGCAAGGTAAGTATAGATTGTAAGCTCGCAAGGGCAGGGCTCTCACCCTTTTGTGTCATGGAATGTTATTAATGTAATTGCTTGCACACTGTTAGACATTTATACATTTTAGTCATCATGTTAAATCAAATTGTAATCAGCAGTTCTGTATCTTGTATCAGTGTTCATATTTGATGTATATCATTGTCTGTATCATTGTGTATCCCATGTTTGTTTTCTTACATTGTACAGCGCCACGGAATATGTTGGCGCTTTATAAATAAATAATAATAATAATAATAATATATCATATCCATTTGCAGGTACATCATGTGTTTATTTTAAATAATTTTACTTGGTTCTCATTTTGTCAAAGTAAAAAATAAGAATGTTTTAACTTATATTTGTCTTTTTTGCTTTTTAAAAGGTGTTTTGTTTTTTGTATTAAGTAGTATATGGGGGCAGGGAGGAGGTCCATGGAGTTCTGCTTCCAGTGAATTACCAACTCTCCCTTTCCTTTCACAGTAAATAATTTGTGGAGTTTGCAGTATTCAGTAGGTGGAAGGAATGATTGATTGTATAATTGCTGCTCGCGTAGCGGCGGCGGCGGCGTTCTATCTGCGGCATCCAGCGCAGCCCCACCTGTGTATCCGGCAGCCGGCAGAATAACCCCCCTCTCCTCCTGTCAGATCTCTCCTGCTTTCCCGCACGTTTGTAGTCATCCTTCACTTTAATAATTGGCCGTTACACCGTACGGATATAACGAAGCGCAGCAGTTAGGAAGCAGCGCCCGCCTAGCTATGAATGTCAGCTTACGCCATCACTGCTGCCTCCTGACAGCTCGCTAGCAAGACGCTGATTATTATGCATATCTGGAGATGACTGGCAAATCACAGCTCGCCCCAGTGATGGAATCTGTCCTGGCATTTCTCGGGCCTTCCAAGCTTCTGTCCAGAGATGAAGGGGAGGTCTGGAGGCCAGAAATCAGCTTTTTCCCGCACGTGGAGTGAGCTGTTAGCGAGTTTCTATAAAAGGAACATACCCAGCTAGAAGACAAGAGCAGACCTGAAGTAGAAAGGAAATGTATGAAATAAGTAATTGTATTTGTAGAACTAATCCTAAAAAGAGTTTTCCTGAAGTTGCTGATTCTTGTTTTAAAGAGGAGCTGTTAGGTATAAGGTCTCAGAGAAAATACACATATATCAGTAGCTAAAGATTGGCTGTACTTACATTACATATGCATTTCACTGTCCACGTTTGGATTTCACAGAATTTTTATATAGTATATGCAGAGAATGATGCTCCTGACAGCTCATGGCAGGCTCCATGTTTTTCTGCCAAATGTGTCGTCATGTCCTGCCTGCTTCCTGATCACAGAGGAGCTCGTACAGAATAACACAGTGTGCAGTGAATATTAATGAGCCATGTGGC
Source organism: Hyperolius riggenbachi (assembly GCF_040937935.1). NCBI lineage: Eukaryota > Metazoa > Chordata > Amphibia > Anura > Hyperoliidae > Hyperolius > Hyperolius riggenbachi. The sequence goes on along the minus strand of NC_090648.1, from coordinate 516,232,173 downwards.
TAGGAACAATAGCTGACTCCTGCAGTGTACTCTGCCCCGAGATTTATCAGTGCTTCGCGCTGGACTGATTAGAAAGCTGCTGTAACGTCTCATTAGCAGCCGAGGGGAGGGCCCCAGAATGCTTTGCAGTTTACTATGCGGCTTGCGTCTTTATGGGTCTATAACAGCCTTTAAGATAAGCACACATCAAAGGTAACTGAGATTTTTATCTTCACTAATGGCTTTCTGGCTTCCTTCTAAACTGTTTAGCACAGGAGAATAGAGGTTTAAATTAGCTTCTGCAGCCTGACAGTTACTCTTTAAGTCCAGGTGAACCTTGGGTCAAAGGTTAAATACTCACCTAAGCAGAAGGAAGCCTCTTCCCCAGTGTTGCCAACTCATCCCTTTAATTACTGACACATATGAATTATACAAGTTTCGTGGCTAGGTAGATGCAGTTAAGGCACTGACTATGTGTAAGTAGCCCCAGAACCTGTATAACTTAGATGTGTCAGTAATTAAAGGGATGAGTTGGCAACACTGCTCTTCCCATGCTGTCCTCCGCCATTGCCCGGGACCCTCCTGCACATCTTGAATGCGCTCCTGTATCTGCACGAGCACTGCACCCACACCAGGCGTGGACATGCTCACACAGGCGTAGTACGGCCATGCTCGTACTTGAAGAGGAGCAAGGTCGTGACCGTGGAATCTCACAGCAGCTTGCCGGATTCCTTTTGATTGGTCTCAGCAACGGAGAAGCGGAGGAAGTGGTGTGGGAAACCTCTGTAGGATCCCCCAGTTTGAAGGTTGATCCATGCTTAGCATCACATGGAGAGTTGTGGGCAAGGAAAATCTAAGGAACAAAAAAAACAGGAAAAAAAGATAAAAATAAGGAGACAACAGTGCAATTTGCCAAAAAAAAAAAAAACACCAATACATATGAAGTAAGGAGAACTCCTCACAATAGTCGGGTTGCAAGAAATAATTCACCCGCTAGTGTTGAGCTGAAATGTTTGTAATTTCGTGTTTCCTTAATTACGGACGCGAATTTTGCAGCTACGACACAAATTCATAATTTCGTAACAGCCATACAAACCGTAATTCTGAATTCCGTAAGCTAAATTTCGGTTTCGTAATTTAGCGTTTCGCCGCAAATTCATATTTAACGCAAAATTTTGTAGTTTTATGTTTTCTATAGAAACTAAGTTATTTTACTTACGAAAATGGACGTAATTTTGTTTCTAATAGTAATTATGCACATTTAGGTAATGACTAAACTCAGGAAAGTCACTCATTCATTGCAATTACTGATAATGCAAAGGCCCCTGCACATGCTGACGCTTTAAATGTATAAGGAAGCTCTATCTGCAGCCACTTCTAAGACAGGTGCTCTTTGTCAAGGTGCACTTAGTGGTCATGCATGCTGAGACACTCGGTTTTGGGCCTTGCAATATCTGATAATACAAAGGTACCTGCAAGTGCTGTCACTTTAAATATATCAGGAGCCTGTGGACTGGAACACTATTTCAAGAACGGACAAATTTCCGTGGTAAACACGAAATTCTGATTTGTTTGTGTTACGTAAAAGATCGTAATTGTGAAAAACGATCATAATTACGAAATTCCCCATGAACACAAAATGTTGCATAATTTTGTGAAATTTGCGAAATTTCGATTAAGCCCATAATCGTAATTTTGCAAATTACGCTACATTTGAGGAGAAATTTCCCCATCCAATTTGTGGTCACTTGTGGTCACGCTTCTGATGATTAGATCTGTCCCAAAAGTGGGATAGTATTTAAATGAAAACCTCCCAACAGATTGGAGGACAGAGGCAACCAAGAACGATACAATAATTAACCACTTCAGCACCACAGGGTTTTTTGCTTAAAAACCAGAGCAATTTTCACATTTCAGCGCTCCTCCCATTCATTCACCAATAACTTTATCGCTACTCATCAGATGTAAATGATCTACAGTATATCTTGTTTTTTTGCCACAAATTATGCTTTGTGAGGGTGATATTTGCTTTTAGTAGTTATGTTATTATCTGTGCATTTTAAAGGGAAAAATTAGAAAAAAAAAAGAAAAAATACACTATTTCTCCATTTCCATCCACTATAGTTTTCAAATAAACAATGTTACCATAGGTAAAACCCACACATTGTATTTGCTAATTTGTCCTGGTTATCTCAACATTTAAATAATGTTCCTAATACAATGTATGGCGATAATATATTAGTTTCTGGTTTGTGTTTTTTGTTTTCTCATTGTACTCTATCAGTAATTAAAAGCCCTTATCTTCATGATTAACAGTAATACACTCTCATGGCATACATATCTTAAAAGCTAAGTCCCTAGGGTAACTATGTATTCTCTTTTCAATGCTGTCACTTTTGGTGTTTTTTTTACAAGTATTTATTTGGGGGTACAGAGTACATGAAAATAACAGTTTTATTGCTTTTCATTTTTTCAGTTTTCCGGTAAAAACAATCACATGACTTATCCCTCAGTTGTCAAACAACACAAAATCTATTCTCTCACTTGTAACGGTTAAAATGATACCCTATATACATAATCAGATAGCTTATTGGGCATACAGCACACTGTTTACCACAAGTACGCCTATCTACTCCCCTGAGCTCCAGGTGAAGTTTTGTGGGGAGTAGATAAGCGTAGCAAGGGATTCAAAGTGGTTAAAGGCCGTGTAAGAAGGAGAGCTGCCGGTTGTCTGACCTCTAGGGATGCTTGGAAATGTCCTTTTCCGATTCTGTGAAAATTACGGTTTCTGCCAATTCCAATTTCTGTTGTTTACCGATTTTCTGATCTTTTTTTATCGATTTTGAATTTTTGAGGAGTATTAATTAGTCCATGCATCAGACAATTCAAAAAAGGAAAAAAAAATGGAAAAATGGAAATCAGAAAAATGGAAAATCAGTCTTGTGATTGGTCCAAAATTACCGCGATGGTCCGATTTTTGCAGAGAAATCCTGCATTCTCTGGTTGATCCAATGCTTCCGAGTTCTGTCATTGGGATAAAATTACCGAGTTGCTGTAAATTGGATTTTTGCGGAATTACGTTTTCTGATTACCATACGGAAATGCAGAAATTTCAATTCGGCAGAATCCAAATAAGCCTCCCTGCCTCTCTACATACCTCTCCTGCAGAGCATCACAGCCACTATGACTCAGTAGAAGATCAAGCAGTTATTACGCACTAATGGAGTTATACAACTCGTTACGCGGGCGTTCCCCGCTTCCTCGAATCAATAATACCAAACAATGTGCCGTGCATCTAAGGAGATCAAACTCGAGTGCCTGAAATATTTACCATCCCTCTGACATGACTGCTGTTCACTCGGCTCCCACGCGGAGAAATGCTGACCTGCTAAATATGTAATCACTTCCCTGCCGTCAGGAATGTTACACAGCCAGGCAAGTTTGATGGACTCTAATTAGTTTTCAGGAGAGCAGCTCTGATTGCAGATGTAAAGCTCTGGTTTATTAACCCTTGGAGTAAAAAATAATTACAAATAGAACACAGTCAAGTTCTAGGTAGGATTGGTGCTCTGTGTATACGAGTTTATCTCATCAAGACAAGAGTCTCTTCAGGTAGTATTCAACGCAAACCTGAATTGCACAAAGAAGTCTCATGAACACCAGCGCTCTATCACACCAGAAGTGCCCACTGCCCTGAACAAGCATATTTGCAGTGCACATTCTCAAGTCCATAAACCACGCATGCCCAGTGCAGATGCGCTTGATCACATTTACTGGGCACCATGCCCCTGGACTAAGCCCCGCCCCCACAGGTGTTCTATCACCTGCTTCTGCTGTGTGTGTGCAGCAGCAGGAAGTTTTGTGTCCTGAGGAGCAGCAGCATCACAGTTTCCTAGAGAGCAGACATCACACGGTAGAGGCCTGCAGCGGGTCGGGTACCCACGGGTAACCCGAAATGCGGGTCGGGTCCGGGTACCCCAATTGATTTAAGCTGCGGGTGCGGGTAGCAAGTTGCGGGTGCGGGTAGGGTCGCGGGTAGTGAAAACAAACAAGTTAATTCTGACTGTGTCTTTTGCTTACTGTCATACCGCCAGCAGGGCGAGAGGGCTTTAGCAACATTAGAGCGGCATGATCGGTGATAGCATGCTGCGGCGTTATTGAAATCTATACCTTGGCAGAGATAACAGGCCCCAAACAGGGCTTAGATTTCAGTTAGCATCGTCTGGAAGTGGTTAAAGATAAAAGAATAAAAACATGTCTACTTCATATGTATAATATATCCCTATTCACCCAATGGGAAGGGGAGAGGCCGAATCACATTGTGGCCTCCAGAACCTCCTCCTACATCAGCCTTTCTCAACCTTTGTGCCCTGGAGGAGCCCTTCAATTCATGTGTGAATCTCATGGAACTCCCGCCATTTTTATAGTAGGTGTGGTCTTTCAAAGTGGGTGTGGCTAAAGACTTATTATTACCGTAGCGGCATCCATTCTGTGTCTCTTCTTTACAGGCACATGTTTACGGCCTCCATCATTGTGCTCCCTATTGTAGTTGCCTGATGTTAAAGAGGAACTCCAGTGAAAATAATTTAATTAAAAAAAGTGCTTCATTTTCACAATAATTATGTATAAATGATTTAGTCAGTGTTTGCTCATTGTAAAATCTTTCCTCTCCCAGATTCACAATCTGACATGTATTACATGGTGACATTGTTACTATAGGGCAAGTTATGTAGCTGTTTCTAGCTGCTCTGGCTGTTACAGACAGCTTTAAACAGCCATTTCCTGTCTGTGAACATTGTTACATTGTGGCAGTTTGCCCAGAGTACCGCGGTATTCAGAGCCTCTTGTGGGAGGGGTTTCAGCACAAAATTAGTCACACAGCGCCCCCTGATGGTCTGTTTGTGAAAATCATTCTATTTCTCATGTAAAAGGGTGTATCAGCTACTGATTGGGATAAAGTTCAATTCTTGGTTGGAGTTTCTCTTTAAGTGTTGGTTTAATTTCACTATTTCCTGCTTATTAACAGTCTGCACATTCTCAGTTCTGGAAGCAGGTCTTCTGGGCGCATGCACGGAGGTGTGTAGTGCCAGATGATGGTGCGGCTACAGCTGCAATGCTATAGTCCTCAGCCTGCTTAAGGGTAATTCAGGGTTCCGGTTGCTACGACTCGGAGGGGGATAGTATTTAACACCGCCCAGTGATTCAGCGGCAGCAGGGTGAGCCGTCATTCGGTTCACCCTGCGCCCAACTAATACGTACGCCTTACATTCTGACATTTGTTCATCACCACAGCATGCTGGTCATGTGTCATAAGAGTCACATGATTAATGTGCCAATGATGAACAATTAAAGAAGCTAGGATTCAGGATGGGCAAAAATTAAGTAAAGAGGACACAGAGGAGCCAGAAAAGTAGTTTTAAAAGTTCCTCATCCTGCCAGCAGAGGCCGCTATCACCAGAGGGAAAGATGCCAGGGAACCCCTGCAAAGACCTCAAGGAACCCCTGGTCAAGAAGTCTGCTCTACATAGTACAAAGTGGTTGATCTGGAACTTTTGCTCAGACTATTTGGAAACCGAATAACATAAGCATGCTTTCTCCTTTCAGGTGTACCGGAGATGAACCCCGGGTCAAAACAGACATAGTTACCTAAGAAAAGGGAAGCCTCTGGAAACTATAGAAGAAGGCAAGGGCTTGTCGGAATGAAGGTCAGGGCTGCGATTCCCTTAAGGCATTAGCGTGTCCGTACTGCACCTGCGCAAGTATGGCTGCTCCTGTGCAGTAGGCCGGAGCCACTCGTGACAGAAGAGGAGTGCGCCCGGATCTTCTGGAAGGTCCCGGTGAGCGGTCACAGCAGTGAGGAGGACGCAGGAAGCCTCTACAGGATCCAGAGGCTTCTTTCTTCTTCGGCAAGTATGTCTTTCTCCTCAGGTTCTCTTTAAAGGGAAGGTCCGCGTTGAAAAAAAAACAAACTCCACTTACCTGGGGCTTCTTCCAGCCCGTGGCAGCCGTCCTGTGCCCTCGCCGCAGCTCCTCTCACTCCCGGTCGGCTTCCGGGCCGGCTTCATGTGAGCTCCACGGCGCGGGTCACGTGGTGTACGTGATGTCATCAGGTCTCTACTGCGCAGTAGAGACTCGACGTCACGTGACCCGCGCCGTGGAGCGCACATGAAGCTGACCCGGAAGCCAACCTGTCGAGGTCGGCTTCTTCAGCGCAGGACACTGGGAGGGAGAGGAACTGCGGCGAGGGCACAGAACGACTGGCAGGGGCTGGGAGAAGCCCCAGGTAAGTGCAGTTTGTTTGTTTTTTCAGTGCGGACGTTCCCTTTAAAGCTTTCACGTATCCCTACATCCCCTGTGGCCTTCCTCAGCACAGCATGAGGCAAATTCCCCATATAAATCTCTGGCACCGACTAGGATACCTCTCTAGCGTCATAAATTACCGGCCATTGTCTGCTTGATGCTGAGGCTTGTGAAATCTGTCTAGAAGAGTATGAAGCAATCTCTCCTGCATGCTGGTGTATAATATAGCCCGTGTAGATAGTAGCTGTGGCTTTCTCCTTCACTGCTATGTGGGTATCGCTCTACCATCTGGATCTGAGCTCACTCATGCTGTCATCCTCTTTATTAGAGACCCCCGTTCCAGGAAACCCTGTCGCAGCCTGGATGGAGAATAGACGGCTTCTTTTCTGATTTTATTGTCTGGCTTCTAAGAACACATACTTTATTGTGGTTTTATGAAGGATTTCCTGAAGGAAAGCCATGTATCATGTTCAGTTGTTCCATGTGGATGTGCAATCGCCGGCGCACGCGAAAAGATGGAGCGCAGGGACAGATGGACTACCGGTGCTGCCAAGGGGTCCATGGAGGAGAGGACACAGGCAAGAGGCGCCAGGGGGAGCAGGTGGCTGGGATGGAGCGGGGTCTGCTTGTTGCTCTTCAGGACTCACTGTGGAGGAATCAAGTCCTGATGAGAATGTTTAAAGGGGATCTCCAGACTCCACTGTAAATTCCAATAGTATGACTGTTTGCACTGTTTTTTTTACCCAATTTCCATACTAAGAATCGGAAACATTGTGGCATCTCTGATTGGCCTCATATCATGGCTGGCATTGCACTACTTCTCTAGTCATTTCCCATCTCTGTGATCGTCTGGCTCAGTGGCACAGGTAGAATCTGAGTACCTCTCAGGCTACACTCAGGGCCGGTCCTACCATGAAGCAGACTGAATCAGGTGATTCAGGGCAGCAGACTGTAGGGGGAAGCATCAGCTCTACACTCTGCTGATCAATTTCAGTCTCTCCCTCTGCTTTGCTGCTTCTGCCTGACTCATGGAGCACAGAGCTTACCTGCTGTGAGTCTGTGTGTGTTGGAACGCCCCTTTATTAGATATGCACTGCTCTCTGCTAGCTCCGCCTCCTCTCCATGTGCTCTTATGCCCTCTGGTTTCTCTGCTGTGCAGGTGAGCTGCAGTTTATTGCTGTGTGTGTGTGTGTACAGTGTGTGTGTGTGTGTGTGTGTGTACAGTGTGTGTGTGTGTACAGTGTGTGTGTACTGTGTGTGTGTGTGTGTACTGTGTGTGTGTGTGTGTGTGTGTGTGTGTGTGTGTGTGTGTGTGTGTGTGTGTGTGTGTGTGTGTGTGTGTGTGTATGTACAGTGTGTGTGTACGTGTGTGTATACGTGTGTGTGTGTGTGTGTGTGTGTGTACGTGTGTGTGTGTATACAGTGTGTGTGTGTGTGTGTGTGTGTACAGTGTATGTGTGTGTGTGTGTGTGTGTGTGTACGTGTGTGTGTGTGTGTGTGTGTACAGTGTGTGTGTGTGTGTGTGTGTGTGTGTGTGTGTGTGTGTGTGTACAGTGTGTGTGTGTGTGTGTGTGTACTGTGTGTGTGTGTGTGTGTACTGTGTGTGTGTGTGTGTGTGTGTGTGTGTGTGTGTGTGTGTACTGTGTGTGTGTGTGTGTGTGTGTGTGTGTGTGTGTGTGTGTGTGTGTGTGTGTGTGTGTGTGTGTGTGTGTGTGTGTGTGTGTGTGTGTACGTGTGTGTATACGTGTGTGTATACGTGTGTGTGTGTGTGTGTGTGTGTACGTGTGTGTGTGTATACAGTGTGTGTGTGTGTGTGTGTGTGTACAGTGTGTGTGTGTGTGTGTGTGTGTGTGTGTGTGTGTGTGTACGTGTGTGTGTGTGTGTGTGTGTGTACAGTGTGTGTGTGTGTGTGTGTGTGTGTACAGTGTGTGTGTGTGTGTGTGTGTACGTGTGTGTGTGTGTGTGTGTGTGTGTGTGTGTGTGTGTGTGTGTGTGTGTGTGTGTGTGTGTGTGTGTGTGTGTGTGTGTGTGTGCTTCAGCAAAAAGCCTAGAACCTTCATGAGCTTCATGCTCTGTACACACGTTGCTCCTTCATGCTCTGTACACATGCTGCTGCTCCATGCTCTGTACACATGCTTCTGCTCTATGCTCTGTACACACGCTGCTGCTCCATGCTCTGTACACATGCTGCTGCTCCATGCTCTGTACACACGCTGCTGCTCCATGCTCTGTACACACACTGCTGCTCCATGCTCTGTACACACACTGCTGCTCCATGCTCTGTACACACACTGCTGCTCCATGCTCTGTACATACACTGCTCCTCCATGCTCTGTACACACGCTGCTGCTCCATGCTCTGTACACACGCTGCTGCTCCATGCTCTATACACACGCTGCTGCTCCATGCTCTGTACACACACTGCTGCTCCATGCTCTGTACACACGCTGCTGCCCCATGCTCTGTACACGCTGCTGCCCCATGCTCTGTACACACTGTTGCTCCTTCATGCTCTGTACACATGCTTCTGCTCTATGCTCTGTAAACACGCTGTTGCTCCATGCTCTGTACACACACTGCTGCTCCATGCTCTGTACACATGCTGCTGCTCCATGCTCTGTACACACACTGCTGCTCCATGCTCTGTACACAGGCTGCTGCTCCATGCTCTGTACACATGCTGCTGCCTCATGCTCTGTATACACGCTGCTGCTTCATGCTCTGTACACATGCTGCTGCTCTATGCTCTGTAAACACGCTGCTGCTCCATGCTCGGTACACACGCTGCTGCTCCATGCTCTGTACACACGCTGCTGCCCCATGCTCTGTACACGCTGCTGCTCCATGCTCTGTACACACGCTGCTGCTCCATGCTCTGTACACACGCTGCTGCTCCATGCTCGGTACACACGCTGCTGCTCCATGCTCTGTACACACGCTGCTGCCCCATGCTCTGTACACGCTGCTGCTCCATGCTCTGTACACACGCTGCTGCTCCATGCTCTGTACACACGCTGCTGCTCCATGCTCGGTACACACGCTGCTGCTCCATGCTCTGTACACACGCTGCTGCCCCATGCTCTGTACACGCTGCTGCTCCATGCTCTGTACACACGCTGCTGCTCCATGCTCTGTACACACGCTGCTGCCCCATGCTCTGTACACGCTGCTGCTCCATGCTCTGTACACACGCTGCTGCTCCATGCTCTGTACACACGCTGCTGCTCCATGCTCTGTACACACGCTGCTGCTCCATGCTCTGTACACACGCTGCTGCTCCATGCTCTGTACACACGCTGCTGCTCCCTGCTCTGTACACACGCTGCTGCTCCATGCTCTGTACACACGCTGCTGCTCCATGCTCTGTACACATGCTGCTGCTCCATGCTCTGTACACACGCTGCTGCTCCATGCTCTGTACACACGCTGCTGCTCCATGCTCTGTACACACGCTGCTGCTCCATGCTCTGTACACACGCTGCTGCTCCATGCTCTGTACACATGCTGCTGCTCCATGCTCTGTACACACACTGCTGCTCCATGCTCTGTACACATGCTGCTGCTCCATGCTCTGTTCACACTCTGCTGTTCCATGCTCTGTACACACACTGCTACTCCATGCTCTGTACACACTGCTTCTCCATGCTCTGTACACACGCTGCTGCTCCATGCTCTGTACACACGCTGCTGCTCCATGCTCTGTACACACGCTGCTGCTCCATGCTCTGTTCACACACTGCCGTTCCATGCTCTTTACACTTGCTGCTGCTCCATGCTCGGTACACACTGCTTCTCCATGCTCTGTACACACGCTGCTGCTCCATGCTGTGTACACATGCTGCTGTTACATGCTCTGTACACACGCTGCTGCTCCATGCTGTGTACACATGCTGCTGTTACATGCTCTGTACACACGCTGCTGCTCCATGCTCTGTACACACGCTGCTGCTCCATGCTCTGTACACACGCTGCTGCTCCATGCTCTGTTCACACACTGCTGTTCCATGCTCTTTACACTTGCTGCTGCTCCATGCTCGGTACACACTGCTTCTCCATGCTCTGTACACACGCTGCTGCTCCATGCTGTGTACACATGCTGCTGTTACATGCTCTGTACACACGCTGCTGCTCCATGCTGTGTACACATGCTGCTGCTCCATGCTCTGCACACACGCTGCTGCTCCATGCTGTGTACACACGCTGCTGCTCCATGCTCTGTACACGCGCTGTTTCTCCATCCAAAGTCAACTGTATTAGGGAAAGAAATTGGGCGGTGCTGTGAGCTGCGGGATACCTGCAGATATTCTGGTGTCCCACATTGTGCCTGTCCCCAGACACTGCACCGGCCCTGATCTGAGGGGGGATTCTGGGCAGCTGCAATCTCCCCCTGCCTTTGCCTATGCCAAATCCCGCTCTATGCCCACCCAGAGTCTCACACAGGCAGCCAGATACAGCAACACATGTGCCTGGCACTGAGGCATTGGCTTGTAGAGAGGTAACTTTACACCGAATCCTAAACCATCTGAACATTATTGCACATTTATAACAGGAGAAAATTTAATATAAGTAATCCGAAGTCAGGGGAATAAAGTTGGCAGTCTACGTTCTTCTCTCAGTTAAGCTTCCTTCTATTGGCAGCTGTGATCATCTGCCGCCCAAACGTGGCAAGATACATCTGGATCATCAAGTCCTCCAACGCCATCAGCAGAATACAGACGTGCCTACTAGGGATGCTCATTCGGATTCCGCGGAAATGCAATTTCCGAAATTCCGATCGGAAATTGCATTTCCGCATCGGAATGCGGAAATCGGTAATGTAAGTGCCGTAGGCGGATTTCCGCCGGATATTGCGGAAATTTCCGCCGGAAATCGCGGAAATTCCACCCGACTTTAACATCGATTTTCTCAAAAACTATAAGGTCTTTTTGAAAACTTTTTTTTGCATCTTGTTCACAAGATTCGGTTTAATAAACCCTGAAAATTTGGTGTTTCTAGGACTTAAGGGGGCTTTGTTATTAACCATTAAAGTCGGTGGATTTTTACTGTAATGTAAAATGCAGAAAATCTGCATCTGCCTATTTTCTGCATTTTATATTACAGTAAAAATCTGCCGACTTTAGCAGTTAATAGCAAAGCCACCGTAAGTCCTAGAAACACCAAATTTTTAGGGTTTATTAAACAGAATCTTCTGAACAAGATGCAAAAAAAAGTTTTCAAAAAGACCTTATAGCTTTTGAGAAAATCGATGTTAAAGTCGGGCGGAATTTCCGCGATTTCCGGCGGAAATTCCGCATTAGAATGCGGAAATTGGTAGCGGAAGGCGGAATCGGTAATCGGTACATGACGGAATGCGGATTTACCGCGGAATCGGAAATTGGCATTCCGACCATCCCTAGTGCCTACTGAATCCTTCAGCTTCATTCACTCATCCACAGAGGGCCGCGGAAACACCCCCGATCGCCCTATCGCCTCCGCCAAATACCTATACCAGGACAAAGCTTACATAACTAACTCCCCTCCTCACAGAATTCCCTTTGTTAGTAAAGATGAAGAGAGGACATTAATATTTGATGCAGCTGTACTAGAGAATTATGGCAGCAGAGCAGAGTGGACATTTCCACATAGAGAGGAGCTCTCTCTCTCTCTCTGTCTCCTTTCTGAGCTCCTGAGGGGTTAACTTGTTGTGGTTAGCACTGCAGCTCAGCAGACTTTATCATTATAAAACACTGTGGTTGCAGTGCTGGTCACAAAGAGTAATCTCCTGCCAGCAAGGGGCTGAGGTGGTCCATTGCTCTTCTCTGATCACAGCTGAACACACAGAGTGGCTGTCTTGTTTCAGCACTCAGAGAACAGACAGCATGACTCATCCAAAAGAAAGAGAGAAGGTGGGACTTAGCTTCACCTCTGAATTTCTGCCCACTGTGCCCCAGATGCCGGGGCATGCAGTGCCCATCATGATGCCCGGTTCTCATGTGGCGCCAGTAGGCAGAAATGATGGTACACCAGCATCCGTTACCATGGTAACGGCCTGCCCAAGCTCACGCTGTGAAAACAGCACAGGAGTCTGCAGGGAGCACACAGCGCGGGATTCCTGCACTTACATTGGATGCCACGCCCTCTTTCTTTCCCGCTGCTTTTGAATGTGAGTCCTAAAAATGCTGCGAGTTCCCTGGTCAGACAGCTGCTACCGAATGGTAAGAGTTTATAGCTTGCCAGGTGGGAGGAGGAAGGGGAGGAGAGGGGAAGGAAAAGGGCTGCTTTCAGGAAGTAGCACCTGTTTAGACAGAATGTACTGGCTAGTGTGTTCTTATCTAAATAGTCATCGAGACCTGCTACAGGGCTTTCTTCTCCTGACACTGCAGCGGGGCCGGCGCTACCATACAGGCAAAGGGGTAATTGCCCCAGGGCCCCCCAAGTCTACCCTTGACTTGTGCTTCCCACGGCCCCTGCAAAGTTTTGTCAACATAGCAGGTCAACTGCCCCAGCATGCTGCTCCATCCATTCTCTCCATCTTCAGCCTCTCCTCCATGACCCGTCGGTGCCGCTGAAATCCGCGTCGGCATTAAATACTATTCCCCCTCCTCCTAGCATTACTGTTATAGCAGCGCCTAGTTTTGGCGCTCGGCGGTGAGTGACGTGCGCTGAAACCACCTGCTTTGTTGAAAATGGGCTGTAACAATCGCCACCATATTCATCTCTGAACAAGTTTCTGTCTATAGTAGTGAATTATGAAATTGTTTCTGTGTTGTAATAAGTGGAACATACACTCTGCACTCTCCTTCACCCCAAACATCCAAAACCTCACAAAGTCCTGCAACTTCCACTTCCGTAACATCTACAAGCTCCACCCTTTCCTGACCTCTGCCACCACCAAACTCCTCCTCCATGCCCTCATAATTTCCCACCTTGACTACTGCAATGCCCTGCTGTCTGGTCACCCTATGACCAGAATTGCCCCACTGCAGTCCATCATGAATGAGGCAGCCAGAATTATCCACTCCTCCCATGGCTCCACCACGGCGGATCCCCTCTCTGAATCCTGACACTGGATTCCTATCCAGTCCAGAATCAGATTCAAGATACTGTGTCTGGCCTACAAATCTGTCCACAAAACCTGTCCAACCTACATTTCCGATCTTACTCAGAGATACACACCTAGCCGCTCACTCCGCTCCTCCAATGAACTTCACCTGACTGCCTCCCGCATCACCCAATCCCATGCATGCCTCCAGGACTTCTCAAGAGCCGCTCCAACACTATGGAACTCCCTACCTCCACCCATTAGGGCAGCCCCCTCTTTCAACATCTTCAAGAAGGCCCTCAAAACTCACCTTTTCACTCTGGCCTACTACCCCTCACAAGTGCTCTAAACCCGAAGCGGAACTCTGGTCCCCTACCTCTCGTGTCCCTACCTCTCCCTCTAGATTGTAAGCCTTTGGGCAGGGTCCTCCTCCTTTTGTGTCCTACCTGATCATGCACCTCCATTACTGTGAACCCATGCTATGCATCTGAGTGAACTCGACTGGCCTTATCTCCATGCTCCTATCCTTAACTAAGTAAAGTCCAAGGGTAGGTTCGCACACCAGCTTCTCAATAGAGCAAAAAGTGCTGTTTAATAATCCATCATATGTCAAACAGAAAGTATGACAATTGTTTCGGGGCCACTAAGGGTCCCCTTTATCAAGTGCAGACAAACTAATGTCCAGCGCTGCATAATATGTTGGCGCTTTATAAATACAATAAATAAATATATATATATGTACTCAACCTATTGTATTCCCCTTTAAGCCCAGCACTTGCAGCAATTGCGAGCTCCTCAGGACGTATAATGACTTTTCTTCGTTCTTTGCCTTATGTCATCTGTCAGGAAATTACCTGTAGCTGCCGCAGTAAAATAGCTATTAGCCCGGGTTGGGGGATAAAGAATGAGTGGAAAAAAAGCTGCATAAAATGTAAAGAGAAAAAAACCCGGCAAAGCGCAGCGCTGGGTCTGGAATGACGACGCACAGCCAATTCTCCGAGCAGAGCTGGAGGGATTGTGTGTCATTGCAGAGACAAACGAGGAACAGATGGCCAGAGAAAAACACATACGTAGCTGGGGCACTGAATGCATGTCAATGGCACAGAGCTCACAGGTTCTGCCACTTCTGTCTTCTAACAGCGATAAAGAGGACCTGTCATATTCTGCTACAATCTGTTTTCTATCATGCATTATGCATTCCTGCTCATGAGCCGTCTGTCCTGGACTATCTATCTCACGTGCGATGCACAAATCCTGGCTCTGTGAGCTCAGACTTCCTGAGCAGCTTCTCCCTCTTCTATCGCTGCTGATCTGCTTGGCATGCACTGGCCTCTTACAGGAAGGGGTGTTTGGACAGCCGTGGAGGAACCAGAACTCCTAGGTTTGAAGCAGTTCATTTGGGTGCATAGAATGTTGGCATGGTTGGTTTCATGAACGTATCCTACAGCATGCATGCACCAGGGGGATGGGCAAGTCTTCTGACAGCCAGGCCTGGTCCAGCCTGTCCACATTGCTGGTGGACATGAGGAGGCCTCTGTTGGTCACCCAGCCCTAGTTGGCAGAAGGGGAGCTCAGCTTCTCTGACGTATGTTCCACAAGCTCTGGTCACTGTGCCATGCCTTCAGCCACGTGTGTCCTCTAGATGTGTGGTAGATCGTTATATAACAATGATAAGAGGTGAGTACCGCTTCACTCAAAACAGGAAACAGAGCGGATCCAAGGTGGCCCAAGCCAGTAGTCCATGCAAGAAGAAAGAAAGGGAAGGATCCGCTTCAATGAATCCAAAGTTTATTAAGGACTTATCCTAAATTCCCGGACAAACATAGACTAACATGTTTCGGACCCAAACTGGTCCTTAATCATAGCTTATGATTAAGGACCAGTTTGGGTCTGAAACATGTTAGTCTATGTTTGTCCTGGAATTTAGGATAAGTCCTTAATAAACTTTGGATTCATTGAAGCGGATCCTTCCCTTTCTTTCTTCTTAGATCGTTATATGGTTACTCATGGGGCCATGCCTTCAGCCACGTGTGTCCTCTAGATGTGTGGTGGATCGTTATATGGTTACTCATGGGGCCATGCCTTCAGCCACATGTGTCCTCTAGATGTGTGGTGGATCGTTATATGGTTACTCATGGGGCCATGCCTTCAGCCACGTGTGTCCTCTAGATGTATGGTGGATCGTTATATGGTTACTCATGGGGCCATGCCTTCAGCCACATGTGTCCTCTAGATGTGTGGTGGATCGTTAGATGGTTACTCATGGGGCCGTGCCCTCAGCCACGTGTGTCATCTAGATGTGTGGTGGATCGTTATATGGTTACTCATGGGGCCATGTCTTTAGCCAACTGTGTCCTCTAGATGTGTGGTGGATTGTTATTTGGTTACTCATGGGGCCATGCCTTCAGCCACGTGTCTTCTAGATGTGTGGTGGATCGTTATATGGTAACTCATGGGGCCGTGCCTTCAGCCAAGCCTGTCCTCTAGATGTATGGTGGATCATTATATGGTTATTTAAGGAGCCATGCCTTCAGCCACGTGTCCTCTAGATGTGTGGTGGATCATTATATGGTTACTCATGGAGCCATGCCTTCAGCCACGTGTGTCCTCTAGATGTGTGGTGGATCATTATATGGTTACTCATGGAGCCATGCCTTCAGCCACGTGTGTTCTCTAGGTGTGTGGTGGATCGTTATATGGTTACTCATGGGGCGATGCCTTCAGCCACGTGTGTCCTCCAGGTGTGTGGTGGATCGTTATATGGTTACTCATGTGGCCATGTCTTCAGCCAGATGTATCCTCTAGGTGTGTGGTGGATCGTTATATGGTTACTCACGGGGCCATGGCTTTAGCCACATGTTCCACAAGCTCTGGTCATTGTGCTATGCCTTCAGACATGTGTGTCCTCTAGGTGTGTGGTAGATCGTTATATGGTTACTCATGGGGCGATGCCTTCAGCCACGTGTGTCCTCTCCTCTAGATGTGTGGTAGATCGTTATATGGTTACTCATGGGGCCATGCCTTCAGCCACATGTGTCCTCTAGATGTGTGGTGGATCGTTATATGGTTACTCATGGGGCGATGCCTTCAGCCACCTGTGTCCTCCAGGTGTGTGGTGGATCGTTATATGGTTACTCATGTGGCCATGTCTTCAGCCAGGTGTGTCCTCTAGGTGTGTGGTGGAGCGTTATATGGTTACTCATGTGGCCATGTCTTCAGCCAGGTGTGTCCTCTAGGTGTGTGGTGGATCGTTATATGGTTACTCACGGGGCCATGGCTTTAGCCACATGTGTCCTCTAGATGTGTGGTGGATCATTATATGGTAACTCATGGGGCCATGCCTCCAGCCAAGTGTGTCCTCTAGATGTGTGGTGGATCGTTATATGGTTACTCATGGGGACATGTCTTCCGCCACGTGTGTCCTCTAGGTGTGTGGTGGATCGTTGTATGGAAAGTTATATGGTTACTCATGGGGCCGCTCCTTCAGCCATGTGTATCCTCTAGATGTGTGGCGGATCGTTATATGGTAACTCATGGGGCCGTGCCTCCAGCCAAGTGTGTCCTCTAGATGTGTGGTGTATTGTTATATGCTTACTCATGGGGCCATGCCTTCAGCCAAGTGTGTCCTCTAGATGTGTGGTGGATTGTTGTATGGATACTCATGGGGCCATGCCTTCAGCCAGGTATGTCCTCTAGATGTGTGGTGGATCGTTATATGGTAACTCATATCTTCTTGGGTCAGGTGTGCCCCCCAACCCCAACACATTCATTTAGCGGTCATTGCTTCATTGTGATACGCAAGCCCCTTCACCGCAGCAAGGTAACAATCACGAAGGGGAATTGACACATGTACATGCCTTTTGTTTTATTGTTGCAGCCGCAGTGCTGCCAGAAAAATTAGGCAGGCATGTACACGCAGCAGAAAAATTATTATAGCGGCCGCTGCTAGCACCTGGAGTCCTGGACCCTGTTGGTGGTGGCGGAGAAGGCAGTCAAGCAGCCTGCAGGCAGAGATGCTGTGTGTAGGGACTGACTTAGTATTCGGGCAGGCCTGACTGTACTTTGCAGACCAGGTATCCATGGTCAGATGGACCCTTGACCCAACGCTGTGTGCCAGAGATGACACCACTTGCCTTTCAACTTCAAAGTACAGTTTGGGTATCGCCTTTTTTGAGAAATAATTGCGTGATGGTATCTTACACTGCGGTGTGTGGCTTCGCTTTTGTGTGCTGCTTTTCCTCAGGTGATCATCCCATTGAAGTTTGTGCTTTGTAATCATGTGCCTTCGTAAGGTAGTTGTCCCTACGCCGGTCTTGGTCTTTCCATGGCTCAATTTTCGGTGGCAGAGAGTAAAGATGGCATTGCTCTCATCTGAGGCAGACACACAAAAAAATGGCCACACTGCTGAGCCCTGGGATGATGGAAGTTTGGTGATGGCTGCCGACTGAGTGTTAAGTGGGGTGCCAGAATCAGAGCAGGAGGAGGAAGATATGTCACGCTTCCGTGTGGAGGGAGATGAGGTGTTCTGTGTTAAATAGTCAACTCCGTCCTGACAATACTGGAGGTCGATGGCACGTGCCTTCTTCTGAACACTGTACTTTGGTCGAGGGCCGCACAAAATCACTACAGCGCGACCTCGAACAGACCTGCCGGGTGGCTCTGCCTCTGGCTCTGCCTCTTGTTTTGTCCATATTGGGGGGGATGAAGTGAAAGGTATGCACTGACTTGACTAATACGATGTGCAGTTACACAGGTGCAGTGAAAAAATTGCAGTGACTGCTGGCACAACAAGGTGCAGTGAACAGGTATGCAGTGACTGGTATATAACACTGTGTGCTGTCATGCAGATGCAGTGAACAGGTATGCAGTGACTGGTATCAATACAATGTGCAGCTGTCACACACACAGGTGCAGTGAACAGTTACGCAGTGACTGCTGGTATATAACACTGCGTGCTGTCACGCAGGTGCAGTGAACATGAACAGGTATGCACGGTCAGTGCAGTAGTGGAGTTAGGAGCGGCACACCTTTCCGTTTGTATTTAGGGTGCTGAACCTGATGCAAAAGAAACATCAGATAAAGTTCCAAACAGTCCAAGGATAGGTTCACACACTAGCTTCTCCAATAAGCAAAAAGTGTCATTTATTTCGCCCTAATGCATGAACACTATGCATAAAAAGTGTAATTTATTTCACCATAATGCGTCAACACTATGCATAGTGTTGACGCATTGTGGTGAAATAAATTACACTTTTTGCTTATTGGAGAAGCTGGTGTGCGAACCTATCCTTGGACTGTTAGGTATGCACGGTCAGACTGGTATTACAAATGTGCAGCTGTCACACACAGGTGCAGTGAACAGTTATGCAGTGACTGCTGGTATATAACACTGCGTGCTGTCACGCCATGTGCAGTGAACATGAACAGGTATGCACGGTCGGACTGGTATTACATATGTGCAGCTGTCACACACAGTTGCAGTGAACAGTTATGCAGTGACTGGTATTATATAACACTGCGTGCTGTCACGCAGGTGCAGTGAACATGAACAGGTATGCACGGTCGGACTGGTATTACAAATGTGCAGCTGTCACACACAGGGGCAGTGAAAAGGCAGGCACTGAATGTGATGGGCCTGGCACAGTATAGCAATTAGCAAGGGCCAGCTGCGACACACAGGGCTGTATAATGCAGTGCCAGTGGCACACACACAAAAAAAACTTCACAAGAACATTAGCTCTGAAAAGAGCTGTTTTTGTGGTGCTTTTCAAAAACAAATATCAGCTAAGAGCAAGCTACAAGAGCCTAACTAAGCTTTCCCTATATCTACAGCAGGTTCCTCTCCCTTCTCTCACTACTGCAGCAACACCGAGTGAGATAATGGCCGACGCAGCTGCCTTATATAAGGGGGGGGGAGCGGGGGCGCACCAGGAGGGAGTGCAGCCTGATTGGCTACCATGTGTCTGCTGACTGTGATGTAGAGGGTCACAGTTTAGCCCAATGATCTAGTATAGGGGGTGGGTCGAACTTGTCATAAAGTTCGCATTTCGATGCAAATGTGAACCACCAATGTACGTGCGAATAAGTTCGCGGCCGAACCGTTCGGGACAACTCTAGCTGATACTACTATTAACACTCAAATACTTTGGTCACATAATGAGAAGACTGAATGTGTTGGAGAAATCCTTGATGCTTGGAAAATTGAGGGTAAAGGAAGCACATGCGGAGCTATGAACATGCCTATGCAACAGCTGGAAGAAGCAGTGGCTGACAGACACATCTGGCGTGCAGAAGTACAAATGAAAAGAAAAACAAAAATCCAGGCACATCACCTCTAGTTAGGACATTTAAATAAGTAATTTAAGGAAAGGGAGGAGCTAAAGGGGGTGTGCCCAGAAAAATAGCAAAAATCAGTAACCCTTCGCACTCTCGCATGCAAATGTTCAAACAAATGCATTCACAGATTCACTCATCCAGGCACCACTGTTATCCCTACAGCTAAGTTACAAGCCGGGGTCTTAGTTCACAGAAGAATGTATTCTTATGCTTAGTCACCTATACTGCGCAGAAGTACCCAGGTAAATATAGGTGTCCTAACTCTGGCCCTGTAACATGCATAGTGCAGACATGCAAACATTCATTGCATCAAACCTATCTAGGGATTAGGAGCACACATCCTGACGTCCTCTCCTGGGACAGACAGTGCATCTTACCAATCGCACAAGGGTGCATTCTTCTGTGAACTAAAACCCTGGCTTGTAACTTAGCTGTAGGGATAACAGTTGTGCCTGGATGAGTGAATCTGTGAATGCATTTGTTTGAACATTTGCATGCGAGCGTGCGAAGGGTTACTGATTTTTGCATAAGTACAAATGGTCACAAACAGTCGGAGTTGACTTAAAGTGTAACTGTCGGGCAACAATCAAAAATCAATTCTTTATTTTTATCTGGTAAACACGTAATAAGGATGCCAACCAGGCAATGCAAAAGTTAAAATCTCTATTATTTTTCTTGTTTATAAATGATCATTCCCCAGTTTACCTGACTCTTATTTGGTACGTTGCCGCACAAAGGAAGTTGCAGGGCATGCTGGGGTGTCTTTTTTTGCGTCTTTATTTCCCCTCAGACTTAACTAATGCACAGAAGCAAAAAAAGACAACCCAGCATGCCCTGCAACTTCCTTTTTGCGGAAACGTACCAAATAAGAGTCAGGTACACTGGGGAATGATCATTTATAAAGAAGAAAAGTAATAGAGATTTTAACTTTTGGATTGCCTGGTTAGCATCCTTATTACTTGTTTACCAGATAAAAACAAAGAATTGATTTTTGATTTTATGCCCGACAGTTACACTTTAATGAATGAGGAAGAGGAGGGAGGAGTCTGGTACCTAGTGCTGTTTTCAACAAAGTATGGAAAATCCCGTTACATTAGAGAATAATGGTAATATTTAATCATCTGCTACAAGATATTCAATGGGACGCTTATACTGACATTTCTGAGACAGACAAAACAAAAAATAATCAAATGTGTACGTTTAGCTTTATTCACTTGTTTACGAAGCAGTTCTGGTGCCATCATCATTAGTCAGATAATGAGAAAGTGATGATGTTGCCGTCCGGTCTAATGATGTCTAATGATTCATGTTTTGCTGATTTCAAAGGATCAAAACAAATGAGGTTTTCTGCTCAGCAGTTGCTGGCTTTGTTCATTTTTTTGGTAAAGCTTTTTCTCTGAATGTTTTAAGTCCACGTAGATATAAAAAGAACATAAACAGCAGTGATGTCTGGAAAGGCCTCCTAGCCAAGATTGAGGTCAGGAGATCTATAAATGGGCTATTGATTGAAAATAATGTAATAACATGCTTTGCCTCATATTAGTGTTGGGCGAACACCTGGATGTTCGGGTTCGGGAAAGTTCGCCGAACATGGCCGCAATGTTCGGCATGTTCGGGCCGAACCCCGAACTCCCCGAACATCCCGCTTTTGGGGGCCCTATGGGGTCGCAGGCATAAGGGGGGAGCATGCCCCGATCGCGGGGGGGGTCGGAAATTCCCCCCACCCCCTCCGCTAGCGCTCCCCCCTCTGCCCGCTTCCCCATTCAAAAGTTAGGAAGTGAAACTGTACCTGTGCGGCCGGTAGTGGGTGACTGGCAGTGGGCGGCACTATGGAGAGACTGAGGAGGAGGAGGAGTCCGGAGAGTGACGCGTTGAGGGAGGCCGGGCAGCGGGCGGATCAGCAGTAGTACCGTACTACTGCTGATCCGCCCACTGCCCGGCCTCCCTCAACGCGTCACTCTCCGGACTCCTCCTCCTCCTCAGTCTCTCCATAGTGCCGCCCACTGCCAGTCACCCACTACCGGCCGCACAGGTACAGTTTCACTTCCTAACTTTTGAATGGGGAAGCGGGCAGAGGGGGGAGCGCTAGCGGAGGGGGTGGGGGGAATTTCCGACCCCCCCCCCCGCGATCGGGACATGCTCCCCCCTTATGCCTGCGACCCCATAGGGGGCCAGTATTCGGGCGAACAGGGCCCTGTTCGTGCCGAACAGGGGCCCTGTTCGGCCAGGCAATGAGCCGTTCGGGCGAACCCGAACAGTTTGGCCGAACACCACCAGGTGTTCGGCCGAACGCGAACATCACCCGAACAGGGTGATGTTCTGCAGAACCCGAACAGTGGCGAACACTGTTCGCCCAACACTACCTCATATATGAGGGGGTTTCACTAAGTTTTACATGTCACCCGGAAGTTATTATGGTATATTGATGCTATTTTGTCAGTGTTGTCAATGGTCGCTAAATGCATGATGCTGAGAAAATCAGCTTGCTGTATCCCTTTTTTTTTACAGATTGTGCCAGAACTCCAGAAGGGACCAAAATGTGAGATGGAAAAGACTGAGGCTGGCAACGTGATAAAGGACTAGAAGTCCCCGGGCTACTCTGCAAGAATTTGAGCGTGCCCCCCCACCCCCACCCTGGGGCCCACTCATGGCCGTTTTGGGGGAGGAGGGGTCGCAGCATGAGGGAAGAGCTTTGCACATCAGCGGGGAGGGGGGACAGTCCCCCCTCCCTCACCTCGGGCTCTCCCCTCTGCGCTCCCCTCCTGCATCTATCTAAGTGTCAGCAGCGGCAGCAGCTATAATTACCTCCATTCACCACCGGAGGTTTCCGATCTGCAAGGGCTTCGCATTACTTCCTGTTTTAACAGGAAGTAATGTGAAGCCCTTGCAGATCGGAGACCTCCGGTGGAGCGCAGAGGGGAGAGCCCGAGGTGAGTGAGGGGGGACTGTCCCCCCTCCCCGCTGATGTGCAAAGCTCACCCCTCATGCTGCTCACCCTTCCCCCAAAAATGGCCATGAGCGGGCCCCCCCCCCCGCGGGGGCAGGGGCTGCTTCCCCTATTGTTACGCCAGTGTGCCTGACCAAAGAATTCCTCTTCAGCCCATTCCAACATGCGTCACATCTGTCTTGAAAGGTCACACCATGTTTGTTTCTGGAAAGGGGTTGGCCAACGTGGAGCCCACCCTCCAGACACCTTAGAAGTGTAGTTCATCAGGAATAATTTTCCACACACCATGATTGAGGCCAGTTTCATTCATGATCATTTGGGTGGTTGTTTCTGTCTTCCAGGATTAAACACCCCACTTTCTTCACTGTGGTTGTATCGTCCATCAGTGATGGTCTTCCAGGTCTTGGCTGGTCTTTGAAGGACATGTGACCTCTTTGGAAGTTCCTTTTCCACCTCACAATAGTGTCATAAGATGAGCCACTGTCTCCATAAACTGCCATCATCTCATCATGAATTTGCCGGGCACTATGACCATTCAGGTGCAGGAACTTTATTACACTGTGAGCCTCAGTCTTTTCCATCTCATGCTTTAGTCACATCTGGCACAATCTGTAGAAGAAATTTGAGCTGATTTTCTCAGCATCACGTAACATCATTTTCTGTGCCGGCAATAACACATTCCGTACCCACTTTCCCTGCTTTGAGTTTTTGGTTACTTTAAAAATAGGACTCTCGAGCAAAGGGATGAACCTGACCTACCTTTACCCACCTTGAATGGGAAGCCAGTGGAAATAAAGAGCAGCCAGCAAGTCTAGAAGAGGAAATCAAGGACAGTCGAGGAGTCTTGGACACAGACGCACAGACCATCTGAAGCATTTTGTGTTTAGAAAAAGGGAGCTCACCATTACTGGCATCTGCAAATAGCGGGGAATGTGTACCAGTAGTGGGGGAGCAGAAACCCCTTGGAAACTACATACAGTATGTGATTGAAAACATTGAATCACACTTAAGTAAAAGTACACTAATACTTTAAAATACCTTTTATGACAGTCAGCAGGGCAGGGCCGGTTTAAGCAACAATGGGGCCCCAGGGCAAAATAAACCTGGGGGGCCCCCCCAACATATACCCCGGAACAAAAATCAGCATTAGGGGACCTTTTTTGCAGCTGGTATAGTCAGGGTGTGAAGTCCCAATCGGTCAGAGCTCCACATTCTGGCTACCCCAGCCTGCATGAGGGACAAGGGGTTAAAAAGTTTCAGGAGGGGGGACCCCACATAATTTAAAAAAAAAAAAAATTCCCACACTCTAAACATAAAAATTTTTTTTGCCAGGGATCTTCATACAGCCATATTGTGGCTGTATAGCGATCCCTGGCCAAAGCGCTGCGGCTGCGTATGGACCCCCTGGAAACCCCGTCAGGAAATTTATTGCGCTTTCGTTTGATGCATGTAAAATCACACTACCGTTAGGTTTGCTACTAAAAGTGACATTTACCGCATTTAAAACTATACTTTTTTCCTTCTAAACTTTAAAATCGATTTTCTCAAAAACTATAAGGTCTTTTTAAAAAATAGTTTTTTCCTCTTATTCCTAACGATCTCCTTAACATATCCTGCAAATTTAGGGTTTCTAGCATTTAAGCTGGATTTGCTATTAACCATTAAAGTCGGCAGGTTTTTAAATGTGTTTGTTTTTTTCCTTTGAAAATTTAAAATCGATTTTCTCAAAAACTATAAGGCCGATTTGAAATTTTTTTTTCCTCTTGTAGCCACTGGGGGCCCCTACAAGCTCTGGGGCCCTGGGGCAGCTGCCTACTTTGCCTTAATGGTAGCGCCGGCCCTGCAGCAGGGGCCACCATCAGGGAGATACAAGAACACAAATTCAGGGCCCAATGTGGAGTTCCCAGAAATCTATTATTATTATTTTATTATTATTTATTGGATTAAGCACCAACATATTACGCAGCGCAGTACAATACATAATACAGGTAATAAGCAATGAGATACACAACACAATACGTGTAGTAATACAATGTCAGGTCACACACTGGAGTGGTAGTGCTGATAATACAAGTTCACATATTCTGGGTAGGGTGTACAATCAAGTATGATACACAAGGGGAGAGGGCCCTGCCAAAGGCTTACAATCTAGAGGGGGGGTGTGACATGACAGGATCAAGAGGTTCTCGGTAGAGAGAGTTAGTGCAGCATCAAGGTGAGGTAGGCCTCCTTGAAGAGGTGAGTTTTGAGGGCTTGTTTGAAGGTGTTGAAGGAGGGGGAAAGCCTGATGGGCAGTGGGAGAGAGTTCCACAGGATGGGGGCAGCTCTAGTGAAGTCCTGTAGTCATGCATGGGAGTGTGAGATGCGTGGGGTGGTTAGGAGGAGGTTGTTGGAGGAGAGAAGTGAGATGTAGGTCGGGCAGGACTTGTGTATAGATTTGTAGGCCAAACATAGGATCTTGAAGCCGATTCTGAAGCGAATTGGAAGCCAGTGAAGGGATTTGCATAGGGGAGTCGTGGAGACAGAGCGGTGGGAGGAGTAGATGAGTCTGGCTGCTGCGTTCATGATGGATTGTAGATGGGCAATGCGGTTTTGAGGAAGGCCTGACAGGAGGGACTTGCAGTAGTCCAGGTGGGAGATGCTGAGGGCATGGACAAGGAGTTTGGCAGTGTTTGGGGTCAGGAGATGTTACGTAAATGGAAATTGCAGGCCCTAGCAATAGTTTGGATGTGGGGGATGAAGGAGAGGGCTGAGTCCAGGGTGACACCCAGGGAGCGGGCTTGTGTGGTTGGGTGGATGATTGTGCCGTTGACAGTGACATAGATGTCTGTGGGGGGGGGGGGGGGGTGACTTCACCGGGTGGGAGGATTAGGAGTTCTGTTTTATCCAGGTTTGACTTTAGGAACTTGGCAGACATTCAGGATGAGATAGCTGAGAGGCCAGAGGATACCTTCTCCATGGTGGTGGTGGAGAGGTCCGTGGTAGGGAGGTTAATCTGTGTGTCATCTGCATATAGGTGATAGTTGAAGTCCAGAAAGGAGATAAGTTTGCTGATGGGGGTGGTGTAAATTGAGAACAACAGGGGGCCAAGAACAGAGCCTTGGGTGACCCCAACTGAAAGGGGAGTGGAGGTTGAGGAGGAACCATTGAAGGATGTCTTAAAGGAGCGATTTGAGAGGTAGGAGGAGAACCATGCTAGGGCAAGGTCTTGGATACCCACAGATTGCAGGGATTGGAGAAGCAGGGAATGATCAACTGTGTCAAATGCTGATGAGACATCTAGAAAGAAAAGGATGGTGTATAGAGATGTTGCAAACATCAAATTTTGGGTTCGTGAACAGCAAACACAAACTTCTGCAAATGTTCGCGAACATGTGAACCCGGCGAACCACCATAGACTTGGGCAGGAAAATCTTAAAACTTTTAGGGACTGTTTCTGGCCACAAAAGTGATGGAAAAGTTGTTTCAAGAGGTCTAACACCTGGCATGCTGGAGGGGGATCCATGCCGAAAGTCTCACCAAAAATTATGGAGTTGACGCAGAGTCGGGTTTTAATCCCTACGGCAGAAATCACAGTACATTCCTACAAATAATGCACTGGAGTGGTACTGTGCCTCCAACTTTATATGGCCACAATAGCAGTAGTGTGCACAGCTTTGGGTGTCAGTGGGCTGTGGAGTGTCACACACAAAATGAAAAACAAGAGAACGATGTACTAGCCCTCAAAAGGGCTGTTTGGGGTGCTTTCAGCAAGTAGTCAGTGAGGAACAAGAACACAGGCCTAGCTAATGCTTTCCCTACCCATCTGCAGTCTGCTCTCACTACTAACAGCAGCCAGCAGAGAATGAATCCAATATGGCCACCGCAACTGCTTTTTAATAGGAGGGTGGGGGGTCCAGAAGGGGGTGCTAGCTGATTGGCTGCCATGTGTCTGGTGACTGTGAGGTAAGGGGTCAAAGTTCGGTTCCATGATGATATGGAACACGCCAAACATTTGCAGTTCGCTGAGAACGT
Organism: Hyperolius riggenbachi; assembly: GCF_040937935.1. NCBI lineage: Eukaryota > Metazoa > Chordata > Amphibia > Anura > Hyperoliidae > Hyperolius > Hyperolius riggenbachi. The sequence continues at coordinate 516,205,576 of NC_090648.1, read as the reverse complement.
GAACAGCAGAAATTCGCCAGGACCAGTCTGCCGGCTAACAGTTCAGGCCATCTCTAATGGTGTATTTTCCTTCGGCCTTGGCGAACGTAAGGTCATTGATGATCTTGCTGAGGGCAGACTCGTTGGAGTGGGCTGGCCAAAATTCTGATTGTAGGGGGTCAAACAGGGAGTTGAAGGCAAGGTAATGGGTCATGCATTGGTGGACTAGACGCCCCAGGAGTTTAGATGCAAAAGGGAGGAGGGTGGTAGGGCGGTAGCTGGATGGGAGTGAAGGGTCTAGTGATGTTTTTTTTTTAGTAGGGGAAGTATAGTGCCTATTTGAAGTCCGAGGGGAAGGTGCCCGTGGAGAGGGAGAGGTTAAACAGAGAGGTGAGGACAGGAGCCAGAACAGGGAAGTGAGGTCGGACGCAGTTGGATGGCACAGGGTCTAGGGGGCTGGAGGTGGCAGGAGAAGTGGCAAGGAGGCGGCTGACTTTATCGTCTATGACAAGAGTGAAGCCGGTGAGAGGTAGGTGGGGTGGGGGGAGAGGTATGCGGGGAGGAAGAAGTGGAGGCAGGAGATTTCTCGTCGGGTTTCTCCTATTTTGTTGGTAAAGTGGGTGGACAGATCAGTGGCTTAGAGGGCGGAGGTGGGGGGAGGAGTGGTGGGGTTAAGGAGGCAGTTGAAGGTGAGGCATGGTGGGGTTAAGGAGGCAGTTAAAGGTGGCGAAGAGGCGCCGAGGGTTGGAGGTAGTGTTGGGCGAACACCTGGATGTTCGGATTCGCGAACGTTCGCCGAACATGGCCGCGATGTTCGGGTGTTCGCGCCGAACTCCGAACATAATGGAAGTCAATGGGGACCCAAACTTTCGTGCTTTGTAAAGCCTCCTTACATGCTACATACCCCAAATTTACAGGGTATGTGCACCTTGGGAGTGGGTACAAGAGGAAAAAAAATTAGCAAAAAGAGCTTATAGTTTTTGAGAAAATCGATTTTAAAGTTTCAAAGGGAAAACTGTCTTTTAAATGCGGGAAATGTCTGTTTTCTTTGCACAGGTAGTAGCATGCTTTTTGTCGGCATGCAGTCATAAATGTAATACATATAAGAGGTTCCAGGAAAAGGGACCGGTAACGCTAACCCAGCAGCAGCACACGTGATGGAACAGGAGGAGGGTGGCGCAGGAGGAGAAGGCCACGCTTTGAGACACAACAACCCAGGCCTTGCATGAGGACAAGAAGCGTGCGGATAGCATGCATTTTGCCGCCATGCAGTCATAAATGTAATAAAGATAAGCGGCTCCATAAACAGGGACCGGCAGCCAGCAGCAGCAGACGTGATGGAACAGGAGGAGGCGCAGGAGGAGAAGGCCACGCATTGAGCGGTGTACTACTATTCCCAGCAGCGACACAGAGCACAATGCTATACAGTGGTGGGTGAGCGGTGTACTACTGTTCCCAGCAGAGACACAGAGTGGCAGTAAACACAATGCTATACAGTGGTGGCTGAGCGGTGTACTACTGTTCCCAGCAGCGACACAGAGCACAATGCTATACAGTGGTGGGTGGGTGAGCGCTGTACTACTGTTCCCAGCAGCGACACAGAGCACAATGCTATACAGTGGTGGGTGAGTGGTGTACTACTGTTCCCAGCAGAGACACAGAGTGGCAGTAAACACAATGCTATACAGTGGTGGCTGAGCGGTGTACTACTGTTCCCAGCAGCGACACAGAGCACAATGGTATACAGTGGTGGGTGAGTGGTGTACTACTGTTCCCAGCAGCAATACAGAGCACAATGCTATACAGTGGTGGGTGAGCGGTGTACTACTGTTCCCAGCAGCAACACAGAGCACAATGCTATACAGTGGTGGGTGAGCGGTGTACTACTGTTCCCAGCAGCGACACAGAGCACAATGCTATACAGTGGTGGGTGAGCGGTGTACTACTGTTCCCAGCAGAGACACAGAGTGGCAGTAAACACAATGCTATACAGTGGTGGCTGAGCGGTGTACTACTGTTCCCAGCAGCGACACAGAGCACAATGGTATACAGTGGTGGGTGAGTGGTGTACTACTGTTCCCAGCAGAGACACAGAGCACAATGCTATACAGTGGTGGGTGAGCGGTGTACTACTGTTCCCAGCAGAGACACAGAGTGGCAGTAAACACAATGCTATACAGTGGTGGCTGAGCGGTGTACTACTGTTCCCAGCAGCGACACAGAGCACAATGCTATACAGTGGTGGGTGAGCGGTGTACTACTGTTCCCAGCAGAGACACAGAGTGGCAGTAAACACAATGCTATACAGTGGTGGCTGAGCGGTGTACTACTGTTCCCAGCAGCGACACAGAGCACAATGGTATACAGTGGTGGGTGAGTGGTGTACTACTGTTCCCAGCAGCAATACAGAGCAAAATGCTATACAGTGGTGGGTGAGCGGTGTACTACTGTTCCCAGCAGAGACACAGAGTGGCAGTAAACACAATGCTATATAGTGTGGCTGAGCGGTGTACTACTGTTCCCAGCAGCGACACAGAGCACAATGCTATACAGTGGTGGGGGAGCGGTGTACTACTGTTCCCAGCAGAGACACAGAGTGGCAGTAAACACAATGCAATACAGTGGTGACTGAGCGGTGTACTACTGTTCCCAGCAGCGACACAGAGCACAATGGTATACAGTGGTGGGTGAGTGGTGTACTACTGTTCCCAGCAGCGACACAGAGGACAATGCTATACAGTGGTGGGTGAGCGGTTTACTACTGTTCCCAGCAGAGACACAGAGTGGCAGTAAACACAATGCTATACAGTGGTGGCTGAGCGGTGTACTACTGTTCCCAGCAGCGACACAGAGCACAATGGTATACAGTGCTGGGTGAGTGGTGTACTACTGTTCCCAGCAGCGATACAGAGCACAATGCTATACAGTGGTGGGTGAGCGGTGTACTACTGTTCCCAGCAGAGACACAGAGTGGCAGTAAACACAATGCTATATAGTGTGGGTGAGCGGTGTACTACTATTCCCAGCAGCGACACAGAGCACAATGCTATACAGGGTGAGCGGTGTACTACTGTTCCCAGCAGACACACAGAGTGGCAGTAAACACAATGCTATATAGTGTGGGTGAGTGGTGTACTACTGTTCCCAGCAGCGACACAGAGCACAATGCTATACAGGGTGAGCGGTGTACTACTGTTCCCAGCAGAGAGACACAGAGTGGCAGTAAACACAATGCTATATAGTGTGGGTGAGCGGTGTACTACTATTCCCAGCAGCGACACAATGACCGGGGGACCCTGGCTAGCCTGGCTGGAGAGAGAACTACCCTGCCTGCCTACCCAAAGCTAAACCCACAGACAAATGGCGGAGAAATGACGTGGATCGGGTACTTATTTACCCGAACCACGTGACCCGTTCGGCCAATCAGAGCGCGTTCTGGTCCGAACCACGTGACCCGTTCGGCCAATCACAGCGCTAGCCGAATGTTCGGGGAACGTTCGGCCATGCGCTCTTAGTTCGGCCATATGGCCGAACAGTTTGGCCGAACACCATCAGGTGTTCGGCCGAACTCGAACATCACCCGAACAGGGTGATGTTCTGCAGAACCCGAACAGTGGCGAACACTGTTCGCCCAACACTAGTTGGAGGCTTAGGATAAATCTATCTATCTATCCTCCTCCTATCTATCTATCAATCTATCTGTCCATTTGTCTGTTAACATATCTATCTATCTATATATATTCATCTGTCTATATCTGTCTATCCATCTATCCATCTCTCTATCATTCTATCTTTCTATCTGTTAGCGACAAGGACAGTTTGTTCAAGCTAAGCATATTTACTCTGTCTCAAGTATCTCATTTCCTTTGAAAATTATTGAAATCTATGTACAGAGCATTGGGGGATTGCTTGACAGGCCATGTAAAATGTTATGCAAAATCTGCGATGTTTTCCCAGCAAACACAAAACACAGTGAGGTGAGGCTGCTGCACAAGGATGGGATAACATTCGCTGTCTGAGACGCAGATTAAGAAATAGACCTCAGCAAATGACAGATGAGTTTATTCAGTGAAGGTATGTAAAGTGAAGGTATGACGAGGTAGAAAACCAATGCTACCCATCCAACCAGGGCCACCCATCCAACAAGGACCACCATCCAAAAAGTGCCTCCCATCCAACTAGAGCCACCCATCCAATTACAGCCACCCATCTAACCAGGGCCGCCCATCCAACCAGGGCCACCCATCCAATTACAGCCACCCATCTAACCAGGGCCGCCCATCCAACCAGTGCCACTCATCTAACCAGGGCCGCCCATCCAACCAGGGCCACCCATCCAATTAAAGCCACCCATCAAACCAGTGCCACCAATTTAACCAGGGCCGCCCATCCAACCAGCGCCACCCATCTAACCAGGGCCGCCCATCCAATTAAAGCCACCCATGAAACCAGTGCCACCAATTTAACCAGGGCCGCCCATCCAACCACTTTCACCCAATTTTTCAAAAAGACCTTATAGTTTTGGAGAAAATCAATTTTAAAGTTACGATAGGAAAAAAGTATATATTTTTTGTAAAATGCCTCAATATACATAGTGATTTGAATAAAAAAAATTATTTTATCAAGTGCACATGTCAGTATTATTACAGAGGCAGAGGGGAGCAGCGGCTCGGTCAGAGTGACCATCACCCCCATAAGTCAGGTCCAGGAGAAGCAGGCAGTGTACATATCCCATAAAATGACAGTGGCGTGGGGGGGAGGTGCGGTCAGCGGCTTGTTCAGTGTGACCATCACCCCCATAAGTCAGGAAAAGCTGGCAGTGTACAAATAAAAAAAATAATCCAGAGGCCATATTTATTTCCTTTTAAGCAATACCAGTTCCCTGGCTATCGTGCTGATCCTCTACCATTAATACTTTTAGCCATAGCCCCTGAACAAGCATGCAGAAAATCAGGTGTTTCTGACATTATTGTCAGATCTGACAAAATTAGCTGCATCTTTGTTTCTGGTTTGATTCAAATACCACTGCAGCCAAACAGACCAGCAGGGCTGGCAGGCAACTGGTATTGCTTAAATGGAAATAAATATGTCAATCTGCATATATCTCTCACTACAGTGGCCCTTAGAATACAAGTACAATCCAGCCTGCTGTAGCTTGTATTTGTGGAGATGTGGACCACAAACACACAGTACACTGCAAATAGATGAGCAGTAGCTAGCTAAGCTCTCTTCACTCCTATAACATCCTAAAGGGCTGGTGCACACCAGAGAGGTTCATTTTTTACCCCAAACGCAAACTCGGGGGCTGCAGCTTTTTCTGAGGCGTTTCTGCTTCAATGTAAAGTAACCTGAGAGGTCAAGCAGAGCTGGAACGAGAAGGGCATGACTGGGCGGGACCTGGGACAGACTGACCAGACACAATTGGGCTCCAGGCGAACTAAAGGAGGAGTGCCTGAGGTATCCCCCCAGGCAGATATAAGGCAGGAGCAGGGAAAGTTCTCTCTCTTTGCACAAAAAGGATACAGCGAACTCCCACCCACCCTCCCTGTGCGTCTATCCGCAAGCGGCCACGGGGGTGTTGGGAACATACCATAACTATGTTATCCCTTGTTGTATCCTAACAGATTCGTCACAGCAGGAGGAGGGTCCGTGACAATTCCGGCTTCTGCTACATCGAAATGAGAGGCACAATGGTTTGTGGGTCATTAGGTTGATGGCTTTAGGGCGGGTCATCAATTAGCTAATGGTACCATGTCGTCACTGGCAAGGTCCAGTGGCATAAAGGTTTATCCATGTCGTCACTGGCGAGGTCCAGTGGCATAAAGGTTTATCCATATCGTCACTAGGTGAGGTCCAGTGGCATCAATGTTTATCCATGTCGTCACTAGGCGAGGTCCAGTGGCATAAATGTCATCACTAGGCGAGGTCCAGTGGCATAAATGTCGTCACTAGGCGAGGTCCAGTGGCATAAATGTCGTCACTAGGCGAGGTCCAGTGGCATAAATGTCGTCACTAGGCGAGGTCCAGTGGCATAAATGTCATCACTAGGCGAGGTCCAGTGGCATAAATGTCGTCCGTCACTGGCGAGGTCCAGTGGCATAAAGGTTTATCCATGTCGTCACTAGGCGAGGTCCAGTGGCATAAATGTCGTCACTAGGCGAGGTCCAGTGGCATAAATGTCGTCACTAGGCGAGGTCCAGTGGCATAAATGTCGTCACTAGGCGAGGTCCAGTGGCATAAATGTCGTCACTAGGTGAGGTCCAGTGGCATAAATGTCGTCACTAGGCGAGGTCCAGTGGCATAAATGTCGTCACTAGGCGAGGTCCAGTGGCATAAATGTCATCACTAGGCGAGGTCCAGTGGCATAAATGTCGTCACTGGCGAGGTCCAGTGGCATAAAGGTTTATCCATGTCGTCACTAGGCGAGGTCCAGTGGCATAAATGTCGTCACTAGGCGAGGTCCAGTGGCATAAATGTCGTCACTAGGCGAGGTCCAGTGGCATAAATGTCGTCACTAGGCGAGGTCCAGTGGCATAAATGTCGTCACTAGGTGAGGTCCAGTGGCATAAATGTCGTCACTAGGCGAGGTCCAGTGGCATAAATGTCGTCACTAGGCGAGGTCCAGTGGCATAAATGTCGTCACTAAGCGAGGTCCAATGGCATAAATGTCGTCACTAGGCGAGGTCCAGTGGCATAAATGTCGTCACTAGGCGAGGTCCAGTGGCATAAATGTCGTCACTAGGCGAGGTCCAGTGGCATAAATGTCGTCACTAGGTGAGGTCCAGTGGCATAAATGTCGTCACTAGGCGAGGTCCAGTGGCATAAATGTCGTCACTAGGCGAGGTCCAGTGGCATAAATGTCGTCACTAGGCGAGGTCCAGTGGCATAAATGTCGTCACTAGGTGAGGTCCAGTGGCATAAATGTCGTCACTAGGCGAGGTCCAGTGGCATAAATGTCGTCACTAGGCGAGGTCCAGTGGCATAAAGGTTTATCGAAGAGAAAAGCCTTGTCACGGGACCTGTCTGAGCGCGGTTTACACGGCTTTCTTCTTATTGTTTAATGCATGTCAATGCTAACGTTGTGTTATATTGTTTACCTAATATCTGTATTAAAGCTGTGGCCTTTACACTCCAATTGGGTGTCACAGTTTTATTTATGTAGATGGTAAGTCGTCCCGTATGGGTCCTGCCCGGTCAAGTATAGGAAAGTGAAAAACAGCTGTGAAAAACACCAGATCAGAGCTGTTTTCCAGGCGTTTTTGTTACAGAAGCTGTTCAGTTACAGCTTTACTGTAACAATATTTGTAATCTGCTGCACAAAAACGCACCCAAAACCGCTAGGCATGTGTAGAAAACTTCTCTAAACATGCCTAGAATCGCTCTGAAATCTGCTTCAAAAACCGCTCGTGTTTGCGGATCTGATAGAGGTTTTTGGTGTGCACTGGGCCTAACTCTTCCCAACAGAGGCGGGTGTGTCAGAGAGCTCAGGAGGCTGTCTGTTGTCTGATTGGTTGCAGTTATCTGGTTCCTGGGTCAATTCTGCTGCTAAGAATCATGGGAGGCCTAATATGGGGAGAGAACCAGAGAAGACATTACTTCCTATCAATCTTTGAATTTTCATGCTAAGCACATGTCGATTATAGCAGTTATTTTCAAAATTTATTTGGGCGAAAATATGACACTTTTCCTTTAATTCTGCTATTTGGGCGAAAACGCAAACATTTAAGCTTATTTTTGCAAAAATTCGGTGAAGGACTTAATAGACCCTGCAAGGGATGCAGCCGCAGGGGGGCCCAGAAGCCACAGGGGTCCCCGTACTGAGAGTGACTGCTAAGGGCAATGAGAGAAAAAGCTTTCTGCTCTCTGCACAATTGTTCTAATGACTGCATCTGCTCAGCCACTGATAAGGAATCATACAAAGTTTTGTAGACAAAGATTTGTAGACAGTCCCTATTCAGTGTGTGGGGGAGGGGGCCCCATCCAAAGTTTTGCAGGGGGGAGGCAGTGATTTCTAGTTACACCCCTGCCAGGACATCTGTGCCTATAGGCTCCTGTGATGTAAATCTGGGCCTGCATGCATGGAGGGCGGAGTCTAGGGTGCCAGGACATCTGTGCCTATAGGCTCCTGTGATGTAAATCTAGGCCTGCATGCATGGAGGGCGGAGTCTAGGGTGCCAGGACATCTGTGCCTATAGGCTGCTGTGATGTAAATCCGGGCCTGCATGCATGGAGGGCGGAGTCTAGGGTGCCAGGACATCTGTGCCTATAAGCTCCTGTGATGTAAATCCGGGCCTGCATGCATGGAGGGCGGAGTCTAGGGTGCCAGGACATCTGTGCCTATAGGCTCCTGTGATGTAAATCCAGGCCTGCATGCATGGAGGGCGGAGTCTAGGGTGCCAGGACATCTGTGCCTATAGGCTCCTGTGATGTAAATCCGGGCCTGCATGCATGGAGGGCGGAGTCTAGGGTGCCAGGACATCTGTGCCTATAGGCTCCTGTGATGTAAATCCGGGCCTGCATGCATGGAGGGCGGAGTCTAGGGTGCCAGGACATCTGTGCCTATAGGCTGCTGTGATGTAAATCCGGGCCTGCATGCATGGAGGGCGGAGTCTAGGGTGCCAGGACATCTGTGCCAATAGGCTCCTGTGATGTAAATCCGGGCCTGCATGCATGGAGGGCGGAGTCTAGGGTGCCAGGACATCTGTGCCTATAGGCTCCTGTGATGTAAATCCAGGCCTGCATGCATGGAGGGCAGATTCTAGGGTGCCAGGACATCTGTGCCTATAGGCTCCTGTGATGTAAATCCTGGCCTGCATGCATGGAGGGCGGAGTCTAGGGTGCCAGGACATCTGTGCCTATAGGCTGCTGTAATGTAAATCCTGGCCTGCATGCATGGAGGGCGGAGTCTAGGGTGTCGGGACATCTGTGCCTATAGACTCCTGTGATGTAAATCCGGGCCTGCATGCATGGAGGGCGGAGTCTAGGGTGCCAGGACATCTGTGCCTATAGGCTCCTGTGATGTAAATCCGGGCCTGCATGCATGGAGGGCGGAGTCTAGGGTGCCGCGAGATCTGAGCCTATAGGCTCCTGTGATGTAAATCCAGGCCTGCATGCATGGAGGGCAGAGTCTAGGGTGCCAGGACATCTGTGCCAATAGGCTCCTGTGATGTAAATCCGGGCCTGCATGCATGGAGGGCGGAGTCTAGGGTGCCAGGACATCTGTGCCTATAGGCTCCTGTGATGTAAATCCGAGCCCGCATGCATGGAGGGCGGAGTCTAGGGTGCCAGGACATCTGTGCCTATAGGCACCTGTGATGTAAATCCAGGCCTGCATGCATGGAGGGCGGAGTCTAGGGTGCCGCGAGATCTGAGCCTATAGGCTCCTGTGATGTAAATCCGGGCCTGCATGCATGGAGGGCGGAGTCTAGGGTGCCAGGACATCTGTGCCTATAGGCTCCTGTGATGTAAATCCGGGCCTGCATGCATGGAGGGCGGAGTCTAGGGTGCCAGGACATCTGTGCCTATAGGCTCCTGTGATGTAAATCCGGGCCTGCATGCATGGAGGGCGGAGTCTAGGGTGCCAGGACATCTGTGCCTATAGGCTCCTGTGATGTAAATCCGGGCCCGCATGCATGGAGGGCGGAGTCTAGGGTGCCAGGACATCTGTGCCTATAGGCTCCTGCGATGTAAATCCAGGCCTGCATGCATGGAGGGCGGAGTCTAGGGTGCCAGGACATCTGTGCCTATAGGCTCCTGTGATGTAAATCCGGGCCTGCATGCATGGAGGGTGAAGTCTAGGGTGCCAGGACATCTGTGCCTATAGGCTCCTGTGATCCGAGGCTGCTCAGAGGTAAGTACAAGGCTTTTTCTTGGGTAGATGGGTGCACAGTCAGGATAGGAAAGGGATAGCAGGAGGGTATAGCATAAATCCTGGGTATTGCCTTCAGCTAGAAATCCCCCAGGCAAAGGAATTACACATCACATGCTCCTCCCACTCTCAGCGCAAGACATTCCCAAAGACACCCGAGAATCCTAATGTGAAAGCGTTTGCTGAATGAAATATTTTCCTCTTTTAGCAGCTTGCCACCATGTATTCCCCTAAATCCTCTTCAGTTTCTGGCTAAATCTGAGGGGCTGAGCTGAAGTGTTCCGCTAATGTGCAATCAACCCAACAACGACTCTTCATAGTAACCAGGCAGTGAGCAGCGCCGAATCCCGGCCATGGTTACCGGGTTGCTATGCTGAGGATTTCATTGTACTGCTAATTTCAAATACAATTATTATCACACCCACTTACTGCTTGCTGGCATCCACAAGAACATTTAGATTCACTTAGAAAAAAATCTATACTATTTTTTTGTGACTATTGATTAAATATTAACTTAAACCCAGAATTAACCTGTATCTCACTCAGTGGCTGATACCCGCCTTTCCCAAGATAAATCTTTACCTTTTCTCAAATAGATCATCAGGGATATATGTGTGGCTGAAACCCCTCCCACAGTGTGATGTCATGACCATGGTCCTGACAGATTCCTGTCTGTGAACCTCGTTGCATTGTGGGAAATAAGCAGTTATTGTTCTAACTTAATTTAAACAGGAACTCGAACCAAGAATTGAACTTCATACCGTTCAGTAGTCGAACCCTATTTTCAATCAGGAATATTTACCTTTCCTCAAATAGGTCATCAGGCGGGTCTGTATGGCTGATATTGTGGTGAAACCCCTCCCACAGTGTGATGTCATGACCATGGTCCTGACAGTCTGCTGTCTGTGAACCGTGTTGCATTGTGGGAAATGATGGCTGTTCCCAACTGCCAAGCAAGCAGTATCCCCCTCTGTGCATAGAATTCTCATTTAACGAACATTCCGCAGAGATCCAACAAAAAGCAATGTGTCTTGCGCTCTGTCAAGCCTGGGAACCCACAGAATCCTCCTATGTTTAACACAGGTGCTGCTCTGGACCTTGAGTGGACGCAGATACTAAAGAAAAAAAGAGCAATCCATAGTGTAACGTCTACAGTGGGATGCGAAAGTTTGGGCAACCTTTTTAATCATCATGATTTTCCTGTATAAAACGTTGGTTGTTACAATAAAAAATGTCAGTTAAATATATCATATAGGAGACACACACAGTGGTATTTGAGAAGTTAAATGAAGTTTATTGGATTTACAGAAAGTGCGCAATAATTGTTTTAATAAAATTAGGCAGGTGCATAAATTTGGGCACTGTTATAATTTTATTGATTCCAAAACCTTTAGAACTAATTATTGGAACTCAAATTGGCTTGGTAAGCTCAGTGACCCCTGACCTACATACACAGGTCAGGTTAGATGCTTTCCTTGCGTTGAAAGACATCCATGGCTACAATTACTAGGTAATGCCTAATGATGTTGATCCAGGGATTTTATCTGATTGCCATCTGGAGTCGGGAAGGAATTTTTCCCTTTAGGGGCTAATGGGACCATGCCTTGTGGGGGGTTTTTCGCCTTCCTCTGGATCAACAGGGATATGTGAGGGAGCAGGCTGGTGTTGTACTTTATACTGGTTGAACTCGATGGACGTATGTCTTTTTTCAACCAAAATAACTATGTAACTATGTAACTATGTAACTATGTAACATGTGAATTCAATAATGAGAAAGAGTATTTAAGGGGGTCAATTGTAAGTTTCCCTCCTCTTTTAAGTTTCTCTGCAGAGTAGTAACATGGGGGTTTCAAAACAACTCTCAAATGACCTAAAGACAAAGATTGTTCACCATCATGGTTTAGGGGAAGGATACAGAAAGCTGTCTCATGAGAAAATGGAAGACCACAGGCTCAGTTCAAGTTAAGGCTCAAAGTGGCAGACCAAGAATAATCTCGGATAAACAGAAACAACGAATGGTGAGAACAGTCAGAGTCAACCCACAGACCAGCACCAAAGACCTACAACATCATCTTGCTGCAGATGGAGTCACTGTGCATCATTCAACCATTCGGCACACTGTACACAAGGAGATGCGTATGCGAGAGTGATGCAGAGGAAGCCTTTTCTCCGCCCACAGCACAAACAGAGACGCTTGAGGTATGCTAAAGCACATTGGGACAAGCCAGCTTCATTTTGGAATAAGGTGCTGTGGACTGATGAAACTAAAATTGAGTTATTTAGGCATAACAAGGGGCGTTATGCATGGAGGAAAAACAACACAGCATTCCAAGAAAAACACCTGCTACCTACAGTAAAATATGGTGGTGGTTCCATCATGCTGTGGGGCTGTGGGGCCAGTGCAGGGACTGGGAATCTTGTCAAAGTTGAGGGACGCATGGATTCCACTCAGTATCAGCAGATTCTGGAGACCAATGTCCAGGAATCAGTGACACAGCTGAACCTGTGCCAGGGCTGGATCTTTCAAGACAACCACCCTAAACATTGCTCAAAATCCACTAAGACATTCATGCAGAGGACCAAGTACAACATTCTGGAATGGGCATCTCCGTCCCCAAACCTGAATATAATTGAAAATCTGTGGTGTGAGTTAAAGAGAGCTGTCCATGCTCGGAAGCCATCAAACCTGAATGAACTAGAGATGTTTTGTAAAGAGGAATGGTCCGAAATACCTTCAACCAGAATCCAGACTCTCATTGGAACCTACAGGAAGCGTTTAGAGGCTGTAATTTCTGCAAAGGGAGGATCTACTAAATATTGATTTCATTTATTTTTTGTGGTGCCTAAATTTATGCACCTTCCTAATTTTATTTAAACATTTATTGCACACTTTCTGTAAATTCAATAAAATTAATTTCACTTCTCAAATATCACTGTGTGTGTCTCCTATTTGACATTCACTGACATTTTTTATCGTAACAACCAACGATTTATACAGGAAAATTATGACGATTAACAAGGTTGCCCAAACGTCCGCATCCCACTGTATAAGGTGAAAACATCTGCTCAAGCATCGTCATCCTTGAGTAAATGGCTAAGAGGAAGATTGAGCTTCACCATCATCCCTAATGGTGAGGTGAGGATATCTGAGTAAGGTCCATCAAACCATGAGAATAAGGGGGGAGAGGTCTGTGTAACCCCAATCCTTACCTTCTCCCAAGTATGTGGTCAAGACATCTGATTATCCTGTATCACCTCTGGGTGCAGGGGAAGACATACTGTGTAAGTTTATTCCCCTCTCCCCCCGAGTACTGCCTAAATGTTGGGGCGTAAAACTCAAATAAACTCAATAAACTCAAATTCATAAATCAATTCCCCCTTTTTATATGCAAAGCTTTCCAGGTGCTTGAGTGAACATGATCAGCATCCCTCAGTCATATGTTCTAGAGCATATTTCCCAAACGTCTTTTCCTCAAGTGATGTGTACATAATGTGCCACTGAAAAGACAATTAATTGCTCTAGTCCTTCTGCTTGTGAATGCTTATGATGTGTCTAGTGTGCCGACAGGGAAATGTTCAAACTTTATTCGCTCCAAAGGAGGATTTGTTTCTATATCTCCGCAGTCATCCACAGAATGCTTACATAGACAAAGTACTTCAAGTCCTTCAGGCAAATGGTAAAAATGTCCCACTGGACACATCCAATATATCAGCGACCTTTAAAGGAACATAATAGGTAATTAAATATATTTATCAAGTAAATTGCATATTAATTTGATGTTCTCTATTTTATATTTGCCAGACGGTGGTATTGTTTCTCTAAACATATCCATGAATGATGGTTTTGTGTAAGCTGTATGTGTGTCTGCTATGCCAGACAGTGTTAGATAATCAACCAAAGAGAGATCTACAGGAGTGCTGACTCCTGATGTATGGTGGACATTCAACTCTCAAGAACATACAGGAGTCTTCATAATGATTAAACCCAAACATTTGGTTGGAAAGAGATCTGTTGACATCTTACATGTTACAAATCTGACCACCTTGATCTTGATCAGAGCAGCCAAAAAGGAATGATGAACCAACAGAGCTAATGGATGTTGGTTGACTTTCTTGTGATATGCCACAAGCTTGCTGCAGCACAGGTGAGATGCCACAAGGCTGCTGCAGCACAGGTGAGATGCCATAAGGTTTCTGTAGCACATGTGAGATGCCACAAGTTGCTGCAGCAGACAGGCGAGATGCCACAAGGCTGCTGCAGCACAGGTGAGATGCCACAAGGTTGCTGCAGCAGACAGGTGAGATGCCACAAGTTGCTGCAGCAGACAGGCGAGATGCCACAAGGCTGCTGCAGCACAGGTGAGATGCCACAAGGTTGCTGCAGCAGACAGGTGAGATACCACAAGGCTGCTGCTGTAGACAGGTGAGATGCCACAAGGCTGCTGCTGTAGACAGGTGAGATGCCACAAGGCTGCTGCAGCAGACAGGTGAGATGCCACAAGGCTGCTGCAGCAGACAGGTGAGATGCCACAAGGTTGCTGCAGCAGGCAGGTGAGATGCCACAAGGTTGCTGCAGCAGACAGGTGAGATGCCACAAGGTTGCTGCAGCAGACAGGTGAGATGCCACAAGGCTGCTGCAGCACAGGTGAGATGCCACAAGGCTGCTGCTGTAGACAGGTGAGATGCCACAAGGCTGCTGCAGCAGACAGGTGAGATGCCACAAGGCTGCTGCAGCAGACAGGTGAGATACCACAAGGCTGCTGCTGTAGACAGGTGAGATGTCACAAGGCTGCTGCAGCACAGGTGAGATGCCACAAGGCTGCTGCAGCAGACAGGTGAGATACCACAAGGCTGCTGCTGTAGACAGGTGAGATGCCACAAGGCTGCTGCTGTAGACAGGTGAGATGCCATAAGGTTTCTGTAGCACATGTGAGATGCCACAAGTTGCTGCAGCAGACAGGCGAGATGCCACAAGGCTGCTGCAGTAGACAGGTGAGATGCCACAAGGTTGCTGCAGCAGACAGGTGAGATACCACAAGGCTGCTGCTGTAGACAGGTGAGATGCCACAAGGTTGCTGCAGCAGACCGGTGAGATGCCACAAGGTTGCTGCAGCTCAGGTGAGATGCCACAAGACTGCTGCAGCACATGTGAGATGTCATAAGGTTGCTGCAGCAGACAGGTGAGATAACATAAGGCTGCTGCAGCAGACAGGTGAGATGTCATAAGGTTGCTGCAGCAGACAGGTGAGATACCATAAGGCTGCTGCAGCAGACAGGTGAGATGCCACAAGGCTGCTGCAGCAGACAGGTGAGATACCACAAGGCTGCTGCTGTAGACAGGTGAGATGCCACAAGGCTGCTGCTGTAGACAGGTGAGATGCCACAAGGCTGCTGCAGCAGACAGGTGAGATGCCACAAGGCTGCTGCAGCAGACAGGCGAGATACCACAAGGCTGCTGCTGTAGACAGGTGAGATGCCACAAGGCTGCTGCTGTAGACAGGTGAGATGCCACAAGGCTGCTGCAGCAGACAGGTGAGATGCCACAAGGCTGCTGCTGTAGACAGGTGAGATGCCACAAGGCTGCTGCTGTAGACAGGTGAGATGCCACAAGGCTGCTGCAGCAGACAGGTGAGATGAACAGGAGGAAGACCCAGAGTGGCAACTGATGCTCTGGAATCTGAGACGATCAGGATTCTGGACCGGTGGCATTCAGGCTAGGATGGCAATTCAGGGTTTGGAAAGGTAAAAACTAGGCAAGGTGGATAGTCAAGCCGAATTTACACTCAGAAAACCTCTCTGTCTGGACCTCATACCCTCCCCACCTACATGCCTATCCCTCTCTTCTTCTCTTCTCCTCCAAACTACTTGAGCAATATGTCCACTTGGAATTGAAACTCCAACTTATCTCCAGCCTCACTGTCCAACCCTACTTCTTCTCCATTCATTCTACAGAAACGACCTTAGTCAAAGTGGTCAATAACTTATATGCTGGCAAAGTTTAACATTTCTACAATATTTTTTATCTTTTTATATCTCTCTTTAGCTTTTGACACAGTGGACTATTCCCTGCTTCTTACATGACTCTCCACTCTGGGCATCGAGGGTCCAGCTCTCTCCTTGCTTTCCTCTTATCGTTCAGATGGGACCCTCAGAGTTGCAAACCATCCTTCAGCAGACATTTGCCATCACAGGATGGACACTGCACCTTTATTTCCAAATAAAATATTGACACCATACATTGTGATAGGGACATAATTTATATGGTGTAATAACCGGGACAAATGGGCAAATAAAATATGTAGGTTTTAATTATAGTAGCATGTATTGTTTTAAAGCTATAATGGCCAAAAACTGAGAAATAATGATTTTTTTAAAAAAAATGTCTTAATATTCCCGTTAAAATGCTCTTAGAAAAAAAAATAATTCTTAGCAAAATGTACCACTCAAAGAAAGCCTAATTGGTGGCGGAAAAAACAAGGTATAGATCATTTCATTGTGATAAGTAGTGATAAAGTTATTGGTGAACGAATGGGAGGTGAAAATTGCTTGGATGCATAAGGTGAAAAACGACTGAAGGCTGAAGTGGTTAATCTATCGTGTGTATGGAACTTATGTAGAAATGTACTTTTGTAAGTTTACACTGGACAGAGGGGTTTTCCTTTGCAATGCTAGTTTGCTGGGAAAAAAGTAAATTTTCTAATAAATACACCAAGTTTCTAATAAATATTGCCCTTGAGTTAAAACTACACATATTAAAACTTGTGCCATTAGGAAGAATATACGGTTATTTACAAAAGCCATCTGCAGTGTCTGTAGCAGTCCAGCCATCTCTGGGTAATTCAATAGCTGTTAATGGAATTGGCTTACTATGCCGGGTAACTGACAGGACGTTCTAATCTAGCCTAATCCAAAGCCATCCAACTATCCTCACGTATTCTCAGCCAATATAGCAGACAGTCAGAATTGTGTGTTGGCAGCTGCAATAGAGGTCAAGCAGATTTTCAGAAGTCTATTTGCTGGACGGAGCATTACCCTGATAAGGAGTAAATTATTATTTCTCGAGGAGAAAGCTATCTTCTCTTCTTAAAGCCAACCTGAAGTAGGTTGGAAGCTGGTTAAGAAAACCTCTACAGGGAGCTTCTTAACAGAACTGCTGAAATGCTTAAAGACAGGGGCGTAACTAGAAATTACCGGGCCCCCCTGCAAAAATGTGGATGCCTCCCTCCCCCCCACCCTCTTAGGGACGTTTTGGGGTGCTGGAGGGGTCGAGGCATGTGTGGAGAGCCTGGCCACACCTCGGTGAGGAAGGGGGACAGTCCCCTCACCCCTCAGCGCTCCCCTCCAGCATCAATCAGTGGCAGCAGGCAGCGAGCAGAAATACATACCTCCATGTGTTCCACGCGTCGGAAGTTAATCTCTCCAAGTGTCTGATGCTACTTCCAGTTTAAACAGGAAGTAGCATGAGGCACTTACAGATTGGAGCTCCGGGGTGGATGGAGGTATGTGTTCCTGCCCACCGCTTGCTGCCACTAATTGATGCTGAAGGGGAGCGCTGAGGGGGAAATCCAAGGTGAGGGAGGGGGAGGGATTGTCCCTGCTCCCCACCGATGTGTGGCCAGGCTCTCCCCTCATGCTGCGACCCCTCTGGCCCCCCAAAATGGCACTGAGCCCCCCCCCCTATTGTTACAACACTGCTTAAAGAGGAAGTTTAACCCAGGATTGAACTTCCTCCCAGTCAGTAGCTGATACCCCCTTTCCCATGAGAAATATTTTCCTTTTCTCAAACGGATTATCAGGTGGGTCTGTATGGCTGATATTGTGGTGAAACCCCTCCCACAGTGTGATGTCAGGACCATGGTACCGACATCACACTGTGGGTGTAATAATCTCACCTCCAGGATACAGCGATGTGTCACCCTCCCGCCGGCGTGTCTCTGTCTCCTGGCTCTTCCGGCTCAGCGCAGCTCTCACGTCCATGGCAACTGGGCGGGCACACGTCATCTTCTCAGGGCCGGCCCTAGACTTTTTGCCGCCTGAGGCAAATTTAAAAAAAAATTATTGCCGTTGCCCCCCCCCCCCCAGCACCGTCCATTTACAATACAGTGGGCGGCGTGCAGGAAGTGACGTCAGTGGAGCGCACGCTGGATCGAGCGAGGAAGAGGTGAGTCCTCCCCGCCCACTGCCTCTTACGAGTTGCGCTAGTTCTGATGCATTTAAGGCTGGAGGGGAGCGGAGGACGGGGACCCAGGCGAGGGAGGGGGGGGTCCGACCCCCCTCCCCGCCGCTAGGCCCAATACCCCCGTCCTGCCCGCTACCCCTCCAGCTGGGCGGCCGGCTCCCCGCACCCTCCGACGGGCGGATGCCGCCCCTAGAAATTTGCCGCCTGAGGCAAAAGTTTCACCCCGCCTCATGAGCGGGCCGGCCCTGCATCTTCTGGGAAGGGACGGACGTGGCTGGGGAAGCGTCTGTCCTGTGTTGCTAAGCAACGGGCGGATGCGTCCATGCGCACGTCATACGCGTCCAGACGCCGTTATGTTAGTGTCTGCTGACTCATCTATCAGCTGACACTTAGGCAGGGGGTTGTGCTGCTCTCTGATTGGTTGTGGTGTGTGTGTGGCCAGCCACTGATTGGAGGATGTTTGATATATATATCTGCTGTGTCAGTTGTGCAGGTTGCCCATGATAGCGTTAGCTAGTCTAGCTGCTGGGTGTGTTTTTCCTTACTGGAACCTTGCTACTCTGCTGGATTATTTGGATTTTGACCCTTGCCTGATTCTTCACCATCCCTGTTTGCCGCCTGAACTGACCCCAGATACTCTCGACTATTCTTCTGCCTGATCCTTCTGTACCTGGAACATCTGATACCTGTGTATGACCTCGGATTGTTTCGATCTTGCCTATTGCTTATCCCACGGTGCCTCGCTTATCTGATAGCTGTGTATGACCCTGGACTGTTACTGGACTCTGCCTTACTTACTCCTGTTTGGTGTTGGTGACCTTTCTATACCCACCCTGCATTCAGCTCAAATACCTTGTGCCCTAAAGGCCAGGGTGTAACCGAAGTCGGGTAGGTGTTGTCTCTCACCTTCCGTTCAAGCGTGGACGCGCCACACAAGGCGAAGACGGCGGAGGTAGATTGGGGCATTGGAGCTGATTCGTGGGTGGATAGGTTGCCAGACCTTACAGTGGGAGCCTTGTTGCATTGTGGGAAATAACAGCTGTTTCCAACAGCCAAAAAAGCAAGCAGAAACTCCTTCCAGTGACATCACCTGCCAGCAGTAAAAATGTCACCTTGTGATAAATGTCAGAATGTAAACTGTAACAACCTATATGTTGGTTGCTATTGACAACAGCACAACACACCTTTTACTCCGGCACCAGCAACTCCTTAGAGCTGCAACTCACAGCGACAGCATACAGGAGATAGAGCGGAGACAGCCACCTTCACCTTACAAAGGGGTTTATTCAGCAATCAGCGTTATACAAGTATTCCATCAGGCATCTTGTGTTACATGTTGATTTCTTCAGAGTATAAACAGTCTTTCCTATGTCCTCTGTACATCACATATATTTACAGCATACAGACAGGAAGCTAGTACTCTAACTAGGAAGCGTAGAGAGCATGCATGCAGAAGAAGAAGCAGTCCCCTCTGCCATCCCATCTCTTACTTTTATATGAACATCAAAGAGTTAAATTCTGACATCACCCGAGCCATACCCCCAAGCCTACAATTGGCGGGCATGGGCATGTGACCTCCATCCTCATCTAATACACCAATGCTTTATGCCCTAGATGCAAAGAATGCAATGTTTTCCAAACATCGGCTCTGTTTACCGTTCTGTAGTCTGAATGTTGGGACAGTTAGACCTGATAACCCATTATGTGTCCTTCTAATCTAGAGGAACATGCTTCTTGTAAATGACTGCATAATTTCTCTCCGAGAAACTCTGCTTAAAGAGACCCTGCATCTCAAGTCTTTACTAGACTTTAGTACCTGAGGCCTAGAATTCAAGTATACTTACATTCTAACAGCCCCCCTGAAATGACTTGAGATACGAGTTTCTCCATTAGGATTCAGACGGTACATATGAGCCTGTTTTTGTTATGTTTCACCCCTCCATGCTCGTTTCCAAACACTCTCTCTGATCTAGGTGAATGCCCCTGGGAGGGAGAGCAAGACCTCTTGTCTCTCTGGGAAGGCCCTTCTTCTAAGCCCTCATCCCATTCTCTGCTCAGCATTCTCGTCACAGGCGTATCCCTTACATACTCCGCTTGACCATGGAAAAGTGAAACTAGTTTGTACCCAAAGCGACGGAACAGTGCTAGGGGTCTTCTAGAAAACCACCTTTATACAATCAGTTCCGTCCCATAGGTACCTGCTGAAACCTTGTATTATGTGGCTTAGCTTGAAAATATAGGCTTGTGAGATTGTGTACTTGACACCAATCCTCTAACTATGTTTATTTGTTTGTGTAATTTTAAACACAAAGGTCTCGATTCATAAACAGCAGTGCGAGAAAAAAAATCTTGTCAATCCGAGTGCGGTATTTTCCCGGTCTGTGTGCTAATTCATAAAGATTTCCCCAGCGGCCCTTGGAGGTCGGTAAATTACCGCAGCCCATTGAGCGGTAGAGTAGAGCAGTGTGGCGATTCTCTCTTTGCCCTGCAGAAATGAATCACACAGACGGCTCTCTCTCTGGCTCTCCCACTGATGACTCAGACAGATGAGTCACACAGTCTTTCCCTGCCTGCAGAAATGACTCTCACAGCCGGCTCTCTCCACTGATGACTCAGACAGATGAGTCACACAGTCTTTCCCTGCCTGCTGAAATGATTCACACAGACGCTCTCTCCACTGATGACTCAGACAGATGAGTCACACTGTCTTTCCCTGCCTGCTGAAATGACTCACACAAAGGGCTCTCTGGCTCTCTCCACTGATGACTCAAACAGACTTCGGCTCTCTGCACTTTGCATTCATCAGAGCTGTCAGAGCTGTCGGTAACTTAAGACCTCACTTACTCGGTAAATACCGCCAGGCTTACCGCTTGTTGAAGGCTTTATGAATTGACATTTGCTGACAATTTACTGACATGTGTTGTCGGTAACTGCAGCCAAGTCGGTAATTTAGCTCCCTGGTCGGTAATGTCAGCTTTTCATGCTGTAACAGCCTTTATGAATTGACACTTTGCTAAGTGGTCGGTAAAGTCTGCTGTTTTCAGCATTACCGCATGAGGTCATGCTTTATGAATCAAGGCCAAACTCACCTGTGTAATGATGCATATGATTGTAATCCCCATCACTACGACCGACCAGTGGGTGCAGGAAAAAGGATTGAACTGCAGAGACCCAGTCTGAGTGCCCCTGGAATATCACCAGAAACCTTCTCCACCAGGTCAGACTGGAACTCACCTGAATATATTTGTGTTCAACCTCTGTCAGCTCTCCTTGATCATGGTGAAATATCACCTTGTTATATTTGTGTTATATTTGTTTAACCTTTTTAACAAAGTGTTGTCTTATGTCAAACCCTGTACCCATTTATCCCATGGCGTGTTATCTCTCAGTATGGGCACTTCTTGTGGAGCTTTGAACTTTAGAGTTCTCTTAATGATTTGAGGAATAACGTAGTCAAACCTCGACGACTAAATCCACATGGGATCTCCGCTCACACAGTACGTCCCCCCATAAAATCAAACTTGTCTGAACAATTATGAAAATGTGCAATGAATGTGTCCGTGGACATCATGTTTAAAAAACAAACTTTTCCTTTAGCCACCGGAGATATTGGTTGGCTTCAGGGCGGATCTTTTGAATGACAGCTGCGCATTCGGTGCTATTAAGCCAGCAGGCTTCATCACTAAATCTGACTTGTCCTGGCAAACACAGGTACTTATCTGAAAATTGCCAGCATGACGACAAGTCCACTTCTTTCACCTCTCCATCGACCACCACAAAATGCTGACCTCTCAGGTCATGGTGTAAGACATGCGTGGATGAAACAGGTGTCCCCAGGGACACCAATGGAAAAACTACCTGGTTATTTCCATCAGTTGGAACCAATGAAGTAGCGGTGCATAAAGAATTGTCGCATCCGGTCCACCTGTTTACCCAGACATCTCGGTGCGTTCATGCAAAAGATCCCTCCCCAGAAAAATCGATAAATCTCTCCAGTGTTAGAGAGTCTTGCCAAAGGTCTCCTTACTGAGTAGAAGCTGGCTTACTGAACAGGAAGAACTGAGATTCGAACCCAGGTCTCCTGTGTGAGCTGCAGCCACTAGGGGGTGCTCTATAAGGAGTAGCAGCGTTAGGCCAGAGCTGCAGCCACTAGGGGGCGCTCTATAGGCAGTAGCAGTGTTATTCCAGAGCTGCAGCCACTAGGGGGTGCTTTATAGGCAGTAGCAGTGTTAGGCCAGAGCTGCAGTCACTAGGAGGCACTCTATAGGCAGTAGCAGTGTTAGGCCAGAGCTGCAGCCACTAGGGGGAGCTCTATAGGCAGTAGCAGTGTTAGGCCGGAGCTGCAGCCACTAGGGGGAGCTCTATAGGTAGTAGCAGTGTTAGGCCGGAGCTGCAGCCACTAGGGGGCGCTCTATAGGCAGTAGCAGTGTTAGGCCAGAGCTGCAGCCACTAGGGGGAGCTCTATAGGCAGTAGCAGTGTTAGGCCAGAGCTGCAGCCACTAGGGGGCGCTCTATAGGCAGTAGCAGTGTTAGGGCAGAGCTGCAGCCCCTAGGGGGAGCTCTATAGGCAGTAGCAGTGTTAGGCCAGAGCTGCAGTCACTAGGAGGCACTCTATAGGCAGTAGCAGTGTTAGGCCAGAGCTGCAGCCACTAGGGGGAGCTCTATAGGCAGTAGCAGTGTTAGGCCAGAGCTGCAGCCACTAGGGGGAGCTCTATAGGCAGTAGCAGTGTTAGGCTAGAGCTGCAGCCACTGGGGGTTGCTCTATAGGCAGTAGCAGTGTTAGGCCAGAGCTGCAGCCACTAGGGGGAGCTCTATAGGCAGTAGCAGTGTTAGGCCAGAGCTGCAGCCACTAGGGGGCGCTCTATAGGCAGTAGCAGTGTTAGGGCAGAGCTGCAGCCCCTAGGGGGAGCTCTATAGGCAGTAGCAGTGTTAGGCCAGAGCTGCAGCCACTAGGGGGCGCTCTATAGGCAGTAGCAGTGTTAGGGCAGAGCTGCAGCCACAAGGAGGCGCTCTATAGGCAGTAGCAGTGTTAGGTCAGAGCTGCAGCCACTAGGGGGCGCTCTATAGGCAGTAGCAGTGTTAGGCCAGAGCTGCAGCCACTAGGGGGTGCTTTATAGGCAGTAGCAGTGTTAGGCCAGAGCTGCAGTCACTAGGGGGCGCTCTATAGGAAGTAGCAGTGTTAGGCCAGAGTTGCAGCCACTAGGGGGCGCTCTATAGGCAGTAGCAGTGTTAGGCCAGAGCTGCAGCCACTAGGGGGCGCTCTATAGGCAGTAGCAGTGTTAGGCCAGAGCTGCAGCCACTAGGAGGCGCTCTATAGGCAGTAGCAGTGTTAGGCCAGAGCTGCAGTCACTAGGGGGAGCTCTATAGGCAGTGGCAGTGTTAGGCCAGAGCTGCAGCCACTAGGGGGCGCTCTATAGGCAGTAGCAGTGTTAGGCCAGAGCTGCAGCCACTAGGGGGAGCTCTATAGGGAGTAGCAGTGTTAGGCTAGAGCCGCAGCCACTAGGGGGTGCTCTATAGGCAGTAGCAGTGTTAGTCCGGAGCTGCAGCCACTAGGGGGCGCTCTATAGGCTGTAGCAGTGTTAGGCCAGAGCTGCAGCCACTAGGGGGCGCTCTATAGGCAGTAGCAGTGTTAGGCCAGAGCTGCAGCCACTAGGGGGCGCTCTACAGGAAGTAGCAGTGTTAGGCCAGAGTTGCAGCCACTAGGGGCGCTCTATAGGCAGTAGCAGTGTTAGTCCGGAGCTGCAGCCACTAGGGGGCGCTCTATAGGCAGTAGCAGTGTTAGGCCAGAGCTGCAGCCACTAGGGGGCGCTCTATAGGCAGTAGCAGTGTTAGGCCAGAGCTGCAGCCACTAGGGGGCACAGTCTATAAGCAGTAGCAGTGTTAGGCCAGAGCTGCAGCCACTAGGGGGCACAGTCTATAGGCAGTAGCAGTGTTAGGCCAGAGCTGCAGCCACTAGGGGGCGCTATATAGGCAGTAACAGTGTTAGGCCAGAGCTGCAGCCACTAGGGGGCGCTCTATAGGCAGTAGCAGTGTTAGGCCAGAGCTGCAGCCACTAGGGGGCACAGTCTATAGGCAGTAGCAGTGTTAGGCCAGAGCTGCAGCCACTATGGGGCGCTCTATAGGCAGTAGCAGCGTTAGGCCAGTGGTAGAGCCACTAGGGGGCGCTCTATAGGCAGTAGCAGTGTTAGGCCAGAGCTGCAGCCACTAGGGGGCACTCTATAGGCAGTTGTAGTGTTAGGGAGTCTTGCCAAAGGTCTCCTTACTGAATAGGTGTTGGCTTACTGAACAGGAAGAACCGAGATTTGAACCCAGGTCTCCTGTGTCAGAGTCAGAGCCCTTCACCAGTACACTATCTAACCACCAACGTAGCTGAAAGCATTTCACCATTCTGTTAATATGCTCCCTGTAACAAGTCTCTTTTGCCAGCGTTTCATCACCGCATCATGTTCGCTTTAGATATTTAATCCTTCTGTGCTGTTTTCCGTCTTCAGCATAAAGGAACACTCTCAGGCGTACTCTGCAACGAATTCCGCACACACACAATTGTGCATCGATTTTCTGTTACATTCTTTCAGACGCTACAATAACCCCGAACAATCTCATCTGAGGGGCCACAAGTGTGTGATGCAGATCTCCATTTCATCTGCTATTTAAGCAGCAATTGTGACAGAAAATATGACTATTATTTAAAAGTATTCCTTCATCTGATTTGTTTCTTATGTTAAACAATACGACCTACGGGCAGAGATGGGCTCACCAGTAATCACCAGTCTGTAAGGACTCCAATTCGTAATTAAAATAAGCCTTAATTGGGGTTATTTACCCATAATTCTGCCGTCCTGCCTGCGCTCCAGCTCTCTAGCTTGCATGCGTCCTGTTGGACACGTCGCAAACTTCACTACGCGCACTTCCTCCCGGAAGCAGGAAGTGCACCTTGGTGAGGCTTGGGTGCTACCTTAGCTTAGAAACTGCCCTGGCGAAGCTGTACTGTGCCTCAGGTTTTATACTTTAGGCTATAGATGAAATTTGACTTTTATCCCACTTTAAAGAGAATCTGTATTGTTAAAATCGCACAAAAGTAAACATACCAGTGCGTTAGGGGACATCTCCTATTACCCTCTGTCACAATTTCGCCGCTCCTCGCCGCATTAAAAGTGGTTAAAAACAGTTTTTAAAAGTTTGTTTATAAACAAACAAAATGGCCACCAAAACAGGAAGTAGGTTGATGTACAGTATGTCCACACATAGAAAATTCATCCATACACAAGCAGGCTGTATACACCCTTCCTTTTGAATCTCAAGAGATCATTTGTGTGTTTCTTTCCCCCTGCAGTTCTCATGCACTGAAGTTTCAGGCTGCTTGTTTCTTCCTGCAAACAGCTTTGCCTTTGTCTGTAATTCCTCAGTATGTGAAAGCCCAGCCAGCTCAGAGGACGATTTATCCAGCTTCTAAAAGATAAGAGTGAAGAGAGATGCTGCCCTAATCTAAATAATACACAAGCAGTGTGCAGAGAGGGGCCTGGAAGAGGGAGTTCATAGCAGAACCACAACACTGAAGAACTTGGTAGGCTTCCAGACACAGGCCGACAAGTCTGACAGGGGAAAGATACATTGATTTATTACAGAGACTGTGATAGTAGAAAGTGCTGCAGTTAGCCAGAACACATTAGAATAGCTTTTTGAACTTGTAGGATGATAAAAAACAGGATGCAATTTCTGTTACGGAGTGTCGGAGTCTCTTTAAGGAATGTCTGCAAAGAGGATCAGTTTATCTCTGTGTGGAAGAGGGAGAAAATAAGTTGAATGAATAAGAACGTACTCCAACTCATCTGTGTCACTTAAAGTGGAGGTTTTATGTCTTGTTGGCAGGGGAGTCACAATAACCCAGTGAACCCCGCCATCGCAGGGGAGCCCCGGGGGCTGGGGGGCCCGCTCCTGTACCTAATGCAGAGAAGCAGTTGAGCCACACATTAGTGGCTGGACAGCTCCTCTTCCCCGTATAAGTGGCATAAAGCACCATGTGGCTCCCGCCCCTGCATGTCATGTAGGCGGAGCAATGGGCGGAGCTGTCACAGCAGTGGGGAACATCAAATTAGTTGACAGCACTGCCGGCTACCTCTCCACCACCATGTAGCCTTTTTTTAGAGACCAGAAGTTTCAGCTAAAGCCTCTTTGGATAAGATAAGAGTAGCACTCAAAAAGATAACAAGAGCAGTGATAGCTTCTGAATCCCCAATGATTGCCTGTGAAATAATTCAGCTATGATGCCCACACTGTTATGTAACCAGCCGACACAGATGACCAACCAAGGCTTGTGCTCTCCTGATTCATTAGCAGTGATTTCAGTGACAGTTCCAAAGCCACGATGGCATTCAGAGCTCCTGGGTGCTGTAGCGTGACACAGCCTGGCCTGGGAAACCCATTAGAGGGTTTTTCCACCGCAGACGCTGGAAAACGGCTTCAAAGAACTCTGATCAATATATTGCCAGCCAGCGAAGGCCTGGACTGAAGATTATCAGGCTGCACAACGAGCACAACGAGTCCATCTGCTAATCCTCTCCAACGTCTGGCATCTCCATCCTCTCAGTATCTTACTGTCCATACTGAAGACATTGAAAATGACTTACAGTCAGAAAATACAGAGAAAACATTACATTCAGATTGTGCAGTATCTATGGTAAATGACTGATGTTTATGTGTCATCATTCCTAATGAGGCTATCTAACACCTGGGGACCACCTCTGGCTATCTAATACCTGGGGACCACCTCTGTCTATCTAACACCTGGGGACCACCTCTGGCTATCTAATACCTGGGGACCACCTCTGTCTATCTAACACCTGGGGACCACCTCTGGCTATCTAAAACTATTTGGGGGCACCCAATGCTAGGCTTCATGGGGCCCTGGGCAATGACATTGTTACTGTGGCTGTCCCCTCCCCTGCTTACCCCTCTCATACTGTAGATGTCCCCTCCCCTGCTTACACCTCTCATACTGCAGCTGTCCCCTCCCCTGCTTACACCTCTCTGACACTGCAGCTGTCCCCTCCCCTGCTTACACCTCTCATACTGTCGATGTTCCCTCCCCTGCTTACACCTCTCATACTGCAGCTGTCCCCTCCCCTGCTTACACCTCTCTGACACTGCAGCTGTCCCCTCCCCTGCTTACACCTCTCATACTGTGGCTATCCCCTCCCCTGCTTACACCTCTCATACTGTGGATGTTCCATCCCCTGCTTACACCTCTCATACTGTGGATGTCCCCTCCCCTGCTTACGCCTCCTATACTGCGGATGCCCCCTCCCCTGCTTACACCTCTCATACTGTGGATGTCCCTTCCTCTGCTTACACCTCTCATACTGTGGATGTCCCCTCCCCTGCTTACACCTCTCATACTGTGGATGTCCCCTCCCCTGCTTACGCCTCCTATACTGCGGATGTCCCCTCCCCTGCTTACACCTCTCATACTGTGGATGTCCCTTCCTCTGCTTACACCTCTCATACTGTGGATGTCCCCTCCCCTGCTTACACCTCATACTGTGCATGTCCCCTCCCCTGCTTACACCTTTCATACTCTGGATGTCCCCTCCCCTGCTTACACCTCTCATACTGTGGATGTCCCCTCCCCTGCTTACACCTCTCATACTGTGGCTGTCCCCTCCTCTGCTTACACCTCTCATACTGTGGATGTTCCCTCCCCTGCTTACACCTCATACTGTGCATGTCCCCTCCCCTGCTTACACCTCTCATACTGTGGATGGCCCTTCCTCTGCTTACACCTCTCATACTGTGGATGTTCCTTCCCCTGCTTACACCTCATACTGTGCATGTCCCCTCCCCTGCTTACACCTCTCATACTGTGGATGTTCCCTCCCCTGCTTACACCTCTCATACTGTGGATGTCCCCTCCCCTTCTTACACCTCTCATACTGTGGATGTCCCCTCCCCTGCTTACACCTCTCATACTGTGGCTGTCCCCTCCCCTGCTTACACCTCTCATACTGTGGATGTTCCCTCCCCTGCTTACACCTCTCATACTGTGGATGTCCCCTCCTCTTCTTACACCTCTCATACTGTGAATGTCCCCTCCCCTTCTTACACCTCTCATACTGTGGCTGTCCCCTCTCCTGCTTACACCTCTCATACTGTGGATGTCCCCTCCCCTGCTTACACCTCTCATACTGTGGCTGTCCCCTCCCCTGCTTACACCTCTCATACTGTGGATGTCCCCTCCCCTGCTTGCACCTCTCATATTGTGGATGTCCCCTCCCCTGCTTACACCTCTCTTACTGTGGATGTCTCCTCCCCTGCTTACACCTCTCATACTGTGGATGTACCCTCCCATGCTTACACCTCTCATACTCTGGATGTCCCCTCCCCTGCTTACACCTCTCATACTGTGCATGTCCCCTCCCCTGCTTACACCTCTCATACTGTGGCTGTCCCCTCCCCTGCTTACACCTCTCATACTGTGCATGTCCCCTCCCCTGCTTACACCTCTCATACTGTGGCTGCCCCCTCCTCTGCTTACACCTGTATTACTGTAGATGTCCTCTCCCCTGCTTACACTTTTCATATTGTAGATGTCCCCTCCCCTGCTTACACCTCTCATATTGTGGCTGTCCTTGGCAGGTTTTGTTGCATCATATGAATTATTATGTATAGAAAGCTTGGGGGGCCCAATGTAAAACTTACACTGGGGCCCAAGGCTCCTTAGCTATGCCACTGCAGGCAATTTAACATGCACATGGCTCATTCCTGAACCTTGAAAGTCCCAGAATAACTCTACAGACAGCTGTAAGTCAGAGGTTTCAGGAAACCCCTCAGTCTGTCGCAGGTGCAGAATGTTTATAGACTGCCTGTACGGAAAGACAGACAGACGTCTAATTAAAATCAATAAAAGCCCTGGGTCTGCCTAGCGTATGCCTTCAAATTATCACATCACAAAGTACCAGAGAGCACTTTTCTTTTTTTAACATGCTAAGTCGTTTCAAAATTTTATATTTTCCAACTTAAATTCATGGACTCCAGACAATACCTCCTGTTTCCGTGGCAACGAGCAGCAGAGGACGGCGGCCATGTTTGAGACGCAGCCATGCACTTTTTTAGCCAAGTAAAACAGAACTGTGAGCTGCAGAAACAAATAGAGGCCCATAAATGATGTGGTTCATAAGTAAGTGTGGTAATCACTACACCGCCACGAAACTATGGCAACAAAACCCTATACTTCTGGCCATGTCGCGGTTTCCTCACAGACCTCACAAAATGGATGCCAAGATGCCACTTGCCAAAAAGCTAAATGTAGAGAGAAGAGAAAGGCATATCTGTGTGGCTTAAATGTATTCCTATATATCTGAGTAAAACCGTATACTGTATATGCGTGCATCATTCTCTCAGTATATACATCCAGAAAAGGATTAAAATGAAATACGGCCCAAGGCAAGATAGCTGTTTCTACCCACTGCTGATAGTGACCTGGCTTTTATAGTACGATTGATCCAACTATCTCCTCTCTCTCTCTCTCTCTCTATATATATATATACATATACACACACACACACACACACACACACATAGATGCGTAGCAATAGAGGTTGCAGAGGTAGCGACCGCATCGGGGCCCTTGGGTCAGAGGGGCCATCGGGGGCCCTCTCTCAAGCACAATATTAGCTCTCTATTGGCCTAGTGTTGGTAATAATCACTTCTATAGATGCCTTAAATAGTGGTAATCATTAACAAAATGTTTCCCATCCCCTTCTTGCTCCTCTGACATTATTGTTGTCCTTTGCAGGTTTTAGTGTGCCATATCAATTGTTATGTATAGAGTGCTTGGGGGGGCCCCAATGTATAACTTGCAATGGGGCCTATAGTTCCTAAGCTACTCCACTGGAGGGAACCATAGCTCAGGGGACTAAGGGAACTATAGCTCAGGGGACTGAGGGAACTATAACTCAGGGGACTGAGGGAACTATAGCTCAGGGGACTGAGGGAACTATAGCTCAGGGGACTGAGGGAACTATAGCTCAGGGGACTGAGGGAACTATAGCTCAGGGGACTGAGGGAACGATAGCTCAGGGAATTGATGGGAACCATAGCTCAGGGAATTGATGGGAACAATAGCTCAGGGAATTGATGGGAACCATAGCTCAGGGAATTGATGGGAACAATAGCTCAGGGAATTGATGGGAACAATAGCTCAGGGAATTGATGGGAACCATAGCTCAGGGGACTGAGGGAACCATAGCTCAGGGAACTGAGGGAACGATAGCTCAGGGAATTGATGGGAACCATAGCTCAGGGAATTGATGGGAACAATAGCTCAGGGAATTGATGGGAACCATAGCTCAGGGAATTGATGGGAACAATAGCTCAGGGAATTGATGGGAACAATAGCTCAGGGAATTGATGGGAACCATAGCTCAGGGAACTGAGGGAACCATAGCTCAGGGAATTTATGGGAACTATAGCTCAGGGAATAGAGGGAATCATAGCTCAGGGGACTGAGGCACCTATAGCTCAGGGAACTGAGGGAATCATAGCTCAGGGGACTGAGGCACCTATAGCTCAGGGGACTGAGGGAATCATAGCTCAGGGGACTGAGGGAACGATAGCTCAGGAAACTGAGGGAACCATAGCTCAGGGAACTGAGGGAACCATAGCTCAGGGAACTGAGGGAACTATAGCTAAGCTCAGGGAATTAAGGGAGCGATAGCTCAGGGAATTGATGGGAACTATAGCTCAGGGGACTGAGGGAACGATAGCTCAGGGAATAGAGGGAAGAAAGCTCAGGGAACAATAGCCCGGGGAACTGAAGGAACGATAGCTCAGGGAACTGAGGGAATGATAGCTGAGGGAACAGGAAACATGCAGTTCTCCACTGCCAGTATTTATGCCCGCGATCATCATATACGCTATTTATGTTGCTCAGATCTACTTCAAGGTCACTTAAGAAAAGCATTAAACACCCACACAAGGCCCCTGCTGTGCTAAATTTCTTTAGTGCCCTGTAACCCCGCTGCTTGTCATATTTTTAGCATTTTTCCAACTAAATTTTATCTGATGATTCCCATGGCTTAAACAACCATGGAAAAAAGGTTTCCGATAAACTTTTGTGCATTATATGAATAATTTAATGTAAATGTGCGAAATTATGCAAAACTGATCTCATTAGACATTACTGATGATGACTTTCATGATGATGACATCATTTATGATGACTTTGCAGCAGTGATGCTCTCCAGGTCCTCGTGATCACGGATTCAGTTTCGAATGCACCCGTGATCGAGGTCCAAATCCGGCTCGTGATCACGGATTTAGCTGGGGAAGGGGGAAAAATTGGGGGGGGGGGCACATCAAGCCATCTATGGGGGAAAATGGGGGCACTTCTGGCTATCTATGGGGGGAGGAAGGGGAGCACATCTGGCTACCTATACTGATATCTTCTGCAGCATTTGGCCTCACCCATGACCATCCCTACATTCTGCTGGGTGGCCACGCCCAGCATGTCACATGATCGGGAGCCAGAGGATGGCAGCATAGAACGTGTAACTGCCAGGAAGAAGAGGAAACCCAACCCAGCACTGGAGCAGGTTATATGCACTGCTCTGCTGTGCTGGCTCTGCGGGGAGGGGGGATAAGGTGTTTGGGGGCAATGTGTTTGACTGGCAATGTATAGAGGGGGGTTAGGAGGCCCCATGACAAGTTCTGAGTCCAATCATGAGCGGGCTCGGATGGTGCTCCATAGGCCAGGAGAGGTCTTTGCATGAGCAGTTCATAAACCTTGCAGTGACACATGTGCAGAATGCTCCTGGCCACAGATGTGTGATCGGGGCTGGGGCCGCACATGTGCAGAATGCTCCTGGCCACAGATGTGTGATCGAGGCTAGGGCCGCACATGTGCAGAATGCTCCTGGACACAGATGTGTGATCGAGGCTAGGGCCGCACATGTGCAGAATGCTCCTGGCCACAGATGTGTGATTGAGGCTGGGGCCGTACATGTGCAGAATGCTCCTGGGCACAGATGTGTGAACGAGGCTAGGGCCGCACATGTGCAGTAGCCCACTAAAGGGCTTAGTAGACCAGCATTCACAGGGGCACAGCAGCGGACTGCAGGGAACCAGGAGGACAACGAGGGACTTGATGGTCTACAGGGAGCTGGAAGAACCCCAGATAAGTTAAACCTTTGGTTCACATAAGGTTCCCTTTAAAGGAGATCAGTTCCTGGACTCCCCCTGTTCTGCAATATGAGCTTTTAGCTGCACATGAGGAGATCTGAACACTTTTGGGCTTCATGTATTTAACCAAACGTGTCCAGCCAGCCTCCGGGTCCAACAAGAGAAGCTACCTGAGGACACTGGAAAACGTGAACGTTCAGTATAAACAAGGAGATAACAGATGTAAATACACGCCAGGAGGAACATATACACAAGATGCTTATGGAACGAAAGATTAAAGGTCTTTCCATCTTTCTTGGAAAGCAGATTGTTCTTCTTTTCCAGATGACAATAAATCATCTCTCTGGTTGGGTTTTGCTGTCTGGATTTTGGCACGATGTACGCAGCCTGTATTAATAGACTTATTGCTGCAGGAAACATATTATGCTGAAAAGACTTGGATCATTTTTCTTGACAATCACCCCCTCCTCATCTCACTGATAAAATATAGAGAGAGCGTTCTGAAGACTTCGGAACATGACAATTAAGGACAATACTGGTACAATTGAAGTGGCCACTTGTCTAGCATTGACTGAATTGATCTGCCTAAACCATGGTTCATGACCTCAGTGTGACCTGCAGAAATGAAGACGGATCGGGTCAGACTGAGTCACACCAATAACTGGCAGTAGGACTCTCTACCCTATCCCAAGGTTGTGACCTAGTAAAGGGGTCAAAGACCCTCCTATCAGTATGTGGTTACTATATTCTTACAAGATAAATTACATTCCATAGTTATAGTAAACATTAAAGCTCTAGTTTAATCTCATGGGCATTAATGTATACCCTGTATATTAAATGAAAGCTATAATTATGCAGGGAGGCACTGGTTAAATTGACTTTCAGAAAGTTTTTACGCCACCTGCTGTGCTAACAATGACAGGTAGCTTTTTTCATGCAGAGTCCAGCTATTGCATGGTTTTTAAAAGGAATTGAGCATCCACCATTGCATCTCAATAGCACATTAAAAATGCATGCTAACAATGCGGGTGATTGCACATGGATGCTACACATGGAAGGGGGGGCTGCACATGGCATGGGAGGGTGCTGCTGCACATGGATGTCACACATAGAAGAGGTGGCTGCTCATGGAATGGGAGGGGCTGCTGCACATGGATGTCACACATAGAAGAGGTGGCTGCTCATGGAATGGGAGGGGCTGCTGCACATGGATGTCACACATAGAAGAGGGGGCTGCTCATGGAATGGGAGGGGCTGCTGCACATGGATGTTACACATGGAAGAGGGGGCTGCACAGGGAATGGGAGGGAGCTGCTGTACATGGATGTTACACATGGAAGAAGTGGCTGCACATGGCATGGGAGGGTGCTGCTGCACATGGATGTCACACATAGAAGAGGTGGCTGCTCATGGAATGGGAGGGGGGCTGCTGTGCATGGATGTTACACATGGAAGAGGGGGCTGCACAGGGAATGGGAGGGGGGCTGCTGTGCATGGATGTTACACATGGAAGAGGGGGCTGCACATGGAATGGGAGGGGGCTGCTGTACATGGATGTTACACATGGAAGAGGGGGCTGCACATGGAATGGGAGGGGCTGCTGCACATGGATGTCACACATAGAAGAGGGGGCTGCACAGGGAATGGGAGGGGGCTGCTGTACATGGATGTTACACATGGAAGAAGGGGCTGCACATGGCATGGGAGGGTGCTGCTGCACATGGATGTCACACATAGAAGAGGTGGCTGCTCATGGAATGGGAGGGGGGCTGCTGTGCATGGATGTTACACATGGAAGAGGGGGCTGCACAGGGAATGGGAGGGGGGCTGCTGTGCATGGATGTTACACATGGAAGAGGGGGCTGCACAAGGAATGGGAGGGGCGCTGCTGTACATGAATGTTACACACAGAAGAGCGGGATGCACATGGATGAATAGCAACAAGAAAGATGGATTAGGAGTTGAACAATATAAATCTGGCCTTGACATAAATGGAAACACTAGTCAGAAATAGATTGAGGAGGATGGGTGTAATTTAGCTGAACCTTTCTCTATATAATATTGTATTGTTATGTGTCAGTTATATGGCTCTCCCGGGTGTGACAGTGACATAAGTTGAGAAGGTCAGGAGTCATCACCGCCTTGTGTGCTATTATGTCAAAGACAGATGCAAGCCCCTCATATTTTTCCAAACCTGCCAAATAGGCGGACCACATGCGCCTATGTGTAACATTCTCACCAGAAACTGACAATGTACAGGGGTGATAAATGACTTCACACTTGTGACCCCTCACCCCTTGTGGCCTTTCACCCCAAGCGTTGTAGGTCGCCATTGTCTAGCTGAACGTTTGGGAGATGCCTCCTCATGCTATGGATTTTATAGGCCCTCAGGAGAGTGATACACAAACAACGTCTATAAGCTGTATAACATCAATCTGGGAATATCTGAATACTGTAATACCGCAGTGACTGTGCTCTCCTCACATCTGCAGATCCCAAGAACATCAAACAGCGACTATTCCAGTCTCCGCCAGATATTAGTAATCCGCCGTACTTCACCAAGGTCGGGAAAGTGTGGAAAAATGTTTCTATCGCAGCTTGGCATGAAATGTTTGTATTGGAGCTGCAGAATTGGAAGATGTTCCCGAAGTAGCGGGAATACAGAGGAACTTATATCGAGAGATCGCATGAAGAATAGAGCAGTTCCTTCTGCCAAGACTCGCAAGATGCAATCTCAGCTCAGAAATGGTTTGTTTTACATTTACAGAGACTCTCCCGCCCCGCCTCGGGTTCTACATTCAGGCTATATTGTTTTCCTTTCCAGATGTCCTTTCTGCATACTTTTCTATTATTATTCGTGCTTATTGATGATCATGACTGGAGGTGTGGTGAAGGCATGGCTGGAGGCGCGGCAGGGGCATGGCTGGAGGTGTGGCAGGGGCATGGCTGGAGGTGTGGCAGGGGCATGGCTGGAGGTGTGGCAGGGGCATGGCTGGAGGTGTGGCAGGGGCATGGCTGGAGGTGTGGTGAAGGCCTGGCTGGAGGTGTGGCAGGGACAGGACTGAAGATGTGACATGGACCTGACTGGAGGTGTGGCAGGGCTGTGGCTGTTGGTGTGGCAGGAGCATGACTGGAGGTGTGGCAGGGCTGTGGCTGTTGGTGTGGCAGGGGCATGGCTGGAGGTGTGGTGAAGGCCTGACTGGAGGTGTGGCAGGGACAGGACTGGAGGTGTGGTGAAGGCCTGGCTGGAGGTGTGGCAGGGCTGTGGCTGTTGGTGTGGCAGGGGCATGGCTGGAGGTGTGGCAGGGACAGGAGTGGAGGCATGGCATGGGTTTGATTGGAGGTGTGGCAGGGCTGTGGCTGTAGGTGTGGCAGAGGCATAGCTGGAGGTGTGGCAGGGACAGGACTGGAGGTGCAGCAGGGCTGTGGCTGGAGATGTGGCAGGGGGATGACTGGATACGTGGCAGGGATATAACTGGAGGTGTGGCCGAGCAGAGACGGATCTAGACCAAGTTGCGCCTGGGGCAAGGTCAGGTTTTGGTACCTAAACTGCCATTCATTTTGCCGCCTTTATAAGAATTCAACAAACTGCACCTGGGGCAAGAGACCCGCCTGCCCCCCCCCCCCCCCCCCCCCCCGATCCGTCCCTGTGGCCGAGGCATGACTAGTGTGGGAGGGACATGACTGGAGGTGTGGCAGGGGCATGACTAGTGTGGCAGGGACATGATTGGAGGTGTGGCCGAGGCATGACTAGTGTGGGAGGGACATGACTGGAGGTGTGGCAGGGGCATGACTAGTGTGGCAGGGACATGATTGGAGGTGTGGCCGAGGCATGACTAGTGTGGCAGGGACATGACTGGAGGTGTGGCAGGGGCATGACTAATGTGGGAGGGACATGACAGGAGGTGTGGCAGGGGCATGACTAGTGTGGCAGGGACATGATTGGAGGTGTGGTTAAGGCATAACTAGTGTGGCAGGGACATGACTGGAGTTGTGATTGAGGCATGACTGTTGTGGCCTGGATGACTGGAGGTGTGGCCGGGACATGACTGGAGGTGTGGCAGGGGCATGACTAGTGTGGGAGGGACATGACTGGAGGTGTGGCAGGGGCATGACTAGTGTGGCAGGGACATGATTGGAGGTGTGGCCGAGGCATGACTAGTGTGGCAGGGACATGACTGGAGGTGTGGCAGGGGCATGACTAATGTGGGAGGGACATGATTGGAGGTGTGGCCGAGGCATGACTAGTGTGGGAAGGACATGACTGGAGGTGTGGCAGGGGCATGACTAGTGTGGCAGGGACATGATTGGAGGTGTGGCCGAGGCATGACTAATGTGGGAGGGACATGACAGGAGGTGTGGCAGGGGCATGACTAGTGTGGCAGGGACATGATTGGAGGTGTGGCAGGGGCATGACTAATGTGGGAGGGACATGACTGGAGGTGTGGCCGAGGCATGACTAGTGTGGCAGGGACATGACTTGAGGTGTGGCAGGGGCATGACTAATGTGGGAGGGACATGATTGG
The DNA here is from genome assembly GCF_040937935.1 of Hyperolius riggenbachi. Classification (NCBI taxonomy): domain Eukaryota; kingdom Metazoa; phylum Chordata; class Amphibia; order Anura; family Hyperoliidae; genus Hyperolius; species Hyperolius riggenbachi. The sequence goes on along the minus strand of NC_090648.1, from coordinate 516,168,849 downwards.
AGGTGTGGCCGAGGCATGACTAGTGTGGCAGGGACATGATTGGAGGTGTGGCAGGGGCATGACTAATGTGGGAGGGACATGACTGGAGGTGTGGTTAAGGCATAACTAGTGTGGCAGGGACATGACTGGAGTTGTGATTGAGGCATGACTGTTGTGGCCTGGATGACTGGAGGTGTGGCCGGGACATGACTGGAGGTGTGGCAGGTGCATGACTAGTGTGGGAGGGACATGACTGGAGGTGTGGCAGGGGCATGACTAGTGTGGCAGGGACATGATTGGAGGTGTGGCCGAGGCATGACTAGTGTGGCAGGGACATGACTGGAGGTGTGGCAGGGGCATGACTAATGTGGGAGGGACATGACAGGAGGTGTGGCAGGGGCATGACTAGTGTGGGAGGGACATGACTGGAGGTGTGGCAGGGGCATGACTAGTGTGGCAGGGACATGATTGGAGGTGTGGCCGAGGCATGACTAGTGTGGCAGGGACATGACTGGAGGTGTGGCAGGGGCATGACTAGTGTGGCAGGGACATGATTGGAGGTGTGGCCGAGGCATGACTAGTGTGGCAGGGACATGACTGGAGGTGTGGCAGGGGCATGACTAGTGTGGCAGGGACATGACTGGAGGTGTGGCAGGGGCATGACTAGTGTGGGAGGGACATGATTGGAGGTGTGGCAGGGGCATGACTAATGTGTCAGGGACATGATTGGAGGTGTGGCCGAGGCATGACTAGTGTGGGAGGGACATGATTGGAGGTGTGGCCGAGGCATGACTAGTGTGGCAGGGACATGATTGGAGGTGTGGCCGAGGCATGACTAGTGTGGGAGGGACATGATTGGAGGTGTGGCAGGGGCATGACTAGTGTGGCAGGGACATGATTGGAGGTGTGGCCGAGGCATGACTAGTGTGGCAGGGACATGATTGGAGGTGTGGCAGGGGCATGACTAATGTGGGAGGGACATGACTGGAGGTGTGGTTAAGGCATAACTAGTGTGGCAGGGACATGACTGGAGTTGTGATTGAGGCATGACTGTTGTGGCCTGGATGACTGGAGGTGTGGCCGGGACATGACTGGAGGTGTGGCAGGGGCATGACTAGTGTGGGAGGGACATGACTGGAGGTGTGGCAGGGGCATGACTAGTGTGGCAGGGACATGATTGGAGGTGTGGCCGAGGCATGACTAGTGTGGCAGGGACATGACTGGAGGTGTGGCAGGGGCATGACTAATGTGGGAGGGACATGACAGGAGGTGTGGCAGGGGCATGACTAGTGTGGCAGGGACATGATTGGAGGTGTGGCAGGGGCATGACTAATGTGGGAGGGACATGACTGGAGGTGTGGTTAAGGCTTAACTAGTGTGGCAGGGACATGACTGAAGTTGTGATTGAGGCATGACTGTTGTGGCCTGGATGACTGGAGGTGTGGCCGGGACATGACTGGAGGTGTGGCAGGGGCATGACTAGTGTGGGAGGGACATGACTGGAGGTGTGGCAGGGGCATGACTAGTGTGGCAGGGACATGATTGGAGGTGTGGCCGAGGCATGACTAGTGTGGCAGGGACATGACTGGAGGTGTGGCAGGGGCATGACTAGTGTGGCAGGGACATGATTGGAGGTGTGGCCGAGGCATGACTAGTGTGGGAGGGACATGACTGGAGGTGTGGCAGGGGCATGACTAGTGTGGCAGGGACATGATTGGAGGTGTGGCCGAGGCATGACTAGTGTGGCAGGGACATGACTGGAGGTGTGGCAGGGGCATGACTAATGTGGGAGGGACACGACTGGAGGTGTGGTTAAGGCATAACTAGTGTGGCAGGGACATGACTGGAGTTGTGATTGAGGCATGACTGTTGTGGCCTGGATGACTGGAGGTGTGGCCGGGGCATGATTGGAGGTGTGGCAGGGCTGTGGCTGGAGATGTGGCAGGGACATGACTGGAGAGGTGGCCGAGGCATGAGTAGAGTGTCAGGGACATGACTGAAGGTGCGGTCAAGGCCTGACTGTTGTGGCAGGGATATGACTGGAGGTGTGGCCAGGGCATCATTGGAGGCATGGCAGGGGCATGACTGGCGGTGTGGCAGGTCATGTGTTAAAAAAAAGTCTGTCTTTCTTATTTCAAAAAGGCAGGCAAGTTTCATCACCTAATCTTCTCAACGTTCTGCTATATCGGTTGTTGAAAATGTGTAAGTCTCACAGCTGTCATATTAGGACTGCAGCAAGAATTCATGAATGCTGTTTTTGCTTTTCTGTACATTTTGAAGAATCGGGCTTCTGTTTTTCTTTCCATTTTTTTAGTACCTAAAACCGCATAAAACACAGTGTAAGAAGATTTTTTTCTAAGGAGTCTTCTCTCTCGGGATAATTAAATACGAGCTCAGAAGGAATCCTCAGAGGACAGAGCTCTGGAGTACATCATAACTCACTAAGTGATACTAACATATAAAAAAGACCATTGTTACACAGATACAGCTATGGACTCCATAACAGTGTGCTATTCTTGGCTGAAGTCCTCTGTGCTGAGAGATATACAATGTGGCAATGGCCTGGAATTGCTTGTAGAACCGTTATTTGTTTTGGGAAAAGTTCACAGGAAGAAGTTTATGCCAAGAGTTAGTTGGTGGCTTTGTTGGTTGTGTGAGGGGCCGGCAATATCTTTTAGGACAGAGAAACTTACTAGCTGAAAAAGATTTAAAATAAATGAGCAATTTTCATCACTTTATTCAAATGAATGGAGCTCCCAACATCGCCCAGTATACGAGCGTCTATCGTCATTATCACAACATCTTAATTATCACCCCAAAGTTGTTATAATATTGATGATGTTGAGAAAATTGTCTCAATACATTCTTTGCTTCTTTTACAGATTGGGCCAGAAGTGCCTTAAAGGGGAACTATGGCGAAAAATGTTAAATATGTACAAACATAGACAAATACGGAGTACTTTTTTTCCAGAGTAAAATGAGCCATAAATGACTTTTCTCCTATGTTGCTGTCACTTACAGTATGTAGTAGAAGTGACAGGGTTTGGGCTAGTCCATCTCTTCATGGGGGATTCTCAGCAAGGCCTTTATTCTTTATAAAGATATTGCCTAAAAAGGATTTAAACAATGATGCTGGCCAGCTTCCCTGCTCGCTACACAGTTATTGGCAGTTGGACAGAGCAACTGCCATTCACTAAGTGCTTTAAATAAATAAATCCCTGAGAATCTCCCCATGAAGAGATGGACTAGTTCAAAACCTGTCAGTTCTGTCAGATTTCTACTACCTACTGTAAGTGACAGCAACATAGGAGAAAAGTAATTTATGGCTCATTTTACTCTGGAAAAAAATGTACTTCTTCTTATTTGTATATGTTTGCACATATTTTACATTTTACAATTTTTCGCCATAGTGCCCCTTTATGGAAAAGATTGAGGCTGGCTTCAGACCGGCAGTGCACAAGCGTTGTAAAGTGATGCACACATCGCAACGCAACGCTAAAAACAGCCTTTGGGGATTACCCTGGCAATGCGCTGTCATCTCCCTTCTTGCTGCAAGCAGGAAGTGAAGCTCTCTACTAGCACTCACTTCCTGTGGCTGAAGTTAGAATTGCGCAGAAGTGTATTACGCTTCCGCACATGTGCGTTGCAACATGAGTGCTACACAATTAAAAATAATGCTTCGCTGTAGATTTATATGACTTCCAGGGTCACCACACGTCACCGCGCATGCTGGCCACAACGCACTGCGGCTTCTGTGTTGCCCGAACTTGAAATTGGAGACTTCCGGTGCATTGCATCGCACCATGCAGGTATGAAATGCCCCATAGACTTACATTGGTGTAGCGTTACGCTGCGGCAAAACACAGGGGCCTGAGGCTTGCAGCCTGATAAAATTCCTGCACCTGAAGGGTAATGGTGCCCGGCAAACTCATGATGAGATGATGGCTGTTTATGGAAGCGATTGCCCATCTTATGAAACTATTGTGAGGTGGAAAAGAAATTTGCACAGTGGTCACATGTCCCTCACAGACGAGCCAAGATCTGGAAGACCTTTATTTGGTCAAGTTTTTACATTATGAAATATTTTATCATTTGTGTGTACAAATTTTATGTTTGTAAGGTTGTTTGTGCAGAGGGAAACAGTTGGGGTTAGGCATCAGGAAGGGCGTTTGTGCAGTGGGTGGTGGTTAGGGGTAGCCACCACCAGGGGGATGGTCTTAGGGTTAGGCACCACCAAAGGGGGGATCTTAAGTATAGCCTCCACCAGGGGGGTCTTAGGGTTAGGCACCACCCAGGGTGGGGGGCCTTAGGGTTAGGCTCCACCAGGAGAGGTCTTAGGGCTAGGCACCACCAGGAGCGGTCTTAGGGTTAGGCACCACCAGGATGGGTCTTAGGGTTAGGCATCCACTGGGGAGGAGGTTAGGGTTAGGCACCACCAGGGGGTCTTAGAGCTAGGCACCATCAAGGGGCGTCTTAGGGTTAGGCACCACCAGGGGGGTCTTTGGGGTAAGGCACCACCAAGGGAGGTCTTAGAGTTAGGCACCACCAGGGGGGTTTAGGGTTATGCATCACAGGGAGGGGGGTCTTAGGGTTAGGCACCACCCAGGGTGGGTCTTAGGGTTAGGCTCCACCAGGAGAGGTCTTAGGGCTAGGCACCACCAGAAGCGGTCTTAAGGTTAGGCACCACCAGGATGGGTCTTAGGGTTAGGCACCCACTGGGGAGGAGGTTAGGGTTAGGCACCACCAGGGGGTCTTAGAGCTAGTCACCATCAAAGGGCGTCTTAGGGTTAGGCACCACCAGGGGGGTCTTTGGGGTAAGGCACCACCAAAGGAGGTCTTAGAGTTAGGCACCACCAGGGGGGTTTAGAGTTATGCATCACAGGGAGGGGGGTCTTAGGGATAGGCACCACCAGGCGAGGTCTTAGAGTTAGACACCACCAGGGGGAGTTTGGGGTTAGACACCACCAGGAGGGTTCTTAGGGTTGGGTATCAGTGGCGGGGGGGGGGGGTGTCCTAGGGTTTGGCACCACCAGGGGGAGTCTTAGAGTTAGGCACTACCAGGGGGGTAAGGGTTAGGCATTGGTAGTGGAGGGTTCTGAGTGAGAGTGGGGTTAGGTAAAGGATACCCAAACTGAAATGTGACATAATGAGATAGACATGGGTATGTACAGTGCCTAGCACACAAATAACTAGGCTGTGTTTATTTTTTTCTTTCTCTGCCTGAAAGAGTTAAATATCAGGTATGTAAGTGGCTGACTCAGTCCTGACTCAGACAGGAAGTGACTACAGTGTGACCCTCACTGATAAGAAATTCCCCTTTTTTTTTTACCTCTTTCTTGCTCTCAGAATCCATTTTCTGCTAGGAAAATGTTTTATAGTTGGAATTTCTTATCAGTGAGGGTCACACTGTAGTCACTTTCTGTCTGAGTCAGGACTGAGTCAGCCACTTGCATACCTGATATTTAACTCTTTCAGGCAGAGAAATAAAAAAAAAGGAACACAGCATAGTTATTTGTGTGCTAGACACTGTACATACGCATGTCTATCTTATTATGTCACATTTCAGTTCGGGTATCCTTTAAGCTGTAGTAAAATATCAGTAAGATCTACACTTTAAAAATGAAGAATATTGGTAGACATTAACAATATTTTTATTAACGAAATGTATACTAACAATATTTTTGTTGACAAAACCCCACGCCCTTTTTTCCTTGCGCCCCTTTTTCATGCACACATTGAACCACTCGTGTCAAACCTCTGTATGAACTAGGCTCAAAGTTTGCAGAAGGAAAACAGTTTAGCCACTGAGCCACCATACTGCCCAGAGAGTTGTCTCAAAATCCACAGCAGTCATCAGTTGGAACTTCTTATTACAATTTAATAACCAGCAGAAAATGTAACCCGTTCATATTTCCAGGAAAAGCCTCAAACAAATAACGTGACTTACTGCTCTCGGGTACAATTCTCACTTTCATTGTCAACCAACATTTTTCCTTCCCTCCTTGCAGCACGATTCATAACACGCCAGAGTTTGTTACTGCTAGGAGGATTCACGTTCGGATATTACTTCGAGATCACAGAACTTCATAAATCTGAATCTGCTCTAACCAACGTCAACTCCGGCAAGCTGTCCTCGGTATTGCTGTTGGCGGCAAGCACCAAACAGCACAACCGAGTGTTTTAATAAGGAAATGCTTACATAGCGACTGTTCTTGGCACCGGCGTCTTTGGAGCCTAATTAATATTTTACCTGATACGTTCAGCTGTCAAAACGAGCAACGCAAATGAAAAAGAGTATGCGAAAAAAAATAAATAAAGTAAATTAGAGTTGATGGTTCTGTCTCCAGGGAGTTCGTTCAAAAGGACCGGTCACAAACACACGAGAAAGGCAGCATATGCTTCGGAGTTTGTGATCGTGAAAGCACATATCCCGTTAGTTAAAGTCGATATTTGAGACTACAGAAATATTTAAGATCAGGTACTCTATTTTTGTTAGGCTGAAGAAATCCAGACTTAAAATATTTGGAGTTAAGAGACCACCCACTAAAAAAACATGTTGGGAGTTTAACCAACAACTCGGGAAGTATGTTACAATAAAAACAAGGCAAAGATTTGACGTGGTCTCCTCGTTGTTTGTACAGATATAGGTTTGGGACGCATTTTGGAACAACTTTTAAGATTCATCAAAAGCAACTCTGAAATGATACTGAAAAGCAGGAGGTCAGTGGGGTGGTTAAAGAGGTATGGACCCTAGTGTGAGTTTGGTCTCTACTCTCCGTGAAAAAGCGGGGTGACGCCTGCGGAACTAGTGGGGTCGTTCAGAGGGGACCTTCCGTCTCTCCTTGCCACACCTGTTGCCTGCAGCACCTATTTGCACCCGGCTAAGTATCTCTTTATTGTGCACTTTATCTTTGGGCTGCTTCACTGTATTTAGTAAGGTATTATTCACATGCTAGCTGCTCTTAATTAGGATTGTTTGTGATTATTCAAGCACTTTGTGTATTGTTTGTCATATTTCAGGTAGTAGATTATTTGATGAAGCACTGTAATTGATGATATATGTTTCACTGAGACGGAGTAACAGCATTTTTTGCACATACTTTCTGCACTTTCCATAATACTGAACCCGGGTTCATACAACCTGGGGGCACTTTTCTGGGTCCAAGTGCAGATATTACATACTATTGTGTATGGAATGATTATTTTTGCAAATGGATATAATGGCTTGGAGTTTTATGGGATGTTTTATGTGCTTTTCATTATTTGGATGTCCTTTGAGTGCACAATAATTTGTAATTGATCATTGTTTAATAAATATCAGTGTTTATATTTTGAACATTATTAGTGGTGCTTGTTCCTGGGTTTCTTTCTCTTTCCTTGGCTAGTGTGAGTTTAAGGCAAATGTGAAGCCACCTAAAAAAAAAAAAAAAAAAAAAAAGTTAGGTACTCACCTATGAAAGTCCACGCCTTAGAGACCCCTTGGAGTGCTTAGGAAGCAGTTGCGTCCCCGAGTCCTTCTAAAGACAGGTGCAGGTGCTGTAACTCCTCAGGCGCGAGTACATCAGAAGCCTTCATGAGGACTCCCAAAGGCGTACTTGACCAGTTTGCCGCCTATATTTCACGGGGGAGAACAGTGGACCACGGGCACCGGGAGAGGATTGGGAAGGCTCTATGGGATCCAGAGTCTTCCCTCAATATACGTGAGTAGCTAACTTTTTTTTTATTTGGCTCCAGTTTTACTTTAAATCAGCCCCCCTCAAGCTCTCTATACAAACCAAGTGATATAGAGCGGGGCTTCCCAACCCTGTCCTCAAGTACCACCAACAGTGCTTGTTTTGCAGGAAACCACACACATGCACAGGTGGGGTAATCAGGGTCTCAGCAGAGCTGATTAACTACCTCTGTGGATTTCCGCAAAACATGCACTGTTGGTGGGCCTTGAGGACAGGGTTTGGAAGACCTGATATAGAGCACCAAAACCTACCAAGCACAGCCGCAGTGCCAGAGAGGGGTAAGCGGGGGAGGGGAAAAGCCAAGGACAGCTGTAGTGTCAGAGAGGTATAAGCAGGGGAGGGGCATAGCCAAGGACAGCTGCAGTGTCAGAGAGGTGTAAGCAGGGGAGGGAACAGCCAAGGACAGCTGCAGTGTCAGAGAGGTGTAAGCAGGGGAGGGAACAGCCAAGGACAGCCACAGTGTCAGAGAGGTGTAAGCAGGGGAGGGAACAGCCAAGGACAGCCACAGTGTCAGAGAGGTGTAAGCAGGGGAGGGGACAGCAAAGGAAAGCTGCAGTGTCAGAGAGGTGTAAGCAGGGGAGGGAACAGCAAAGGACAGCTGCAGTGTCAGAGAGGTGTAAGCAGGGGAGGGAACATTCAAGGACAGCTGCAGTGTCAGAGAGGTGTAAGCAGGGGAGGGAACATCCAAGGACAGCTGCAGTGTCAGAGAGGTGTAAGCAGGGGAGGGAACAGCAAAGGACAGCTGCAGTGTCAAAGAGGTGTAAGCAAGGGAAGAGATCAGCCACAGTGTCAGAGAGGTGTAAGCAGGGGAGGGGACAGCTGCAGTGTCTGAGAGGTGTAAGCAGGGAAGGGAACAGCCACAGTGTCAGAGAGGTGTAAGCAGGGGAGAGGACAGCTGCAGTGCCAGAGAGGGGTAAGCAGGGGAGTGGAACAGCCAAGAACAGCCATTGTGTCAAAGAGGTATAAGCAGGGGAGGAGATAAGCTAAGAACGTCCGCAGCGCCAGAGAGGTGTAAGCAGGGGAAGGAACAGTCAAGGACAGCTGCAGCGCTAGAGGGGGGTAAGCAGGGGGGGGGGGGGGGGAACAGCCAAGGACAACTGCAGTGTAAGAGAGGTGTAAGCAGGGGAGGGGACAGATGCAGTGTCAGAGTGATGTAAGCAGGGGAGGGGACAGTTGCAGTGCCAGAGAGGGGTAAGCAGGAATGGGAACAGCCACAGTGTCAGGGAGGTGTAAGCAGGGAAGGGAACAGCCACAGTGTCAGAGAGGTGTAAGCAGTTACGGGAACAGCTGCAGTGTCAGAGAGGTGTATGCAGGGAAGGGAACAGCCACAGTGTGAGAGAGGTGTAAGCAGGGATGGGAACAGCTGCAGTGTCAGAGAGAGGTAAGCAGGGAAGGGAACAGCCACAGTGTCAGAGAGGTGTAAGCAGGGAAGGGAACAGCCACAGTGTCAGAGAGGTGTGTAAGCAGGGGAGGGGGCAGATGCAGTGACAGAGAGGGGTAAGCAGGAAAGGGAACATTTGCAGTGTCAGAGAGTGGTAAGCAGGGGAGGGGACAGCTGCAGTGTCAGAGAGGGGTAAGCAGGGGAGGGGACAATTGCAGTGCCAGAGAGGGGTAAGCAGGGGAGGGGACAGTTGCAGTGCCAGAGAGGGGTAAGCAGGAATGGGAACAGCCACAGTGTCGGGAGGTGTAAGCAGGGGAGGGAACAGCCACAGTGTCAGAGAGGTGTGTAAGCAGGGGAGGGGGCAGATGCAGTGACAGAGAGGGGTAAGCAGGGAAGGGAACAGTTGCAGTGCCAGAGAGGGGTAAGCAGGGGAGGGAACAGCCACAGTGTCAGAAAGGTGTGTAAGCAGGGGAGGGGGCAGATGCAGTGACAGAGAGGGGTAAGCAGGGAAGGGAACAGTTGCAGTGCCAGAGAGGGGTAAGCAGGGGAGGGAACAGCCACAGTGTCAGAGAGGTGTGTAAGCAGGGGAGGGGGCAGATGCAGTGACAGAGAGGGGTAAGCAGGGAAGGGAACAGCCACAGTGTCAGAGAGGTGTGTAAGCAGGGGAGGGGACAGTTGCAGTGCCAGAGAGGGGTAATCAGGGGAGGGAACAGCCACAGTGTCAGAGAGGTGTGTAAGCAGGGGAGGGGACAGATGCAGTGACAGAGAGGAGTAAGCAGGGGAGGGGAACAGTTTGTTAATAAGTAACACTATTCAAAACATATATAAAAGGTGATCATTACTAGCATAGTGCCAATGCAGAGCCACTACAGCAGTTGAAAGAAGGCCACTGGTGGGCTCCTCCCTCCAAGGGCCCCGGCGTGGTCACATGCTCTATTACTACACCTCTGGGTTGGCTCTAGGTGGTACCAGCTGTCCCCGCATCACTATACTTCCGCCGCTTGGCCCTCTCTCCTCCGAGAAAAAACGCCCAGCCATTTAATGCAGTAACAAGAAGATTAAATAAGTATGGCACCCTCCATACCCCTCTATCTTCAGGTTCCCTTTAACAGGCTCTGACATATCACACAAGCTTGTACATTAATTGACACAGCTACCCATAATGGCACAGTTATGTTCACATCAAAGTGGGTTTAACTTACAGGAATGCTGCAAAGATGTGTAAGCCACAGTGTGTTTTTCTGCACTAATTAAAACCTTACTGTGCTACAAGGAGGAATGGAAAGCAAGGATTTTACACTATTTATGAACTTCTGCCATCTAGTGGCCAAGCAGAGCACTGCATGCATCAGTTATGAAATGTCACATTTATGGAATGAATTACTATCTCCAATAACTCCTGAGAAGATCTAATAAAAAATGCCCAAAAGTCCGATTCAGTGACAGAGTTTGCTGCCTTTAAAGGACACCTGAAGCGGGAGGTATATGGAGTCTGCCATATTTATTTCCTTTTAACCACTTGAGGATCACAGGTTCGAAGCACCCTCATGTATTTACCATATATATCAGTGGGAACATTAGAAAAACACCTACCCTGCTCTCTGCTTCATCCTACAGTGCTCAGTCTGCTTGTTATCAGCCCTGATAAAATCCCAGACTGAGCATTCAGTCTGGCTTTGCTCAGGAATCATTATAGCTGAGTCATTATAGCAGAGCCACAAGGGGGCAGGCTTAGCCTTGAAAAGACATCAGAGAAGACAAACTCAGCTATAATGATTTCCGAGCAAAGCCAGACTGAATGCTCATTCAGGGATTTTATCAGGGCTGCTAACAAGCAGGCTGAGCAGTGAAGGATGAAACAGAGAGCAGGGTAGGTGTTTTCTCTAACGTTCCCACTGATATATATGGTAAAATACATGAGGGTGCTTTCTCTCTGGTTCACTTTAATAACCAAAACAATTTTCACATTTCAGCGCTCCTCCCATTCATTCACTGATAACTTTATTGTTACTTATCACACTAAAATGATCTATTATTGTTTTACAATACAGTCAGGTCCATAAATATTGGGACATGGACACAATTCTAACATTATTGGCTCTACAACCACAATGGATTTGAAATGACACGAACAGGCTGTGCTGTAATTGAAGACTGTCAGCTTTAATGTGAGGGTATTTACATCCAAATCAGGTGATCAGTGTAGGAATTACAGCAGTTTGCATATGTGCCTCCCACTTGTTAAGGGAGCAAAAGTAATAGAACAGAATAAAAATCATAAATCAGTCTTTTACTTTTGAATACTTGGTTGCAGATCCTTTGCAGTCAGTTACAGCCTGAAGTCTGGAAGGCAGAGATATCACCAGACGCTGGTTTCATCCCTGGTGATGCTCTGCCAGCCTCTACTGCAACTGTCTTCAGTTCCTGCTGGTTCTTGGAGCATTTTCCCTTCAGTTTTGTCTTCAGCAAGTGAAATGCATGCTCAGTCGGATTCAGGTCAGGTGACTTGGCCATTGCATAACATTCCACTTATTTCCCTTCACAAACTCTCTGGTTGCTTTAGTAGTATGCTTTGGGTCATTGTCCATCTGCACTGTGAAGCGCCATCCAATGAGTTCTGAAGCATTTGGCTGAATATGAGCAGATAATATTGCCCGAAACACTTCTGAATTCCTCCTGCTGTCCCCCCTGGTGCCCGTGCAGCGAAAAATCTAACCTGTCCCATTATCGCAACTCCCGGCCACATCCAATGTCACCCACATGTGTAACCACATGGCGTGGGGGGGGGACATTTACACTTGGGGTGGGGTGGATGGGCGGGTCGAAGAGGCAGTATCATAAGACCGTTTCCTGACAGTGGAAGGAGAGGAATAGAGAGGCACTGTGCCTTTAACACACCTTTATTCGATTCAGACTGGCATCACATACAGCGGCGAGCAGTGGGGGTTGGGTATGGCCTGACAGCCGTTTCGTGTGCTAACGCATCATCAGAGGCGAAACGGCTGTCAGGCCATACCCAACCCCCACTGCTCGCTGCTGTAGGTGATGCCAGTCTGAATCGAATAAAGGTGTGTTAAAGGCACAGTGCCTCTCTATTCCTCTCCTTCCACTGTTTACAAGATTTTGAGCTGCACGTGCCCCACCGTCACCAGCGATTCAAACCCCACCTGCCGCATCTGGTGCCAAGTTGTTCTTTCTTCACACCGATTCCTGATAGAGTTAATGCTGAAATGTATTGGGAATCAGTCTTTGGTGTATGGGCAGCCAACAGATCTCTCTCTGATCAGATTCCATCAGAGGGAGATCTGTCTCTTGGTCAATTTACCCACACATTGCAGATGGCCTGGCTATCCTGCTGACCCTCTGTCTTTAGCCATAGCCCTTGAACAAGCATGCAGCAGATCGGGTGCTCTGACTGGATTAGCTGCATGCTTGTTTCAGGTGTGTGATTCAGACACTACTGCAGCCAAAGAGATCAGCAGGACTGCCAGGCAACTGGTATTGTTTAAAAGGAAATAAATATGGCAGCCTCCATATCCATCAATCCAGGTGTGCTTTAAAAAAAACATGAAATTACACCAAAATGAAAAGTATTTCTAGTGTTGCTGCAGTCCAGGGCAAGTGCTCTGATTTTTGGAATCCGCTGGTGTCTCTGTAAAACCTCACTTGGAGCCTGGCTGCAACACCCCAACTTTTTGAGGGAATGGGTAAGGGGATATGAATGTTTTCCTCCACAGCTCTGTTCACCTGGGGGAGGGGCAGATTTCCGGAAGCCCCCTTAATATTAAAGGTTTACTTCGAACTTATCAGGGTGGGTGGGAGGGATCTGCCCCTAACATTGTTAGAAAGGGGAGGAAGGGGGCAAAGATCTAAACGGCTACTCTTCCCTCAAGTTAGGGCACTTTTCCCCTCGCTGTGTTTCAGTCTTATTTTTGGATGCGTTTTGCTGTCACTTTGCTAATCTCAAGGCCACTGTGATGGTTGTATAAATCCCGTCACCCCTTTTCCACCGCTACAACTCGATGTTCCACAAACACACCGCATGCTGCATGTTTCCTGTGTTTGCGTTAATGGGCGTGCAAGAATATTGCAAGGTGATTTTCTGGTTATTTTATTTTTTTCCACTACCATCGCAATTGCAGTGTAAAAACAAAACAAGTGTATGAAATTTGCCTGAAATTGTATGTATTTTTGGGGAACTATTTTTTGTAATTTTTTTATTTTTGCATTTTACAGCCCCCTTTAAAGTGAACCTAAAAGTTTAACTTACTTGGGGCTTACTTGGGATCCCCTCCCCCCCTCCCCCCCCCCCCCCCCCCCCCCCCACATTTTGGGCTCACATACACATGTACTCTAGAAATTTTGCATGAGTTTCTGGTAGGGAAAAGATCGTGAGCACTTCTGAGGACAGCCTCCAATAGGGATATGTCCACATGCGGCGCGCGCAGCGCGCCGCAGCAAAAGCAAATGGGTGTCACCACGCACTGGAACATCGACGTGGTCACGATGAGTCATGGGCAGACTTAAAGAAAAAACAAACACAACATAAGTAGCGGTGTTATTCACAGAGATTAGGTCCGGCCAGATACATTTTAGATAAAATATTCAAGTAGTTACATGCCTCATGATAATTCATCAAGTAGTCAAATCGCAGCAGATACCCCCACAAAATGCAATCAGGTTGACGGCAGATACCCCCACACAATGCAATCAGGTTGGCGGCAGATACCCCCACAAAATGCAATCAGGTTGGCGGCAGATACCCCCACAAAATGCAATCAGGTTGGTGGCAGATACCCCCCCCAAAAGTGGGCAGCAGTGACCAGAAAATCGTAATGTGGGCAGCAGACACCTGAAAATCGCAATGTGGGCAGCAGTGACCAGAAAATCGTAATGTGGGCAGCAGACACCTGAAAATCGTAATGTGGGCAGCAGACACCAGAAAATCGTAATGTGGGCAGCAGACACCTGAAAATCGTAATGTGGGCAGCAGTGACCAGAAAATCGTAATGTGGGCAGCAGACACCTGAAAATCGTAATGTGGGCAGCAGACACCTGAAAATCGTAATGTGTGCAGCAGACACCAGAAAATCGTAATGTGGGCAGCAGTGACCAGAAAATCGTAATGTGGGCAGCAGACACCTGAAAATCGTAATGAGGGCAGCAGAAACCTGAAAATCGTAATGTGGGCAGCAGACACCAGAAAATCGTAATGTGGGCAGCAGACACCTGAAAATCACAATGTGGGCAGCACGCACCAGAAAATCGTAATGTGGGCAGCAGACACCTGAAAATCACAATGTGGGCAGCACGCACCAGAAAATCGCAATGTGGGCAGCAGGCACCAGAAAATCGCAATGTGGGCAGCACGCACCAGAAAATCGTAATGTGGGCAGCAGACACCAGAAAATCGCAATGTGGGCAGCAGTCACCAGAAAATCGTAATGTGGGCAGCAGACACCTGAAAATCACAATGTGGGCAGCACGCACCAGAAAATCGCAATGTGGGCAGCAGGCACCAGAAAATCGCAATGTGGGCAGCTGTGAGCAGCTGTACCCCATGCACTGCCAGCGTCCCCCAACATAACATCATATGTGACTTCTCAAGAGCTGCTCCAACACTATGGAACTTCCTACTTCCACCCATTAGGGCAGCTCCCTCCTTCAACATCTTCAAGGAGGCCCTCAAAACTCACCTTTTCACTCTTGCCTGCTACCCCTCACAAGTGCTCTAAACCCACAGCTGAACTCTGGTCCCCTACCTTTCGTGCCATTACTTCTCCCTCTAGATTGTAAGCATTTGGGCAGGGTCCTCCTCCTTTTGTGTCCTACCTGATCTTGCACCTCCATTACCGTACACCCATCCTATGGATCTGAGTGAACCTAACTTGCCTAATCTCCATGCTCCATCCAGTGACTGACTAAACATTACCTGGTACTCATACTGTGCTGTGTGATCTCCATGCTCCATCCAGTCACTAAGCATTACCTTGTACTCATACTGTGCTGTGTGATCTCCATGCTCCCATCCAGTGACTAAGCATTACCTTGTACTCATACTGAGCTGTGTGATCTCCATGCTCCATCCAGTGACTAAGCATTACCTTGTACTCATACTGTGCTGTGTGATCTCCATGCTCCCCTCCAGTGACTAAGCATTACCTTGTACTCATACTGTGCTGTGTGACCTCCATGCTCCCATCCAGTGACTAAGCATTACCTTGTACTCATACTGTGCTGTGTGATCTCCATGCTCCATCCAGTGACTAAGCATTACCTTGTACTCATACTGTGCTGTGTGATCTCCATGCTCCCCTCCAGTGACTAAGCATTACCTTGTACTCATACTGTGCTGTGTGATCTCCATGCTCCATCCAGTCACTAAGCATTACCTTGTACTCATACTGTGCTGTGTGATCTCCATGCTCCCATCCAGTGACTAAGCATTACCTTGTACTCATACTGAGCTGTGTGATCTCCATGCTCCATCCAGTGACTAAGCATTACCTTGTACTCATACTGTGCTGTGTGATCTCCATGCTCCCCTCCAGTGACTAAGCATTACCTTGTACTCATACTGTGCTGTGTGACCTCCATGCTCCCATCCAGTGACTAAGCATTACCTTGTACTCATACTGTGCTGTGTGATCTCCATGCTCCATCCAGTGACTAAGCATTACCTTGTACTCATACTGTGCTGTGTGATCTCCATGCTCCCATCCAGTGACTAAGCATTACCTTGTACTCATACTGTGCTGTGTGATCTCCATGCTCCCCTCCAGTGACTAAGCATTACCTTGTACTCATACTGTGCTGTGTGATCTCCATGCTCCATCCAGTGACTAAGCATTACCTTGTGCTCATACTGAGCTGTGTGATCTCCATGCTCCCCTCCAGTGACTAAGCATTACCTTGTACTCATACTGTGCTGTGTGACCTCCATGCCGCAGCCAGTGACTAAGCATTACCTTGTACTCATACTGTGCTGTGTGATCTCCATGCTCCATCCAGTGACTAAGCATTACCTTGTACTCATACTGTGCTGTGTAATCTCCATGCTCCCATCCAGTGACTAAGCATTACCTTGTACTCATACTGTGCTGTGTGATCTCCATGCTCCCATCCAGTGACTAAGCATTACCTTGTACTCATACTGTGCTGTGTGATCTCCATGCTCCATCCAGTGACTAAGCATTACCTTGTACTCATACTGTGCTGTGTGATCTCCATGCTCCATCCAGTGACTAAGCATTACCTTGTACTCATACTGTGCTGTGTGATCTCCATGCTCCATCCAGTGACTGACTAAACATTACCTGGTACTCATACTGTGCTGTGTGATCTCCATGCTCCATCCAGTGACTAAGCATTACCTGGTACTCATACTGTGCTGTGTGATCTCCATGCTCCCCTCCAGTGACTAAGCATTACCTTGTACTCATACTGAGCTGTGTGATCTCCATGCTCCATCCAGTGACTAAGCATTACCTTGTACTCATACTGTGCTGTGTGATCTCCATGCTCCATCCAGTGACTAAGCATTACCTTGTACTCATACTGTGCTGTGTGATCTCCATGCTCCATCCAGTGACCAAGCATTACATTGTACTCATACTGTGCTGTGTGATCACCATGCTCCCCTCCAGTGACTAAGCATTACCTTGTACTCATACTGTGCTGTGTGATCTCCATGCTCCATCCAGTGACTGACTAAGCATTACCTTGTACTCATACTGTGCTGTGTGATCTCCATGCTCCCCTCCAGTGACTAAGCATTACCTGGTACTCATACTGTGCTGTGTGATCTGGCTTGCATGTATTCCTGTATTGTCATATTGCTGTTTGTCACCCCTAAATATTGTCTGTAACCTTAACTAATGTCCAGCGCTGCGTAATATGTTGCCGCTTTATTAAATACAATAAATAAAATAAATAATAATAAATAACTCATCTCATTTTTCCTTAAAAATAAACAAAAAAAAAATGTATTGCTGGAAAGAACAGGAACCTAAATGTAGAGACTTCTAATATAGTCATTCTGAGTAAGACAGAGCCAAGCTGGCCAGCTGCAGGAATCTGCGGCCTAATATAGCAGCCAGCAGTGTGAGCGATGTGGCCAGCTCTGTATGACTTACTGTCTGCCGCAGTCTTGCACAGTCATCGCAGCGTATAAATAGATGATCACGGCAGGACATTGAGTAACCGCCGCCAACGTGTAAACTGTTTATAAACCAGGACCTGGACAGACGGAATGCTCGGGCTAAAGTAAATAAGAAGATGTTCTTTATAAAGCAGGAAAGGGCTGGGAGCGGGTAATGATGAGCGATTATTACTGAATTATATATCTGCCAGCCTGATTATTGCAAAGCATGATTGAGAAAGAAGGCTAGAAATAGAGGTTGACTGGCTAAAATATCAGAAAAAAACAGCCAAAACACAGATCAGCTAACAGGATCTCACAAAAGTGAGTACACCCAGAGCAAGGCTTGATGGGCTCCAGCCTCTGAGCGCATATCTGCAAGGGCGCAGAGAGGGGGGCTGACATGTATCTAGCTTCTCCCTCTCATCGTTGGCCCCCCTCCTGCAGGCTGAGCAATGCGCTCACCTATGCTGATTCCCCTGACCCCGCGCCGGAGGTTCCGTCTGTCTGCCCTGCAATACCACCGCTCTGCTTCAAGTTCAGAGTGGCAGTGTCTTGCAGGGCAGACAGGAGGAACCTCCGGCGCCTGGAACCTAGGAGATGTGGGTGTGTGTGGGCTGCCTATAATCCTCCCCGCTCAGGCGCTGTGGTCCAGAACGCTGCCAGCAGGGGCGTAGCAATAGGGGGTGCAGAGGTAGCGACCGCATCGGGGCCCTTGGGCCAGAGGGGCCCCGAAGGGCCCTCCATCAACTACGGTATTAGCTTTCTATTGGTCCTGTGCTCATAATAATCACTTCTATAGATGCTTTGAATAGTGGTAATCATTAACAAACTGGTCCCCATCCCCTTCCTGCACCTCTGACACTGTAGTTGCCATTGGCAGGTTTTGGTGCGCTGTATCAATTGTTATGTATAGAGTGCTTAGGAGGCCCCATTGTAAAACTTGCATCGGGGCCCACAGCTCCTTAGCTACGCCACTGGCTGCCAGGGGGTCATTGCTCATCCTGTAGGAGGGGAGACGTTAGATACATGTCGGCCCCCCTTTCCCTGCGCTTGCAGTCATGCGAGGAGGGAGGGGGGATCCATCCATAATGTTGCAAGCCTGCAAGGGGAAGGGAGGGGGAACAGGGGAGGGGGAGCCTATTTGCGCGGGGGAAGGGGGGGCATATTTTTCAAACTCCACCTCTAGTGCTGGGGGAACCTTGTCCCAGCCCTGAGTACGCCTCTCCCATTTATCTACAGCAAATTCACGAGTATCGGGGATCACCTGATGCCGAATATATGGGTGTCACGGATGAACCGTGAAAAACGCAATCACAAACGGTTTTCTGCACTGAGTGTGATTCACGTTACAATCCAGATTGCATGTCTATGAGTAGCAGAGTGCAAAATGCCTGGGGTTACTTCAGAAAGAGACTTATGTTAAGATGACTGTGTGTCTTTTAATTGCCTGGACCCCAAGCAAAGCATCCCCCAGCTAACAACTAGGTGTGATCTGTAGCATAAAAGGGACTATTTCACTGCTGCTGCCAGAGAAAGGCTCCAGCACAGATCCAGCACAGCAGGACACAGACAAAGCGGAGACAGCCCTGGACATATTAAATAGCTGGATTGTATTATTTGTGCCTTTTTAAAGAGAAGCCGTACTTGTGATCTATATGAAAAGTACATTGTTTGTTCGCTAGTAACCTGACAGACATTTTCATATCCCTTTTATGGGGCTGACATAAGCCACAGCCCCGTTATTCCACTTCTCAGTAACGGAATGTCCTATTCATGTCTGGTATTAATATGATCCATATTCTTTGAGGTTGAAGCATTTGCTATTATTATTTGTGTGCGATGCATATTGCCGGGGAAATAGACCGGTCATGTATTTGAGACTAATATTTCCCCCAAATGTAAGGGGTCAGTTAAAGGGGTTCTGTAGGGTATTTTAAAAACAAAAACTGACACTTACCTTGGGCTTCTACCGCCCCCCTGCAGCTGTCCTGTCCCACGCCATCCTCTATGATCATCCGTTCCCCCGCTGTTGGTCACCATTCAATTATTCGTCTAACTAGACGAATTCAACTGCGCCTGCGTGGCCACAAGCATCTCCGGGAGCTTCCTGCGCAGGAGCAGTGCAAAGTTTTTCGTACTGCGCCAGAAGCTCCCAGAGACGTGAGCAGGAGCTAGAACCCGCGGCCATGGGTGCGCAGTTGCATTCGTCCAGTTAGACTAAAAATTGGACGGTGACCGTCAGTGGGGGAATGGAGGATCGTAGAGGATGGCGTGGGACAGGACAGCTGCAGGGGGCTGGTAGAAGACCCAGGTAAGTGTCAGTTTTTGTTTTTAAAATACCCTACAGAACTCCTTTAACCTCACCGGTGCACCTGCCTATCGCAGCGATAGCACGCGGCAGTGGGTTGCTATATGCAGAAAGGACAGCTACCCTGGTGCCTATCACCCCCCTGAGGAGATGGACAACTTGCCATAACAAGCCTGGTCTCCGGCTAGTGGGACGCCTCCTTATACTGGACTGGCCTCTCCTATATTGGACTGCAAGCCATCAGATCAGGTGAGATTATTCCTGCACCAGCCTTCCTTCACACACCCGAGTCCCTGAGTGCGCTCTCCATTTGTGTCCTCCTACAGATTGCTCCATAGTGTAAATTTACTGTCCCGTCAAAATAACTCAACACACAGCCACACAGTATAGCGCTAATGGAACGCTCTTCCATTTGAAGACGGATGGGCACCGCGTGGTGGGTGACATGGGACAGGTAATGTATAAATGCACACACAAGGGGATCATTTATATACTAGGGGCAGCAACGAGGTGGCGGATTGGCAGATTCCGATGATTCCCGAGAGATTTCATGCTGAAAATGATTAAGAATCAGACTGTGGTGTATGGGCAGCCGACAGATCTCTCTAATCAGATTCGATCAGAGAGAGATTTGTCCCTTGGTTAAATCTGCCCATCACCACTAAATGTATGGCTACCTTTAGTGTTACAAGGTCTCAGGTGTGACTGGGGAGCAGGAGGTGTGTTACATTTGGGGTTATCTCTCTCACACTCTCTCATACTGGTCACTGGAAGCTCAGCATGGCTCCTCATGGCAGAGAACTCCCTTGGGGGGAACTTATAGAGGAATTCTGCCCAATCAGACATTTTCCCTCCCCGGGTCATGTGACTGGTCAGTGTTACAAGGTCTCAGGTGTGACTGGGAGCAGGAGGGGTGTTACATTTGGTGTTATCGCTCTCACACTCTCTCATACTGGACACTGGAAGCTCAGCATGGCTCCTCATGGCAGAGAACTCTCTGAGGAGCTTATAGAGGAATTCTGCCCAATCAGACATTTTCCCTCCCTGGGGTCATGTGACTGGTTAGTGTTACAAGGTCTCAGGTGTGACTGGGGAGCAGGAGGTGTGTTACATTTGGTGTTATCGCTCTCACACTCTCTCATACTGGTCACTGGAAACTCAGCATGGCTCCTCATGGCAGAGAACTCTCTGAGGAGCTTATAGAGGAATTCTGCCCAATCAGACATTTTCCCTCCCTGGGGTCATGTGACTGGTTAGTGTTACAAGGTCTCAGGTGTGACTGGGGAGCAGGAGGTGTGTTACATTTGTTGTTATCTCTCTCACACTCTCTCATACTGGTCACTGGTAGCTCAGCATGGCTCCTCATGGCAGAGAACTCTCTGAGGAGCTTATAGAGGAATTCTGCCCAATCAGACATTTTCCCTCCCAGGGTCATGTGACTGGTTATGTTACAAGGTCTCAGGTGTGACTGGGGAGCAGGAGGTGTTACCTTTGGTGTTATTGCTCTCACACTCTCTCATACTGGTCACTGGAAGCTCAGCATGGCTCCTCATGGGAGAGAACTCTCTGAGGAGCTTATAGAAGAATTCTGCCCAATCAGACATTTTCCCTCCCTGGGGTCATGTGACTGGTTAGTGTTACAAGGTCTCAGGTGTGACTGGGGAGCAGGAGGTGTGTTATATTTGGTGTTATCGCTCTCACACTCTCTCATACTGGTAACTGGAAACTCAGCATGGCTCCTCATGGCAGAGAACTCTCTGAGGAGCTTATAGAGGAATTCTGCCCAATCAGACATTTTCCCTCCCTGGGGTCATGTGACTGGTTAGTGTTACAAGGTCTCAGGTGTGACTGGGGAGCAGGAGGTGTGTTACATTTGTTGTTATCTCTCTCACACTCTCTCATACTGGTCACTGGTAGCTCAGCATGGCTCCTCATGGCAGAGAACTCTCTGAGGAGCTTATAGAGGAATTCTGCCCAATCAGACATTTTCCCTCCCCGGGTCATGTGACTGGTTATGTTACAAGGTCTCAGGTGTGACTGGGGAGCAGGAGGTGTTACCTTTGGTGTTATTGCTCTCACACTCTCTCATACTGGTCACTGGAAGCTCAGCATGGCTCCTCATGGGAGAGAACTCTCTTTGGCTCTCTGCACGTGGTGATATTACCGCCGATATGTGCGTCAGACCTTTCTGCAGAGAGAGTGCTAAGGCTATACAGAATACAGCCTTCCCTTTGTGTCTATTGTGCCATGTTAAACATAGGTGAACAGTAAAAAGTAAGTTTTCCTTTATATTCAGGCATTCAGCGGGTTATTGAACAGAGCAGGCTTCAGTTTGGAGGCTCAGAGAGAGGGCAGGTAACCTTTTCTCGGCTTTGTGCGATTCTGCATGAAGCCAGCCTTTACAATCACAGAACGTTCCCTGGCACCAGACTGGCCAAGTCTACATTTTTGCTTCAACCTGAGTAGATATTTTTAACGTCAATAAGTTGAATAGATGCGGCTAATGGGGGCCGCATGAAAAGTAAGTAGCATTTAGCTTGTTGTCCTGAATGCCTTCAATTCCAATCAGCGGTGAACCCGTCCGCCTATTCGTTGCCAGCAATGCTTGAATTTTAGGGTAAAGTGCTGGTTTCCCTGGCAACCAGCAAAATATGTGCTTTTATAATCGTTCGCAGAAGAGAGCTTCCAAGAAGCCTAATGATGGATTCAAATGTGTGTTTCATTCTTTTTACATTTTTCTCTGTGGGAAATAAAAAGGCAAGAAAACGCTTTGCAGTACATATTTTTATTGTGTTTCGAGTAGCAGCTTAAGGTCGAGAAGACATTAAAATAAAATATTTCAAGTACCTTTGGTTTTATTTATGGATAACACTTGAGTTCTCACTCACAATGGCTTAAAAATGCTCTGACACAATTATATAGCACAATTATTTCACTTGGACAGATGACAATGACAGTAGAATAATCAGGTGCAAGAAAAAAAAAAGCTGCAATGTAATTTGGGGGCCCTTTTTCGGCTGGAAGAATATTGGTTAGATTTACAGATATTCTACATTTTGAAAGCGTAAATTACCGTTTCAAAAATATCGGAAAATAATACATAGCCCGCATACTGGCGGGGATAGCCTGATGCCACATACATGTGCTTGCCGCCAAAAAAGCACAACCCCCCCCCCCCCCAATACTCACCGAGCCCCCAGTGATGTCTGGCAGCCTTCCTGTACCTCCTTGTGGACTCCGATTGGCTTTCCCCATGGATGTGTCACCTGATCTGCATGGGGTCAGGTGACATGCCGGCTTCCATAGACAGACACCGGAAGCCTCTAGGAGCCAGCGAGGAGGTACAGGGAAGCTGCCAGGCATCGCAGGAGGCTCAGTAAGTATTTTACAGCCTGCCAACACGCCCAGAAAGGTCCCCGCTATCCCTCAGGCATGCCGGTTTGTTGAGACTTCCAGTTGCCCGAGTTCCAGATAACGGGGACTTTGCTGTACTGATATAGCAACAGGGTGCGTCATCAGCTACACAACTGTCTTTCAATGTTGGCCCAGCGTTGTCGCCCTTGGGATCAGGTTAGGGTTTGGGGGAGTCCTGCACAGACTAGCAGCACTGGGTATTGCTATAGAGGGGGCAGAGCTGCCCCAAATCATGACGTAGCGGGAGAAGTAAGAAGGGGAACACTAGGCTTAGGCCTGCACTCTGACCAGATAATCCAGCAGTCCGGATCTCTGGCTGACGCTGATCAGGGCTGCCACACATGTGATTCTCAGCAAAGGTGGCTTCATATGTCCACCTTGTCCAAGGAGCATCTAACCTATAAACTGTGTTGTAAACATGGCTCAGACTTCAAACTGAAATTTTCAACCCTTAAAGTGGAACTGAAGTCAGTTTATTTACTTTATTTCCTATGAGAGCACAATTAACGACCACCTTCCCTCTTTTCCTCAGCTGCCTAAGTAATGTGTTTCAACTCCAGACCCCCACATGAGAACATAACCATTGAAACGTGTGAGCAACCACTGCCACCTTGTGGTAAGCTGGAAAAATAACAAATATAACTGAAGAATGATTTTATTACAATAGTTACAGATTACCCAGATAGCTCACGGTGATACAGGACTCCCAGGAGTGTTTAAAGCGCTATCGTCACCATAAAAATCAAATTTCAACAACAACTGGTCTGAGTGTATTAAGTGATAAAGATGCTAATCCTGCATTCAAAACTTTCAAAACGTTTTCTGCTGTTATGATTTGGAGTTATCATGTACCTTAGGAGCACTGGCTCTTTAGTAGTCGGTGCCAAAGAATTGCATGCTGGGGGTTCTTTTTATCTATAATATATTCCTCCTCTTCCCTTTATTCCCCTGTCTGCTGCTTATCTGAAACCTGATCCCCCTACTCACTTGTGTTTACAAGCAAGGCTGAGGCGACTCAGGGATTGGAGGAGACAAGAAAAAAAGGAAAGGGCAGAAATGACATCACGAGTTAGTCTTTACTGTGGGCAAAAGACATGGCCCCCACCAGGAACAGAATTCTCGTCATTTACTATATAACATTCACTGAAATCAAAACGTGGACAGTACAATACATGTGTTATGTAAGTAGATCAAGTATTTATCTACTTATATATGTTTTTTTTCCCTGGAATAGTATGGCTGATCCTACTGCTTTAAGGGGCTGGAAGGCATCAAAAGGCCCAAAATGTTATGTAAAACAGAAATTCGCCTTCTTAAAACGAAAGTATTTTGATTATTCAGGTTGGAGTGAGCTCTGAGATTTCTCCCACAATGCATCACTTCTGGATATGCAAATCATCCCTTTGTTGTCCCTGTAAGCTAGCCACACCTCCAGATCCGCTGGAATGCAACGATGTGTCAGCTTGTTACATTGTACAGAGCCATAATAATCCAACATGCATGCAGACTGTTTCAGATTGGTTGGTCCTCATCAGTGCATGGCATGGATTATTGTGGCTCTATGGGGTAGGACTTGCAACACCCAGAGTAACAGATTACTCAGCAAGCTTATGGTGAACCAGAACTCCTAGGAGTGTGAAAGGGGCTACAAAGGACCAACAACTAAAATGCTATGGATAACAAAAGTTTGCCTCCTTAAAGCAGAAGGTAATTGCCATTATTCAGCTTGGAGTGAGTATATGATGTCTCCCACAATGCATTACTGCTGAATATGCAAATCATCCTGTGTTATCCCCCTGAGAGCTAAGCACACAATTCTGTTTTATTACAATGAGGGGTCAAAGACACGTTAAATTGTAACCAAGGCGAACCCCAGGTCAAAAGACGGATACTTACCTAAGAAGAAAGCCTCTGGATCCAGTAGAAGCCTCCCACGCCGTCCTCCGGACCACCATTGCTACTGGCAGAGCTTGTTGGATTTCTGAACGTGACTGGCGACCGCTCTCTTCTTCATGCATTATAAGATTTGTACATAGTATGGCAGTTCCCGATCAGCACCGCACGATCCAGCACTCAGGAGTCTTTCACTCGTATTTTTAGACCGTAGAAGGTGAAGAAAGTAACACGTGAACACTGACACATCTGGCTTGGAAAACACAAAACCATTTATGAGAATCTCTGCTGACAGCAGCTGTGTGAGTGATGCGGATTGTCAGATATACTGTAGCTCTGTCCAGGCTGTCAGATATAGCTCTGTGGCCTGGAAACTCCCCAAGACAGTCCAAATATCTCATTTATGCCAGATAGTATAAAGCTTGCAGTGTATTCCTGGGTGTTATGAACTGCTTGCAAAGAAAACACAGATATTTGTCTTCCACCATAAAAAATGTCATTTTAATAAAATAGTATATCTTACAATATATACAGTAAGCTATACCATATATTCCGGTGTATAAGACGACCCCCAACTTTTCCAGTTCAAATATAGAGTTTGGGATATACTCGCCGTATAAGACTACCCCTCTTCCAACGCACACCAAATAAAATAAATAAATCATATACTGGTGCTATGTATGAGCAGATACTGGTGCTGTACTGTATGTGGTACCCAATATATAACAGTATACAGGCGATAGACTGGTTGGATTGGTCAACTCGCCCTCTCTCTAAGTGGATTGGTTAGCTCTCCCTGTCTACCTGTTTATCAGAGAGGTATGGAAGAATAGATTGAGTTGTGCCCATAAAACACGCCTCTTTCACCCTTCTGGCCCCGCCCTTGTATCCTATTTACCTCCTTCTCTGCCTCTCAGATCTCACACATGTGCGCCTGCGCCGCTTTACTACAGTCCTCAGCAGTCCTTCACTACAGTCCTGAGAGTCGGTAACAAGATAGGGCATATCACCCGTAGAGATGGCCCGAACGGTTCACCCGTGAACGGTTCCAGGCAAACTTTAGGTGGTTCGCGTTCGCCGGCGAAGGCGAACTTTTGTGGAAGTTCGATTCGCCCCCATAATGCTACATTAAGAACAACTTTGACCCTCTACATCACATTGTCGCCAATCAGACTACACTCACTCCTGCAGCCCCCCCCCCCCCTTATAAAAGGCAAGGTTCTCTGGCCATTTTACTCACTCCTCTGCCTACAGTAATTAGTGAAGGGACAGCTGCTGACAGACTCTGCTAGGGGAAGCTTAGTTAGGCTTGTTAGCTTGCTCCTGGCTGATTGTTATTCCTTATATTGCACCCAACCACAGCGCCTTACTCCCTCCTCCCCTCACTCCCTCCTCGGTCTTGTCTTCCAGGGAATTGTAGGATGTCAAAAGCCAGCTTACATACCTTGGCCGGGAATCGAACCCAGGTCTAGTGCTTGGTAGGCAGCTCTCCTCACCACTATACTCCGCCCCCACCGAATCGAAGCTCCACCCCCGCCGAATCGAAGCTCCGCCCCCATCCGACTATGACCGTGACAGGAATACTAGTGGTGGCAGGAATGAAGACTGGGATGCTGTCAGCAGCCGGTAAGATGGTGCCTCCACTCCACCACCAGAACCACCCCAGGCCAGCACCACCCAGTGACCTCTCCTGACTAACACCCCCCAGGCAGCACGTGACTGCTTCCCAACCCCCAGTAGCACCCAGTGACCTCTCCTGACCCCCAAGCAGCACCCACCCAGTCACCTCTCCTGACTCCTGCCCCCCCCCCCCAGCAGCACCCAATGATGACCTCTCCTGATCCCCCCCCCAGCAGCACCCATTGACCTCTCCTGATCACCCTCCCTTCCCCAGTAGCACCCAGTGACCTCATCTGACCCCCTCAGCAGCATCCTATGACCCCCAGCAGCACTCAGTGACCTCTCCTAACCCCCAATCAACACCCAGTGCCCTCTCCTGACCCCAAATCAACACCCAATGTCCTCTCCTGACCCCAAATGAACACCCAGTGTCCTCTCCTGAACCCCCAGCAGCACCCAGTGACCTCTCTTGAGCCCCCCAGCAGCACCCAATGATCTTTCCTGCACCTTCTCCCCCGAACAGCACCAAGTGACATCTCCCCAATGTCCTACCATATTATTATTATGTATTTATATAGCACTGACATCTTTTGCAGCACTTTACTGAGTACATAGTCATGTCACTGACTGTCCTCAGAGGAGCTCACACTCTAATCCTATCATAGTCATAGTCTTATGTCCTACCATATTATTATTATGTATTTATATAGCACTGACATCTTCTGCAGCACATTACAAAGTACATAGTCATGTCACTGACTGTCCTCAGAGGAGCTCACACTCTAATCCTACCATAGTCATAGTCTAATGTCCTACCATATCATTATTATTATGTATTTATATAGCACTGACATCTCCTGCAGCACATTACAGAGTACATAGTCATGTCACTGACTGTCCTCAGAGGAGTTCACACTCTAATCCTACCATAGTCTAATGCCCTACTGTCACGGACGATTGCGGGGACGCAGGCGCGTCCTGGAACCGCCCGTGAAGAAAAGAACGATCGCACTCGATTCCTGCATCGATTGCGCCTCAGATCAATAAAACCAAGATCTGATGTGCAGTATCCCTCTGCTTAGGAACAGCTGGGAAATCTGTCCTAGCTGAAGTGACAGCCTGGGGGGAAGGTGTTAATTAGCTTGGACATATTCCCTGTGGAAGGCACAATTTCCCTTTTGGCTCTGGGAACCAGGTGACACTTAGCTGATCTCATGGAGATGTTAATTAACCAAAGGATGCCTAGGTGCAGCCAAGCAGGCTACGAATCCACGGGAGGTCTGGACACTCTGCTCTCTGCTAAAGATCAAAGGAAAGTCAGCTGTTAGCAGCTAGAACATCCTGGCATAATCCATAACTTCCCAGATCTGTAATATTTCTGGGGTTCCTGAGATGGCAGCTTCACCAAACGTGGGGGAAGTGTAGCATGAGCCCCGGTGCTGGTTCTGAGGAAGTTTCAGAACCTTCGGAGGTAAGGACTGCCAGCTAGGCAGTTTCAAAGTGTCCTGATGATACCACAGGGGTCCCACCCCTCATGTCTGGTATCAGGGCGCTGGGTAAATCGAGACAGACCTGAAAATGTTAATAAATCTGCCCTGACCTGTACGGTTCTGTGAGTTAGAGCCCATATATGGGTAGATATGATTTCTAGCCCCCAGGATAAGGGGAGGGCTCATCTCATCTTTGAAGGGGGTGTATGGCTCCCCGCCCTCACTCCCTCCTACTGAAGCAGGGGCATAAAAATGGCTGAGGACCCAAACTCAGTGTCCTCCACACTGAACCATCTTGCACTCATCAGATGCCAGCTTGAGGATATGCTGGCATCCACCTGGTCTGAACTCTGAACTCTGGACTTTGAAACCAAGAACTTTATGATTCTTCCCACAATAAGGACATCTTTCCAGGAACTAAGTATTTTTCTCCCTTCTTTTATTTTTCATACTGGCTATTACTGTTTTAATAATTGTTGATTTTCATAATTGTCTGTATATATTAATTATTTATATTGCGTGAATAAACGACTTTCTCCAAGTCATTCACTGTCCGCTACCCTGCTTATCAGCACACACACAGAACTGATCCCGGGTCTCTGAAGATACGCTACTGTTTGTTTGTTGTTGGCTAGACAGAATATCGTGTGTTTAACCGTTTTATTCGCAGGATTAGTCAGTCAGTTAGTGGGCCCCACGGTCCCATGATAACCGCGGTGGTGGCAGTTTACTCTGAACCAGTGGGTGAAGTGGTAATCACCCGTGTCTCACAGGCTTCCTTCTGAGTTGTCTGCGGCTAATTCTTAACGGTTCCTGCGCATTGACTGCGACCAGAGTTCGCACGATCTGTGCGCTGGCACCGTTTAGAAGGCTAAGTGCGGTCAGCCACTAGGGCTCTTGTGACAGTGTTAGGCAGCGGTTGGGACCTGTGTTGTGCTGAAAGTATCTGCGATAGCGCTAGCGCTATCGAGAAACGAACTAATTCGTTGGTGTAGCTGGAAGGCAATATATTTTTTATATATACAGAGAGACTGTGTAGCCAGTACCCCTCCCCAAAAGTTTTATTTTATTTGGCATGGAAATGTCCGGGAACTACAAGAAAATGGGCCTGGCGGACCTGCAAAATCTTTGCCAAGAGAGAGGCATTGATGTCGGCCGCAAGAAACAACAGGACCTGGTAACGGAATTGTTTCAATGGGATACCCAGCAACTGCGGGAGCCGGGAGTGTCCGCTGAAGTGGATACCAGCCCATCTGACAATCGAGGGGAACCAGAGACTGAGACTCCTGACCGTACAGAGGTTGTGCATCCTGAGGGCCCTGCATCAACAGTTACGCCGGAGAATGTCAGTGTGGACCCCAATCCCAGAGTTTCTGAAAGTACTCGCCTGGAACCGGCCAGTACTGGACTGTCCGTTTGTACTGATCCGCTAATGCAGCAGGCATTACAAAAGCTGATGGACACTGACCTGGACAAGTACCTGCAGTACATGCGTGAGGAACGCCAAGCTGCAGAACGCCACGCGGAGAGGGATGCCGCTGAACGAGAACGGGAGCGCCAACGACAGCATGAGCTAAACATGGCAAAAGTGCAACAGGCCAGCCGGAGTTCACCGCCCAGCCTCCCTGCTGAAGGAGCTGCAGCACCCGTAAGTGCAAAATTTAAATTTGCTAATATTGAAAAAGACACAGACATTGATTTGTTTTTGTGGTCTTTTGAAAAAGCATGCCGTCAGTATCGTCTGTCCCAAGACCAGTGGGCCAGACATCTGACACCTTTGCTGCGCTACAAAGCGCTTGATGCCTTCGCAGAATTGCCTGCGGAGAAGGATAATGATTATGCTGCTATAAAAGACGCTATCATTACTAAGTACCAGCTGACGCCAGAAGCCTATCGGAAAAAGTTCAGGGCCTGGCAGAAAAAGCCTTCTGATTCGTACCGAGATGTGGCCAGCAGCTTGCTCACCACACTCCGCCAGTGGACGCTAGGCCTCACCAAAGGGTCTTATGGCGTCCTGGAGGACTTGATAGTCCTCGAACAATTTCTGAACATTTGCCCTGCTGATGTACGACAGTTTGTGTTAGAACGCAGGCCGGCTTCAGCCACTGTCGCTGCAGACCTTGCTGAGACTTTTGCAACTACCCGGGTGGCTGATACCCGCAGAACTGTCCCATCCAGCTGGAGAGGAGGTCAGCCCAATACCTCGGCAGACCCTCCTGCCCCTGTGAGCCGTCCGCCACAGAGGCCACCCAGCGCAGCTGCTGCACCGAGGCCTGCAGCGCCTGGAGAGGTCACCTGTCACTACTGCCGCCAGCCCGGACACATGAAATTCGACTGTCCGGAGCGGAGACAGACACCACCAGCACCTGGATCATCTGCATCACCTGCACCTCACCCACAGCAGAGGCAACCCGCCAGCGAACCACAGCCTGGATCATCAGATTTTGTCCTGTTTGCACGCGGACAGGAAACCCGCGACCGAACCGACCAGCAGGAACTTGTTAGAGTGAACGGCAAAGTTGTCACCGGATTTCGAGACACCGGAGCTGACATCACGTTAGTTCACTCACATCTTGTGCCAAAGGAGAGCATCAGCTCCAGCCGATCCCTTGCCCTTACTGGAGTAGAGGGCACCCTTTTCCACATAGCCCACGCAAGAGTGAAGCTGGATTGGGGAGTGGGAGGGGTCCACGAAAGGGTTGTTGGGGTTATGAAGGATCTCCCAGTCCCTGTGTTGCTGGGGACTGATTTGGGCAAGCTTGTGTCCTACTATGAACTTGCCACGACCGCCTTGTCGCTCACGGAAGGAGACGGACTCTCCACCCACCACCAGGTACTTTATACACTTGGGGGAGCACCAGGGGGAGGTGGGTTGAATGTGCCCAGTTCAAGGGTACCAGGTTCAATAGTGCCTGCTTCAAAGGCACCTGAGTTTGATGTACAGGCTGTCTGTTGTGATGATGCTGTAACTGTACCTGAGTTTCTTGTACAACCTGTCTGTAATGAAAAAATGTCTATACCTGTCAATGTCATTACTGCATGCAATGATGATTTGAGTAATGCCCGTCTGTGCCATTCTGACAGTGTACCTGTGCTAGCAGTACCGCGCAGCTGCACTGCTCGGAACCCGAGCTCAGAACAGGTGGAGGGGGTTCCGGCCTCCTCCCCCTCCTCTGACCGCAGGGATGAGACCTTTCAGCCGC
This sequence comes from Hyperolius riggenbachi, assembly GCF_040937935.1. Taxonomy (NCBI): domain Eukaryota; kingdom Metazoa; phylum Chordata; class Amphibia; order Anura; family Hyperoliidae; genus Hyperolius; species Hyperolius riggenbachi. Next base: position 516,137,685 of record NC_090648.1, on the reverse strand, counting down.
TGGCCTCGTGTGACATGAGCCAGTTGGCTGAAACTGACAGCGCCAGATTCTCAGCCGCACTACAAAGTGACCCAAGCCTGGAGGTGCTCAGGCAGCAAGCCGCTGAGCCCCTCGCAGACGGGGCCGCTTTCAAGGTGTACTGGGAAGGTGGGAGACTGTACAGTGAGTCTGTACAGCCCCCTACAGGTAGATCCCACGCGAATACCAAATGGCTTGTGGTCCCGAGTGCGTTCAGGGGACATGTGCTGAAATCCGCACATGGTAATCCTCTGACAGGGCACTCAGGGGTCCGCAAGACACTTGCCGGTATTCGGAAACAGTTTTATTGGCCCCGGATGAACAGGGATGTAGCAAACTACTGCAGGGCATGTGCCGTCTGTCAGGAGCTGGGAAGGTCCAGGGATTCCCGCGGGGTTCCCTTAGGTCCACAGCCACTCAGCAGGGGAACCCTGCGTGGGCTGGCTGTTGACCTAACCAACCCACTGCCCGTTGTCAGCAGTCCCGGCAGACACCACGTCCGACTGCAGTGGCGCAAACGCCCTGTCCAGAACGGTCCAGGTTGGGTCAACCTGAGGGTAGCAGACCGCGACCGGTCCAGGGGAACCGAGCCACAGGCTCCAATAGGTTTTCCAGCCGTACCGGCAACTCGAGGCCCGTCAGCCAGGTTAGCGGCGCCGCCACACATCTTGCGGATGAGTGGCTAAGCCACGGACAAGGGGGAGGGCTGTCACGGACGATTGCGGGGACGCAGGCGCATCCTGGAACCGCCCGTGAAGAAAAGAACGATCGCACTCGATTCCTGCATCGATTGCGCCTCAGATCAATAAAACCAAGATCTGATGTGCAGTATCCCTCTGCTTAGGAACAGCTGGGAAATCTGTCCTAGCTGAAGTGACAGCCTGGGGGGAAGGTGTTAATTAGCTTGGACATATTCCCTGTGGAAGGCACAATTTCCCTTTTGGCTCTGGGAACCAGGTGACACTTAGCTGATCTCATGGAGATGTTAATTAACCAAAGGATGCCTAGGTGCAGCCAAGCAGGCTACGAATCCACGGGAGGTCTGGACACTCTGCTCTCTGCTAAAGATCAAAGGAAAGTCAGCTGTTAGCAGCTAGAACATCCTGGCATAATCCATAACTTCCCAGATCTGTAATATTTCTGGGGTTCCTGAGATGGCAGCTTCACCAAACGTGGGGGAAGTGTAGCATGAGCCCCGGTGCTGGTTCTGAGGAAGTTTCAGAACCTTCGGAGGTAAGGACTGCCAGCTAGGCAGTTTCAAAGTGCCCTGATGATACCACAGGGGTCCCACCCCTCATGTCTGGTATCAGGGCGCTGGGTAAATCGAGACAGACCTGAAAATGTTAATAAATCTGCCCTGACCTGTACGGTTCTGTGAGTTAGAGCCCATATATGGGTAGATATGATTTCTAGCCCCAGGATAAGGGGAGGGCTTATCTCATCTTTGAAGGGGGTGTATGGCTCCCCGCCCTCACTCCCTCCTACTGAAGCAGGGGCATAAGAATGGCTGAGGACCCAAACTCAGTGTCCTCCACACTGAACCATCTTGCACTCATCAGATGCCAGCTTGAGGATATGCTGGCATCCACCTGGTCTGAACTCTGAACTCTGGACTTTGAAACCAAGAACTTTATGATTCTTCCCACAATAAGGACATCTTTCCAGGAACTAAGTATTTTTCTCCCTTCTTTTATTTTTCATACTGGCTATTACTGTTTTAATAATTGTTGATTTTCATAATTGTCTGTATATATTAATTATTTATATTGCGTGAATAAACGACTTTCCCCAAGTCATTCACTGTTTCGCTACCCTGCTTATCAGCACACACAGAAATGATCCCGGGTCTCTGAAGATACGCTACTGTTTGTTTGTTGTTGGCTAGACAGAATATCGTGTGTTTAACCGTTTTATTCGCAGGATTAGTCAGTCAGTTAGTGGGCCCCACGGTCCCATGATAACCGCGGTGGTGGCAGTTTACTCTGAACCAGTGGGTGAAGTGGTAATCACCCGTGTCTCACAGGCTTCCTTCTGAGTTGTCTGCGGCTAATTCTTAACGGTTCCTGCGCATTGACTGCGACCAGAGTTCGCACGATCTGTGCGCTGGCACCGTTTAGAAGGCTAAGTGCGGTCAGCCACTAGGGCTCTTGTGACACCTACCATATCATTATTATGTATTTATATAGCACTGACATTTTTTGCAGCACATTACAGAGTACATAGTCATGTCAGTGACTGTCCTCAGAGGAGCTCACAATCTAATCCTATCATAGTCATAGTCTAATGTCCTATCATATTATTATGTAATTATAGAGCACTGACATCTTCTGGAGCACTTTACAGAGTATATAGTCATGTCACTGACTGCTGTTAGCGGAGCTCACAATCTAATTTCTACCATAGTCATAGTGTAATGTCCTACCATATTATTATTGTTTTTATTACTAGTAGACCTAAGCCCGTTTAAAAACGGGCTCTAGGTCTGTGTCTGAACTCCCTCCCCTCCCCTGTTACCACCGCCGCACAGTCAGCACGCATGCAAGTGCCTGCCCGCTGCGCGACCACGCACCGTACGCGCACACGCCCGCTGCATGCACACACGCCCCTGCCCAGCCCCCTGGTCTGTCTTGCTATGGAGGACATAACTGGATTTGATCTGTGGGGGACGTGTTATGTGCATTTAATCTATGGGGGACATATCTGGATTTGATCTGTGGGGGATGTGTTATGTACATTTGATCTGTGGGGGACGATTCCCTGCCATTGTCCGCCGGCGGGAATCGAGCGGGTGCGCGTCGAGCGGCATGATCAGGCAAGCTGAATATTATCAGCTGGCCGGATCAGCTGGTCGATACATGGTACAGAAACGTACCGTGTATCCCCAGAATTAAACTGGGGAGGGGGCGCCACACACACAGACAGGTGAAGGAGAAGAAGCCTACCTAACCAGCCCAAATCACATGATCATGTATTTTGTACAATTTGCATGTATAACTTTGCTCTATGTTGTATAACCTTGTTATGTCTGTCATCCTTGTATCGTTGTATATAATTATTGTCCAGCGCTGCGTAATATGTTACCGCTTTATAAATACAATAAATAATAATAATAAAAGGAGCCAGGAGGAGGAATAATAGAAGTCTGGGGCCTGGGCCAATTAGCAGGGGAGGGGAGTGACTAACAATCAATTACTGCTAGCCACACCCTCCACAGTGACATGAATCAAATGAATCGGTTCATGATCCAGTTCTTTTTAAGGAATTTAACCAATTCACATACCTCCCAACTTTTTGAGATGCGAAAGAGGGACACTTAAGCCACGCCCATGCCATGCCCCGCCACACCCCTAGTCACGCATACCATAAAGATTTCATAAGAAAAATATGTTGTTTTATAATTCAAACCACACTGGTCCTTTCTATCCTGGTTCATTTTCCTTCATAGTAACATTGTAAAATTAGTAATATATCAATTTAAAGGATGGGAATAAAGTTTAGAGGCAATCAAACACATTTTTTAGTAGAGAAATATATATATTTTTCCATATGTCTCCATGGCAGCACGATAGGGGTTAAGTCCCGCCCACTTCACCCCATAGTACCAATAGTGAATAAATTAAATCCCTAGAGCGTCCCTCCCCAGTCTTTTGTCCTCGTAATCACCTCACCCCTGGACCGGTGCAAGAGAAGACAGAAGTTGTTACCTAGATCCTGCTTCCTACCATACCAGCAGGTTGAGCCTCTCCTGCTGAGGTTCCCTGCCAGCAACTAAATGGCGCAGGCTGGCGAAGTACACCATTTCTGGCCATGGTGTGAGGTTAGTGCGGGCTGCAATGCACCCAAACACTACTATACACTACAAGTTTATTGTAGGCATGGCGCAATGCGCCGCTGTGGCTGACTCCTTACCTCTTTGAGGTTTATTTGCGGCTCACTGGCGCTCTTCCCTGCTATGATCCACGCTCTGGCGTGCGTTCCATCCGGACTTCCGTGCTCTGTGACGTCATTTCCGCCGCCGCCGGCGGCGGTGACTGGATTGGTCACTGGGCAGCTGCCGAGTGGGACGCCTCCCCCTTCGCTCCTCATTGGTTGAGGGAGCGGAGGTGGGATATTTAAAGAGCTGGCTGTCAGTACTGCCTGGCTTCTGTCCGGAGTGCAGCGCAGACAGTGTACAGACCTCTTGGAAGCAACAATTCATTCTAAAGGGTAAGGAAAAGTTTTGATGGGGAGCGCTGGAGGGGCATGCATTTTGTTTATACCGAGCAAACTAATTGTATGCTCTGTGTTTTGCGGCAGGATTGCTGTACTATGGAGTCCTTGCCTGATAGTGACCAGTTGGATGGCCTGAGGTAGGAAGCAGGTAGTAAGTGGCCTGTCTTGTTTAAATTGTAAAAGAGTGCTTACTAATAGGCTGTTTATTTATGTTACAGCCTGATTCAGGAGCAAGTGCGGGGCTTAGACCAGGCGGAGCCTTACAGAGGTCAATCTGAGGGATATTCTCCCAGGAGGAAATCTACCCCAAGGAGAAGATCGTCCTCTAGATCCCGCTCTCGCTCTCGTTCCCGATCCAGTAGACGCTCTTCTTCAAAAGGAGGGGAAAATCTTGGATCACCTAGACGTAGAATGTCACCTTCACCTTCTAGGAAGAAATGCTGGGCCTGTGGCAGTAGAGTCATGACTGGCAAGCTAGTATGCAAGGCATGCTTTGACTCTATGGCAAAGGAACCCGAACGACCTATGGACATTGCTCATATGATTAAACAAGCAGTTCAGGAGTCCATGAACCAGTATATAGCTACCTTACCCTCTCATCCAAGTACTCAGAATATGGATACGGGTACACATACCGCCATACCAACTAATGTGGAAGCTGAGCCGGACCAACCACCGGTTGGATTTGACTTTAGTTTAGTACAACCGTACATTAAATCAGTAAGAGATGCCATGGAATGGCAAGACGAGGAAGCCCCAAGTACCTCTGCACAAGCACAGAAGGAATATTACTCGCATCTTAATAAGAGCATTAAGACTTTCCCGTTTATAAATAATTTTAATGATATTATTTTAGAAGAATGGAAAAAGGTTGATAAGAAGCCGTCTTTAGCAAATAAGTTGAACAAACTATACCCGCTAGAGGAAGACAAAACGGCTGTATTAGATGAAGCCCCCAGAGTGGACGCATCCATCATGTCCTTAGCCAGACATGTAACTTTACCACGTGAAAACTCTGTGTCATTCACGGATCCATTAGAAAGGAAAATAGACTCAGAACTTAAAAAGTCTTATTTATCTTCAGGGGGTGCCTGTAAGCCAGCGGTTGCGCTCACGGCAGTGGCTGAGGCCTTAAGAGGCTGGACTCAGAACATTGAGGATGCCTTAAGAGCTGACACAGATAGAGAAGTAATTATTGCAGCATTGGATGACTTTAAGCTTACTGCCGATTTTATCGGCGAAGCAGCGGTTGACGTTCTCCGGTGTTCCTCCAGATCAATGCTACATTCTGTGGTTTCTAAACGGGCCCTATGGCTGAAGCACTGGTCTGCCGATCAGGTATCTAGACAGGACTGGTGCAAGATTCCTTATGATGGGAAAAATCTGTTCGGCCAAGAACTAGATACTGCCATCAAGAGGATAACAGGAGGAAGGTCAGGGATGATTCCCCAAGATCGCAAGGGCAGAAAGCCGAACCACACACAGAGACCTACTTATCAGCAAAGCAGATTTAGATCCACTACAGGTTACAGGCCAACTGGAGGCTTTAGACGGAACTGGCAAAGCTCGCAATCAACTCTGCAAAGACTCAATAAGCAAAAAAAGACCAGCCAGGGTTCCAACCAGCAGAAGTCGTTTTGATGTTCAGACCGCCCTGACATCTCCAGTTGGCGGGAGACTTCAGGCCTTTGGGGATGTCTGGGCGGAGGGCATCAAGGATCCTTGGGTCATACAGACAATAAAGATAGGGCATCGGTGGAGGTTTACAACAAGACCCCCACAGATGTTCAGAGTCACAAAAATTCCAGGATCTCAGGAGAAAAGAAAGGTCTTGATGGACTACATTCAGGAGCTACTAGACAAGAAAGCAATCATACAGGTTCCTCAAAAAGAAAGGGGCAGGGGTGTTTACTCACCCCTGTTCTTTGTAAAGAAGAAATCAGGAGATTTACGTCCGGTAATGGACCTACGAAGATTGAACAGACATATCAGTCTGAAAAAATACAAAATGGAGACCCTACAAACTATCACAAACGTAATCATGAAGAACGACTGGGCCCTCTCGATAGACCTAGAGGACGCCTATCTTCACGTCATGATTCATACCCACTACCAGAAGTTCCTGAGGTTTGCGGTCGGAAACCGCCACTTTCAGTTCCGTTGCCTGCCATTTGGCATCTGTACCGCACCGAGAACTTTCTCAAAGATCCTATTGTCGTTGGTAGAAGTTCTACGAATAAAGGGACTCAGGTTATTCCACTACCTCGACGATTTACTACTGTTGGGCCAGGACAAGCAACAGCTACTGTTACAGAGGCAAATTCTGCTACATCATTTGGAGATGTTCGGTTGGAAGATCAATGCCAGGAAGAGTCAGCTAACACCAACAAAACAGATCGTATTTTTAGGTGCTTTGTTCCAGACTCAGGCAAACATCATAAGCCTTCCGCCAGAGAAGCAAGAAAGGCTCATTCTAAAGGTACGCAATATGATATGTCTATCAACAACAACAGCGACACAGTGTTTAAGTCTTCTCGGGTCAATGACCTCGACAATCCCAATGGTCAGATGGGCCCAATGGCACTGCAGAGAATGGCAAACAGGATTCCTGAATCAGTGGTACAGCAGGAGATTAACACAGGATATATTAATAACGCATCAGATGAGGAACAGTCTGCTTTGGTGGACAGAAAGGGCGAATCTATCGACCCCGTTACTAATTTGCCAACCGTCTCCAATCATTGTGACTACAGATGCCAGTCATTTAGGTTGGGGAGGGCACCTGTTAGGACAGGTTGTACAAGGTGTCTGGAAACAGAAAGATTCGACTCTCCCGGCCAACATCCTGGAGATCAGGGCAGCATATCTAGTCCTTCAGAAATTCAAGCCCTTCCTCAGAGACAAGCGCGTGTTACTACGCATGGACAACCGTACAGCGGTGGCATACGTATCCAAACAGGGCGGAACAAGATCCAGGACTTTTCTTCAGGAAGTGGCTCCAATATTCAATCTAGCAGAGAACTATCTCCTAAGCCTTTCAGCAACCTATATTCCGGGTCCGGAGAACACGGAGGCAGACTACCTCAGCAGAAACCGTTTAGACAACAACGAGTGGACCCTCAACGACAACATCTTTCAGATGATCTGCAGTCGGATAGCTACGCCGGAGGTGGATTTAATGGCGACATCAAAAAACACAAAATGCAAGACCTTTATGTCCAGATGGCAGTCCAGAGAGGCAATAGCGACGGATGCTCTATTAGCGGACTGGAATTTCAAGGTGGGATATGTGTTTCCCCCAATCCCGTTGATCCACCGCCTGTTCTAAGGTTAATAAGAGAGTCAGTCACGCTGATAGCAGTAATTCCCTTCTGGCCGAGGAGGCCTTGGTTCCCGCTACTATGGCATTTGAAAGCAGGGGAACCTCTGAGATTGCCGCAATGCCAAGACCTTCTACACCAAGGTCCGATCATGCATCCAGACCCAGGCAGACTGGAGTTAACAGTGTGGACATTGAAAGGGAAAAACTTGAAACCCTAGGCTTCACAGAATCAGTTATTGACACAATATTGAAGGCCAGGAAGCCGTCAACTAGATTATCCTATCAGAACATCTGGGAGAAATTTATACCCTTCATGAATCAACTACAACTCGATCCATTTAAACCAAAGGTAAAGGAGGTACTACAGTTCCTACAGACAGGTGTGGATAAAGGCCTGGGCTATCACACTTTAAAAGTTCAGGTCTCGGCTTTATCTGCACTCACCGACTTTAGGTGGGCCCTGCACCCCTTAGTTATACAGTTCCTTCGAGGGGTAATGAAACAAAGGCCCCCCACAAAGACGATTTTCCCTAAATGGGATCTACCTCTTGTGCTGAAGGTTCTAGCAGAGCCACCATTCACACCACTAGTAGACTGTGATTTATTACATCTATCTTACAAAGCTGTATTCCTAGTGGCTATCTCATCGGCTAGGCGGGTGTCAGAACTCCAGGCCTTAGGTATAGAAGAACCATCTTTAACATTCTTTCCAGACAGGGTGGTCCTTAGGCCAATTCAGCACTTCGTTCCAAAGGTTGCATCCCTGTATCATTTTAACCAGGACTGGACTTTACCTACTTTCTGGCAGGAGGATAGAACATCCCCTCATCCGTTAGATGTGGGCACCGTCTTGAAAGAGTATATTTCAAGAACGGCAGCTATCAGGAAATCGGAGAGACTCTTTATAATTCCATCAGGATATAGAAAAGGACTTTCAGCATCATCTAGAACAATAGCAAACTGGCTAGTTAAGACTATCCAGGAGGCTTACAAAATGAGTGGATTAGTGCCACCAGAGCAGGTCCGTGCCCCCTCAACTAGGGGCATGGCTGCCTCCTGGGCAGCTTTTTGCAAAAGTGTCACCAGAGAAAATTTGCCAGGCAGCAAATTGGAGCTCTCTAAACACATTCATGAGGCATTACAGAGTAGACCCAGCAGCGAACTCCTCTGTACATTTTGGTGCAAGTGTATTGAATATAAATGCTGTAAATGATGTATAGATCTAATTAAAACTTCTGAATTGCACCTCATCCCTCCCGATGTTTTTATTTGACTAGTTATGTCCCTATCGTGCTGCCATGGAGACATATGGAATAAGGAAAATTGGATACTTACCTGCCGGTAATTTTCCTTTCCAGATGTATCCATGGCAGCACGAGGCTCCCTCCCTAGATTCGGTGATTCCGAGTTACAAGACTGGGGAGGGACGCTCTAGGGATTTAATTTATTCACTATTGGTCCTATGGGGTGAAGTGGGCGGGACTTAACCCCTATCGTGCTGCCATGGATACATCTGGAAAGGAAAATTACCGGCAGGTAAGTATCCAATTTTCCTTAATAGAGAAAGAGGGACAAAGTTCTGAAAGAGGGACAGGGCTCCCAAAAGGGACTGTCCCTCCAAAAAAGGGACAGTTGGGAGCTATGTCATTGAAAAGAGCCGGTGTAATGTCTGATTGCGCTGCCCGAAAGCTCCTCCCACACTGAGTAGCACGCATGCTCAGTGTGAAGTTAATTATGCTGCTGGAGGTAAAATACTAAATATCTTCACTTCCACGCATCTTACACTCCCCAAATTTTCAGGGTAGGGAGGGGACCCCCAGAACGACCTTTACACCAAATTGCAGCCCCCGAGCCCCGCTGGTTCAGGAGATAGATTACAGAAACCTATCTCGGGAACCAGAGGGTCTCGGGGGCTGCAATTTGGCATAGAGGTCGTTCTGGGGGTCTCATCCCTAGCCTGAAAATTTGGGGAGTGTAAGAGGTGTGGGGGCGGAGATATTTAGTATTTTACCGCCAGCAGCATCATTCTATAGGAATGTGGCCGCACAGTCTCCTACTGCGCATGCGGGGCAGCACAAATCCACAGGCAGCGTAATCAGACACAACACCGGACTTCCCATCACCAGTAGCTGAGCTGTGAGGCTTCAGCATGTCTCTCTGCATATAAAGGAGGAGGGAGAGGGGCGTGAGGAGAGGGAGAGGGGGCGGGGCCGCATTCACACACAGCAAGTTCTTGTTTGCTCTCAGCGCTGGTTTTCAATAAAGTTGTTCTAGGAAGAAAAAAAACTGCTTGTTTGCCTCAGTCAGCGTGCAGTGAGCGTCTCAGCTCCCGGAAGTGATGTAACCGGAAGCGCATGATCGCACAGGAAGCACATGGTAGCACAGGAGGATCACAGCAGGGAAAGCCATGGCTAAGGGCTCGCTGCTGGCTCTGATACACCATCACCTGCTGCAGAATGGCTACAGCAAGACGGCCAGAGAGCTGCAGATAGAGAGCGGGGAGGTGAGAGCTCAGCAGAGGCCATGTATATCTACTGCCTGTCCCTGTATATGTATATAGCACTGCATGCCCCTACATGTCTGCTGCCTGCACTGCCTGCTCCTGTGTGTCTGCTGCCTGCTCCTGTGTGTCTGCTGCCTGCTCCTGTGTGTCTGCTGCCTGTCAGCCCTGTATATCTGCTGCCTGCACTGCCTGCCCTGTGTGTCTGCTGTCTGCTCCTGTATATCTGTATATAGCACTGCATGCCCCTACATGTCTGCTGCCTGCACTGCCTGCTCCTGTGTGTCTGCTGCCTGCTCCTGTGTGTCTGCTGCCTGCTCCTGTGTGTCTGCTGCCTGCTCCTGTGTTTCTGCTGCCTGTCAGCCCTGTATATCTGCTGCCTGCACTGCCTGCTCCTGTGTGTCTGCTGCCTGTCAGCCCTGTATATCTGCTGCCTGCACTGCCTGCTCCTGTGTGTCTGCTGCCTGTCAGCCCTGTATATCTGCTGCCTGCACTGCCTGTCCTGTGTGTCTGCTGCCTGCTCCTGTGTGTCTGCTGCCTGTATATCTACTGCCTGTATATGTGTATAGCACTGCATGTCCCTACATGTCTGCTGCCTGCACTGCCTGCTCCTGTGTGTCTCCTGCCTGTCAGCCCTGTATATCTACTGCCTGTATATGTGTATAGCACTGCATGTCCCTACATGTCTGCTGCCTGCTCCTGTGTGTCTGCTGCCTGTCAGCCCTGTATATCTGATGCCTGCACTGCCTGCTCCTGTGTGTCTACTGCCTGTCAGCCCTGTATATCTGCTGCCTGCACTGCCTGCCCTGTGTGTCTGCTGCCTGTCAGCCCTGTATATCTACTGCCTGTATATGTGTATAGCACTGCATGTCCCTACATGTCTGCTGCCAGTATTGCCTGTTCCTGTGTGTCTGCTGCCTGTCAGCCCTGTATATCTACTGCTATCACATGTATCTACCCCTGTGTGTCTGTCTGCACTGCCTGCCCTGTGTGTCTCCTGCCTGTCAGCCCTGTATATCTGCTGCTATCACATGTATCTACCCCTGTGTGTCTCCTGCCTGCACTGCCTGCCCTGTGTGTCTGCTGCCTGTCAGCCCTGTATATCTGCTGCTATCACATGTATCTACCCCAGTGTGTCTGCTGCCTGCACTGCCTGCTCCTGTGTGTCTCCTGCCTGTCAGCCCTGTATATCTGCTGCCTGTGCTGCCTGTCAGCCCTGTATATCTGCTGCCTGCACTGCCTGCCCTGTGTGTCTGCTGCCTGCTCCTGTGTGTCTGCTGCCTGTCAGCCCTGTATATCTGCTGCCTGCACTGTCTGCCCTGTGTGTCTCCTGCCTGTCAGCCCTGTATATCTACTGCCTGTATATGTGTATAGCACTGCATGTCCCTACATGTCTGCTGCCAGTATTGCCTGTTCCTGTGTGTCTGCTGCCTGTCAGCCCTGTATATCTACTGCTATCACATGTATCTACCCCTGTGTGTCTGCTGTCTGCACTGCCTGCCCTGTGTGTCTCCTGCCTGTCAGCCCTGTATATCTGCTGCTATCACATGTATCTACCCCTGTGTGTCTCCTGCCTGCACTGCCTGCCCTGTGTGTCTGCTGCCTGTCAGCCCTGTATATCTGCTGCCTGCACTGCCTGCCCTGTGTGTCTCCTGCCTGTCAGCCCTGTATATCTGCTGCCTGCACTGCCTGCCCTGTGTGTCTCCTGCCTGTCAGCCCTGTATATCTACTGCCTGTATATGTGTATAGCACTGCATGTCCCTACATGTCTGCTGCCAGTATTGCCTGTTCCTGTGTGTCTGCTGCCTGTCAGCCCTGTATATCTACTGCTATCACATGTATCTACCCCTGTGTGTCTGTCTGCACTGCCTGCCCTGTGTGTCTCCTGCCTGTCAGCCCTGTATATCTGCTGCTATCACATGTATCTACCCCTGTGTGTCTCCTGCCTGCACTGCCTGCCCTGTGTGTCTGCTGCCTGTCAGCCCTGTATATCTGCTGCTATCACATGTATCTACCCCAGTGTGTCTGCTGCCTGCACTGCCTGCTCCTGTGTGTCTCCTGCCTGTCAGCCCTGTATATCTGCTGCCTGCACTGCCTGCCCTGTGTGTCTGCTGCCTGTCAGCCCTGTATATCTGCTGCCTGCACTGCCTGCCCTGTGTGTCTGCTGCCTGCTCCTGTGTGTCTGCTGCCTGTCAGCCCTGTATATCTGCTGCCTGCACTGCCTGCCCTGTGTGTCTCCTGCCTGTCAGCCCTGTATATCTACTGCCTGTATATGTGTATAGCACTGCATGTCCCTACATGTCTGCTGCCAGTATTGCCTGTTCCTGTGTGTCTGCTGCCTGTCAGCCCTGTATATCTACTGCTATCACATGCATCTACCCCTGTGTGTCTGTCTGCACTGCCTGCCCTGTGTGTCTCCTGCCTGTCAGCCCTGTATATCTGCTGCTATCACATGTATCTACCCCTGTGTGTCTCCTGCCTGTCAGCCCTGTATATCTGCTGCTATCACATGTATCTACCCCTGTGTGTCTCCTGCCTGCACTGTCTGCCCTGTGTGTCTGCTGCCTGTCAGCCCTGTATATCTACTGCTATCACATGTATCTACCCCTGTGTGTCTGCTGTCTGCTCCTGTATATCTGCTGCCTGCTCCTGTGTCTCCTGCCTGTCAGCCCTGTATATCTGCTGCTATCGCATGTATCTACCCCTGTGTGTCTGCTGCATGCCCTGTGTGTCTCCTGCCTGTCAGCCCTGTATATCTGCTGCTATCACATGTATCTACCCCAGTGTGTCTGCTGCCTGCACTGCCTGCCCTGTGTGTCTCCTGCCTGTCAGTCCCTGTATATCTGCTGCTATCACATGTATCTACCCCTGTGTGTCTGCTGCCTGCACTGCCTGCCCTGTGTGTCTCCTGCCTGTCAGTCCCTGTATATCTGCTGCTATCACATGTATCTACCCCTGTATCATGGAAAAAGTGTGTTACCATGGGGGTAGAGCGTTCATGAACTTGTTCTTTATCTACCCCTCTATGTCTGCTGCTATCACATGTATCTACCCCTGTATGTCTGCTGCCTGCACTGCCTGCCCTGTGTGTCTCCTGCCTGTCAGTTTTGTATATCTGCTGCTATCACATGTATCTACCCCTGTGTGTCTGCTGCCTGTCGGCCCTGTATATCTGCTGCTATAACATGTATCTACCCCTGTGTGTCTGCTGCCTGTCAGCCCTGTATATCTGCTGTTATAACATGTATCTACCCCTGTGTGTCTGCTGCCTGTCAGCCCTGTATATCTGCTGCTATAACATGTATCTACCCCTGTGTGTCTGCTGCCTGTCAGCCCTGTATATCTGCTGCTATAACATGTATCTACCCCTGTATGTCTGCTGCCTGTCAGCCCTGTATATCTGCTGCTATAACATGTATCTACCCCTGTATGTCTGCTGCCTGTCAGCCCTGTATATCTGCTGCTATCGCATGTATCTACCCCTGTGTGTCTGCTGTCTGCTCCTGTATATCTGTATATAGCACTGCATGCCCCTACATGTCTGCTGCCAGTACTGCCTGCTCCTGTGTGTCTGCTGCCTGTCAGCCCTGTATATCTGCTGCTATCACATGTATCTACCCCTGTGTGTCTGCTGTCTGCTCCTGTATATCTGTATATAGCACTGCATGCCCATACATGTCTGCTGCCAGTACTGCCTGCTCCTGTGTGTCTGCTGCCTGTCAGCCCTGTATATCTGCTGCTATCACATGTAACTACCCCTGTGTGTCTGCTGTCTGCTCCTGTATATCTGCTGCCGGTACTGCCTGCTCCTGTGTGTCTGCTGCCTGTCAGCCCTGTATATCTGCTGCTATCGCATGTATCTACCCCTGTGTGTCTGCTGCCTGCACTGCCTGCTCCTGTGTGTCTGCTGCAGAATGGCTGCAGATAGAGAGCGGGGAGGTGAGAGGTCAGCAAGAGCCCCCTGTATATCTGTATAACACTGCCTGCCCTGTGTGTGTGTGCTGCCTTTCAGCCCTGTATATCTGCTGCTATCACATGTATCTACCCCTGTGTGTCTGCTGCCTGCTCCTGTGTGTCTGCTGCCTGTCAGCCCTGTATATCTGTTGCTATCACCAGTATCTACCCCTGTGTGTCTGCTGATATCACATCTGTGTCTGCACTGCCTGTCTGTTGCCTGTCAGTCCCTGTATATCTGCTGCTATCACATGTATCTACCCCTTTGTGTCTGCTGCTATGACTGTGCTTTCAGCACTGCCTGCCCTGTGTGTCTACTGCCTGCCTGCTCCTGGAAGCAGGAGATCACATCTGTGTCTGCTCCTGTATATCTGTTGCTATCACCAGTATCTACCTCTGTGTGTCTGCTGATATCACATCTGTGTCTGCACTGCCTGTCTGTTGCCTGTCAGTCCCTGTATATCTGCTGCTATCACATGCATCTACCCCTGTGTTTCTGCTGCCTGCCCCTCTGTGTCTGCTGCAGAATGGCTACAGCAAGACGGCCATAGAGCTGCAGATGGAGAGCAGGGAGGTCAGAGCTCAGCAGGTCCCCCTCTATATCTTTATAGCACTGCTTGCCCCTGTATATCTGCTGCTATCACATGTATCTACCCCTGTGTGTCTGCTGCCTGCTCCTGTGTGTCTGCTGCTATGACTGTGTTTCCAGCACTGCCTGTCCTGTGTGTCTACTGCCTGCTCCAGGAGATCACACCTGTGTCTGCTCCTGTATATCTGTTGCCTGCCTGCCCCTGTGTATTCATATAGCATTGCCTGCCCTGTATGTCTGCTGCTTGCCTGCCCGTGTGTATGTATATAACACTGTCTGCCCTGTATGTCTGCTGTTTGCCCCTACATGTCTGCTGCCATCACTGCCTGCCCATGTGCCTGCTGCAGTGTTCTCCCCAGAATTTATTTCCAGCCGGGTGGCATGAAAAAGTAGCCGGGCGGGGAGAGACAGGGGAATGCAGGGTTTGTGCAACTCTGCTTACAGCATAGGAGGATGAGGAGTTGAGCTGATGACAGCTGGGTGCTCAACAAAATTAGCCGGGTGGAGCAACCGGCTAAAAGAGCCTGGGGAGAACACTGCTGCTGCTATGAATGTGTTTCTAGCACTGCCTGCCCGGTGCATCTTCTGCCTGCCTGCCTGCTCCTGGCTGCAGGAGATCACATCTGTGTCTGCTCCTGTATATTTGCTGCCTGCACTGCCTGCCCCTGTGTGTTTACACTGCTTGCCCCCTGTGTCTGCTGCCTGCACTGCCTACCTCCCTGGTGAGAGGTATATGGAGGCTGACATTTTACTTTTCCTTTTAGACTATTCACATTGCCTGGCTGTCCTGCTAATTGTCTGCCTCTAATACTTTTGTCCATAGCCCCCGAACAAGCATGCAGATCAGAATGTTTCTGGCACAAATCTGACAAGATTTGTTGCTTGCTTTTTTCGGTAGTGTGATTCAGACACTACTGCAGCCAGGAAGATCAGCAGGACTGCAGGCAACTGGTATTGTTTAAAAGGAAATTTCTCCCCACCATGGAGCCAAGTTTGTGAGTCCATGAAGATGCGCATCATAGGCTTGGAGTGTTTATTTATCTTTGTATGTGTCAGAGTGGTGCAACTAAATATTTTTAATAAAAAAAAATGTTTGGTTTGGGTCCGCTTCAACAAACGCAGCCTGGGGTATTCTGGAAAGCCTTTTTTGTTCTGTTCTCACTGCTGCTGCCTGGGAGATCTGTCTCCATTAACTTTGCTGTATCAGCACCCTAGTCACCTCTTCAAAGCAAGCAATATCCTCTGTCCCAATACCGCCTGCTCTAATCTTTATGAATTGACTTTTAGTGATGTGTGTTGAGATAATCACAGCACAAGGCAGTATATTACCTCACTGCTCGGGAATTTGAGCTTTTCATGCAGTAACCGCTTTTATGAATTGACATTTTGCTAAGTTGTCGGTAAAGTCAGCTGTTTTCAGCATTACCGCATGCGGGAATGCTTTATGAATGATAGCCATGGTGTCTCTACTGCAATCCAGATAAGCTGTAAGACTCTCAATTAGACTTTCAGAGTGTGAGGGGTACTTTTTTCTGTGCTAATAAAAAAAAAAATTAAAAGAACATAAATATGGCAGCCTCCATATGTCTCTCACCTCAGGTTCCTTTTAAGGCATGCTTGCAACACCTTAGAGTCATACCTCTGAGCTCTCTGCATTTCAGACAACTACAGGAAGACGTTTGTAGTGTGAGCAATAAAGTTGACCCCCCCACATCCTTGGTATGTGCCCAATATTGACAGGTGGAGCGCTCACGTTTACGGAGTGATTGAACACACCCCCTTTAATTATCCATAAACGATGCAAAAAGACCGGCACTTCCTCAAGTGATAACTTTATGCTAGGTACACAATAACATTTTTGACAGATTTACTGTCAGATTGACTATTTACAACATGTCCGATGTGTTTTCTGATTGAGTTTTCCATTTACTTCTATGGAAAGTCGATCAGAAATCAGATTGGACATGTTGGAAATAGTCGATCTGACAGTATATCTGTCAGAAAATTGCATCGTTTATTCACACAGACAAGCCAATGTTTTGGTACACAGAGGTCCCTTCTTCAGGACGAGTCTGTTAAAGAGCGGTCAGCCATACTAAATCAGAGAAAAAAAACCCTCATATATATATAAGTAGATAAATACTTGCTCTACTTACATAACACATGTATTGTACTGTCCATGTTTTGATTTAGTGATTTTTCTACAGTAAAAAAAGAGAAGATCCTTCTTAGCATTTCCCATTTTAACTGTGGCTATTTTGAAGCCAATCCTGATGTAATTTCCTCCCTTGCTCTCCTCTGCCTGATTGTGTATGCATTGCCCGCCCTTCACTATAGAAAGTGCATTGTTTCAGCCTGAGAAATTTTGGCCAATCAGAGAGGAACAGAGGTGTGGGAGGGGAAAACAGGAGGGAAAGAGGCTTCAGCCAATCAGGCTGCATTAGTTAGGTCTGAGGGGAAGTGGAGAAGCAAAAAAGGACAACCCAGCATGCCCTGCAACTTCCTTTTTGTGTAACAAATTTTGTGTGTACCAAATAAGAGCCAGATAAACTGGGGAATGATCATTTATCAACAAGAAAAGTAATAGTGATTTTAACTTTTGGATTGCCTGGTTAGCATCCTTATTACTTGTTCACCAGATAAAAATAATTGGTTTTTGATTTTATGCCCGACAGTTACACTTTAAATGTATCTGAACAATGAAATGGCACCTTTGCCAATCCACTTGCCGACAGGCGATTTGGTCCATTCGATTGCCACAGCACACTGGTTCCCCCTGTCCACCAGATGGACCAGGTCGCTTGTTGGTGAGTGAATTGGCAAAGGTGCCATGCCTTGTCTGTTTAGGGCCTCTGTGTACGGAAATGTTGCCTTGTGTCTGTAAGACTCTTTGCAGGATTTATGAAGTTTGTAGTATGTTGGCTTTTTGGACCATTGTAGCCCCTCACACACTCCAATGTTCATCATGAGCTTGCTGGTTAGTCTGTACCTCTGGGCTGCACTGTAACTTTGCTTGGAGAGCATGCTGGAGTATTGTCTTATGAGGCCCAATGTCGGGGAAGCACAGTGTGGTTTTTCTTGCTCCCTTTCCATGCAAGTGTCCACAGCTCTGAGCAGTTTAGGTAATGCTGCCTGAACTAGGGCTGCGGAGTCGTAGTCTAGGAGTCTGAGCAATTTTTGGGTACCCGGAGTCAGCGTCTGGAAAAAATGCACCGACTCCTAATGAATTTAAACTGCAATTAAAATAGAAAATATGATAAAATGTTCTATTTCTCTCAAATATGCAAAAATCATCAGACCCCGACTCCTCAGTTTATGAAACCTTCGACTCCAGGTACCCAAAATGTCTCTGACTCCACAGCCTTGGCCTGAACTCTGCGCATTGCAGAAAGCCATAGTGACTGTAGTGTATTGAGGAGGGGTGATATTCTAGGAGTCACCAGGAGTTTCTCACTCATTGTATGAAATCGCTTATATAACCAGGACACACAATATGGACCCTCTGCAGCTTCTCGGGGGCTTTAGGAAAAAGTGCAATAATTCCCGTAAAACTATTAATTTATTCCCTGATATCTCTGCATCCAAATCAGGCTGGGAAGAGAACACCCACCGCTACTCCCAAATCTTGCTGGTTCCCGAGATACGTTCATATGCCGTATTCCGGGTTCCACCCCCCCCCCCCCCCCAAGATACGGTCATATGCCATATTCCGGGTTCCCCCCCCCCCCCCCCCCCCCCCCCAAAATACAGTCATGTGCCATATTCTGGGGCCCAGCAGGGCTAGCGGTCTACAATTGGGTGAGGAAGCTGCCACTATAGGGAGTCTCCTCCTTACTCAGATGCGATTCACACTTCAACCACCTTTGTAGTCCAGTAAGAGCTGGTCCACACTAGGTCCGGAAACGTATCCGTGGCTGCGTTTTTCAAACCTGATGAAAAACGGTGTCCCGGATACTGATGTTGAAAATAGCAGCCAGCCTCACCCAAGTAAAAAACGGATCAGTCTGCGTTTGCGGGGATCCGTTTTAAAAACCTGAACGGAAGGTCCGGATCTGCTGCATTTTCACGCAACGGATCAGGACCACGGATACACGCAGGGGGTAGTGAAAGCAATGAGAAAACGCATCTCCAGCTCCACAGGCAAAAAACGGATGTGAAAACGGATAGCCTGAGCTTTATGATTGGCCCAAAAAAATCCTCCCACTCCTTCCTAATGATGGAGACGTTTTCTGTCAGGGAAAAACTGAACGGAAACTGATGCAAAACTGATGCACTTTCATCAGTTTGCAGTACGGTGGGTACTTCCCCTGATCCGGACTGCAGTGTCCGTCCTGCAACTGTGTCTAGTGTGGACCAGCTCTTAGGGACCATACATCGGTGTATGGTCCCCTCCTTAACTTGAACATTTGGGGTCACATGGTTGCAGAGCGGACCCAAACCAAACATTTTTTTTTTTTACTTCAAAATATTTAGTTGCACCACTCTGACACACACAAAGATAAACACTCCTTCAAGCCTATGAGCATTTCAGTGCATGCTTTTCACCCTTCTCTTTTCATAACTAGGGTTATACAGGGGGCAGCCATTACTTCTGAGCTTAGTAGGAGGTTTTAGATCATGGGTGTGTTTGTCATCAGCTACCCTCCCTCACAGGGGCGTCATCTATGTGAAATCTCACACAAGCTGAGATCACCTCCCCTGTGACATCATCAGTAGCAGCCTGTGTTTTGTTTATCTCCTCCACCAGCCTGCCGGATTCTGTCCCGGCAATATGAAAGGAAGGGAGGGGTTCCTCCAATAAATGTAAAATATTTTATATTTGTTATCATGCAGCTGAAAAAAAGGCTGCTATTTATTATTATAAGTTAGAAAATAGATTTTATTTCTGAAATTTTGTATTTTTAATTTGGGTCCACTTTAAGTGAAGTTTAACATAAGTGTAAGTACACGAACACTTTAAGCTTTGATAAATTACATTGACTCTCCTTCATTTTCCTGCAGAAATTTACTGCCTCGAAGGTGACCCTGCGAAACGTCTACAAGTTGTGGACAAAGTAAGTACTTTCATTGTACAGAATTCACAACTCGGGCGTGGTCACATATGAATGAAGAAATCCCTCCTCCTCCTTCTCGGGCGTACATTTAGAAGGGCTGCAGGATAGTGGCGAGAGTAACAGCACAGTAATGGAATATCGGTCATTCTACAGACAGTAGTGATAGTGGAATATCTGTGGTGTTACTGGGATTCTGCTATCATCTCATCTCATCTCATCCTATTCTCGCATTATCCTTCCCCTATCTGTGCCTAACACTGACCGCTCCATGTGGCCAGGTGACGGGGTGAAGAGATCCAATACATGACTTGACTTTCCATTGAGCAAGCAATTGACTTTATTGGGTGGTCAACTACAGTGAGGTTGGTCAGAAGTCTGTTGATTAGTGGCCCACACACTGCAAGCGAGATCCTGACGATTCTCCTTCACTGTCCATCAGAACGATATTGTGCCTCCATGCTCTGACATCTAAAATCCATTCTGTGTCATGAGAACATTGGCCGATTCCTGTATGATCGACCGATATCTTCCATAATGTCCAATCCAGTAAATTGGGTGATTGAACCAGATGATCGGCCAATTTCCAACGATCAAACAGATTGGAACATAATCGATTTCTCCCTTGATCCAATACAATCATCAAATAGTAGTGTCTGAGTCAAAACCCTGGAACAAGCATGTGGCTAATCCAGTGACACCTGAGTCAGAGTGCCTGATCTTATGCATGCTTGTTCAGGGTCTAGGGCTATAAGTATTAGATACACAGGATCAGCAGGGCTGCCAGGCAACTGGTATTGTTTAAAAGGAAATAAATATGGCAGCTCCATATCCCGCTCACTTCAGCTGTGCTTTAAAGAAAAACATTTATGTTACAACTGATACAAATCCTGCAATAAATCTGCAGTGTGTTTACTTCCTGCTTTCATGGAAGCAGCCATAGGGTTAGCATCCTGTGTTTACAAATTAGTTGTTCTGTCCTGGCACAGGAGATTCCTGAACGGACACAGCTGAGAGATCAAATTACAACTTGTGATTAGTGACAGATGAGGCTAAACTCTCTAAATACATCCAGGGTGCATTTCTCTGTTTTCCTTCTGCCTTGTGCAAGAGTTCAGGTCCACTTTAAAGAGAAGTTTCCAACACTGCACATAAACTACAATTCTTCCCCACGTGCGCACATACTGCTCTATCTCGTGCACGCGCCTACTGCTCTATCTCGTGCACGCGCCTACTGCTCTATCTCGTGCACGCGCCTACTGCTCTATCTCGTGCACGCGCCTACTGCTCTATCTCGTGCACGCGCCTACTGCTCTATCTCGTGCACGCGCCTACTGCTCTATCTCGTGCACACGCCTACTGCTCTATCTCGTGCACGCGCCTACTGCTCTATCTCGCACGTGATTGGCTGATTCAAATAATACTCATGACATCACTCTTATTTATATTTCTTGTATCCAATTCTATCTATTGCATATACATTTATTCTGTTTAACCCCTTTATTATGTTCAATACTCTCCAATCATATTATTACTCTTTCAAGACCTTTCTTAAAGGACACTGAAGCGAGAAAAAAAATATGATGATTTGTATGTGTAGTACAGCTAAGAAATAAAACCTTAGGAGCAGAAACATCAGTCTAATATTGTTTCCAGTACAGGAAGAGTTAAGAAACCCCAGTTGTTATCTATGCAAAAGAGCCATTGAGCTCCACGACTTTCAAAGTCGCAGAGAGCTCTGTCTTCTGAAGCTTGTTATCTCAACTGTCAGTCACTGTATTTTATTTTTACAGAGGAGGCCTGTGACTAACTATATAACTGAAAATAAAAATATGAGAATATTGTCTTTGCTACTGATCTTCTAGTAATTCTCCGTACTACGCAACCAATTCAGTATATTATATATTCTTTTTTTCGCTTCAGTGTCTCTTTTTTTTAAAGGGAACCTGAGATGGGGATAAAATGACAGTTTATACATACCTGGGGCTTCCTGCAGGCTGATCTCTCCCACGCCGTCCTCAGTCGCCTCCTCATTCACCCGCAATTGGCCCCGGGAAAGTCCTCCGGTCTGGGGCCAACTGCCACTCCTGCAGCATTCATGTCACCAGGAGTGTTCTCTGGGGAGAGCATTTGGCCGGACTGTGCTGAGTGGAGGCTTTTTCAGTTTTCCGGGGCCAAATGCGGGTGAACAAGGAGGCGACTGAGGACGGCGGGGGAGTGATCAGCCTGGAGGAAGCCCCAGGTATGGATACATTTTTTTTTTATTGCACCCCTTCTCAAGTACACTTGAAAGTAACTCTGAAGTAAGCTATAAAAAGCCAGATACTCACCTATGTAGAGGAGAGGATCTGGACCTCAGAGCGCCCTCCCCCCCTCTCCCCGAGTCCTTGTTTCATTGGTGCAGGGGCTCCCTCGTCTCTGGTCACCCCGTTTACTTGATATCCCCCCCCCCCCCCCCCGGTAATCCCTCCAGTCCTGCGCATGCGCTGCCCTGCTGTGCTCCCACGCCTGGAAACGTTCTGCGCATGCGCAGAAGAGCATGACCCGGGGGGAGAGCAATAGAACAGAGCTGCTGTGGAGGACAGTGAGGGAGTCCAAGCACCTCATGGGGCTGGAGGAAGCACCAGGTAGGTATAAATACAGCACCGGTATGTCCATGTATGCTGCACTACTGTTTTGTATTTATGCATTCGGACTGTGCCTCACTTTTTGAAGGATAAATGTACATTGCAGTGCCGATCATTCCTGCTCCTTCTCCTTCTTCCATGTAAATACAACAATAATTCACGTTAGGCTTTCTTTACATGTGATTTAAGTTTACCATCTGTCCTTTCCACAACCCGCACCCGCCCCAGAAGCTTCCCTCTACTTCAGGGCTTCTTCACACTAACCGCCACTTCGCTCTTTTTAACCACTTGAGGACCGTAGTGGTACCCCCCCCCCCCCCCCCCCAAAGACCAGGTCAATGGTTACTAAAATGGCCACTGCAGCTTTAAGACCTCGCTGCAGGGCCCCACACTTTCTCTATTAAAAAATAGGTAAATTTAAAGGGATACTGTAGGGGGGTCAGGGGAAAATGAGCTGAACCTACCCGGAGCTTCTAATGGTCCCCCGCAGACATCCTGTGCCCGCGCAGCCACTCACCGATGCACCGGCCTCGCCTCCGGTTCACTTCTGGAATTTCTGACTTTAAAGTCTG
Organism: Hyperolius riggenbachi; assembly: GCF_040937935.1. Taxonomy (NCBI): domain Eukaryota; kingdom Metazoa; phylum Chordata; class Amphibia; order Anura; family Hyperoliidae; genus Hyperolius; species Hyperolius riggenbachi. The sequence continues at coordinate 516,114,840 of NC_090648.1, read as the reverse complement.
AAAACCACTGCGCCTGCGTTGCCGTGTCCTCGCTTCCCCTGATGTCACCAGGAGCGTACTGCGCAGACACAGACCATACTGAGCCTGCGCTGTGCGCTCTTGATGACATCAGCGGGATCGAGGACACGGCAACGCAAGCGCAGTGGTTTTCTGACTTTAAAGTCAGAAATTCCAGAAGTGAACCGGAGGCGGGGCCGGAGCATCGGTGAGTGGCTGCGCCAACACAGGATGTCTGCGGGGGATCATTAGAAGCCCCGAGTAAGTTTAAGTTCAGCTCATTTTCCCCTGACCCCCCTACAGTATCCCTTTAATAAAGAAATATTTATAAACAAAAAAAACAAACACTGGGGGGGGGCGATCAGACCCCACCAACAGTTGGTGTGGTCTGATCGCCCCACCCTTAGTGTTGTTTTTTTGTTTATAAATATCTCTTTTTTTATTAAATTTACACTTTTTTTTTTTTTTTTTTCCCCCTCCCTCCCTGCAGGTAGCCAATCACGGCGATCGGCTGCTATAGGCTCCACCCTATGTGTCTGCTGATCACAGTGCTGTACATGTAATTAGACGGCGGTTTCACCGTCTAACAGACTCCTGAGCGGCAATCGCTGCTCGGAAACTGAAAGCAGGGCGGAGCTCCGCCACCCGAGCAGGTGATGCGCGAGCAGCCTGCGCGCGATCTTCTGTAAACTGCAGCCCAGGACTTGACCCCCATAGGCGTGGAGCGGTCTTAGAGTAGTTAAGCGCTGGCGATTTAAAATCGCTATTGCAATGGTGCTCAGTGAGTGTTCTCACATGAGCGATGCGCTTTCTATTGAATCGCAAACGCAGCTCCAGCGCCATTTTCTGAGCATTTGTGATTCAATAGAAAGGATAGGGAAATTGCAAATCGATTGAAAAAGCGCTTTGGAAAGGGATTTCTCGAGTGCTTTTATAAAGAATAAATACATTGTATTTATTTTCCGGGTCAAAGAGCTCACTGACGTCAGGAAGTGTAAAAAAATCATCGCTCCACAAAAGCACTTTTAAAAGCGCTAACCAAATCGCTCAGCGATTGCGCCAGCGAATTGTAATGTGAACAAGGTCTGAGTGCGTATTTGATTTTTTTTTTTTTTTTTTTTTTAAAGTCACAGGTTTGCTTTAAAATAAAAATATGCCTCTTGAATAATTTATTATTACAATATGTCACTACAGGTCCTCTTGAAGTGTGTGTATTTTTATGCATTTTCTCTCCACCCACAATTAAATCTCCCCACCCCCATCCTCCTTATACCTGGGTACCACTGGCACAGCAGCAGCATTCTGGGTATTAGGGAGCGCTCTGCAATAGGCTACAATTTTCAAATATTAAGGACTGCTGTCTCAAATGCCCGTACAAAAAGTTTTTAATAACAGCCTTGGCTACACGAAATAACATGACATAATTAAAAACCCCACAGTTTAAAAACAACTACACCTGGCCAGGGTATGCACGCTTTCTCTAAAGGGGACAATATCAGGTTTTATGCAGGGTGTAATCGCCCAGACGCAGCCTTTTATGCAGAAAACACCCCGCTACCACGATCTATTTTGTCCTCAGCCACCACCAGTACACCGCACACACTGTGTATATAATTCTTATATCCGGCTTTCCATGGCTGGTATAGTAGCAAAATTCAGAGCTGTATGGCCATTTAGCTTCCACTGATGTTTGTACTATATTTGCAGACAGTCAAATCACGTTGTGGCACTAACAGACAGGGGGTCAGAGTTACTGAATGAGCTTCTACAACGTGGCGATATCTCCAGGCTGCAGCCTATGAATACTTGCGCACATTCGTTGGTGAGCTCCAGCTCATAGGGCCCTCCGTTTCCTGCGGTGCACCAACACCTTGAGAAAGCCCCGTGGGCGGGGCGAAACGCGTCGGTGGGCGTGGTCACTGCAGGCATGCACGCGCAATGTCCCCATGTGAACACCGCAACACGCTGATCTGGCTCCTGGCTTAGGGGCGAAAATTGAGCAAACACTGTGCTGAGGCCTCAGCGGATGGGAGAGCAGTTAGATACAGCAGCAGCAACGGTCCGGAACAATTGGTGCACCGCAGGAAACAGAGGGCCCTATGAGCTGGAGCTCACCAACGAATTGTGGGTTTTTAATTATGTCATGTTATTTCGTGTAGCCAAGGCTGTTATTAAAAACTTTTTGTACGGGCATTTGAGACAGCAGTCCTTAATATTTGAAAATTGTAGCCGAAGTTGAATTAGGCTGCTGGCTCCCTGTGAAAACGGGTTGCACCGACTTATGTTTAAAGGGGCGGCTCTCCTTAATATGAGTATGTGCGCTCTGCAATAGGCTGGCCTCCTCTAGTCTGGCACAGCGGCAGCATTCTGGGTATTAGCGAGCACTCTGATACAGGCTGGCAGGCTGGCCTCCTCTAGTCTGGCACAGCGGTATTCTGGGTATTAGTGAATGCTCTGATATAGGCTGGCCTCCTCTAGTCTGGCACAGCGGTATTCTGGGTATTAGTGAATGCTCTGATACAGGCTGGCCTCCTCTAGTCTGCACAGCGGTATTCTGAGTCTCTGATATAGGCTGACCTCCTGTGCGAAGCAATAACAAGCTGCCCGTGGCTCTGGGGAGAATATTCCACATGAGAGCACACAATAAATGTCAGTAATCTGCAGAGAATGTAGGGCAGAGGCCCGGAGCGCAGGGAGGATTACAGGAGGCGGAAGCCAGGCTGTGATGTTAGATAATCTGCTGTTCAGGTGATGATGTTCTGGAGCTGGGCATACGCAGGATTCTTCCAGGGTAAATCTGCAGCTTCTGCATCCCGCAGGAAAGAGAAGAAAAAGAAGAAGAAGAAAGGGAATAAGAAGGGGGAGCTGAAGAGTAAGAAGGGAGATGCGAAGACCGAGAAGCAGGAGGCTAAGAGCGCTGCTGAATCCCCCGGCGATGAGAACGGTAAGCCAGCTGTCCTGTCTGCACAGTGTAGAGTCTGCTGGCCGCTCAGCTAGAAGGGCCGACATCTTATCTTTATCTCATTCTGTTTTCAGCATCTGGAAAGGCTGCACAGTCTGTCGTCACAGCGCAGGAGAAGCAGAGCTCAGCCAAGAAGGGAAGCAAGGTAGGTGATCGCTCTCACCGTACCAGATATCGCATAGTGAGCTTTGTCATTAGGATCTGTTTCTGTGACTGTTTTGCACTATTGTGGCTAGTAATGTGTTTAAAGTGAACCCGAGGTGAGTGAGATATGGAGGCTGACATGTTTATTTCCTTTTACACAATGCAGATTGCCTGGCAGTCCTGCTGATCCTCTGCCTCTAATACCTTTAGGCATAGCCCCTGCTTTTCTAGTTTTTATTCAGACACTACTGCAGAACAGCGGGACTGCTAGTGCCTGCGCAGTCGGCCATGTTTCAGAGGTGTACAGCGGTACACTGAAGGTGGAGAACGAGGGGACCTGATACACTGCGGGGGCTTGAAAAATCTCTAGATAATTAAAACTTTTTATACCCCACTTTGGCTGTTCTTTTAAAGGACCACTATTGTGAAAATTGTAAACTTTTAAGTACATGTAAACATATACCATTAAGAGGTACATTTCTTCCAGAGTAAAATGAGCCATAAATTACTTTTCTCCTATGTTGCTGTCACTTACAGTAGGTAGTAGAAATCTGACAGAACCGACAGGTTTTGGACTAGCCCATCTCCTCATGGGGGATTTTCAGCTTGGACTTCTTTATTTATAAAGATACTACCTGAAAAGGATTTAAAGGATACCCGAGGTGACATGATAAGATAGGCCTCGTTCACATCAGGGCCGTTTCTGTGCGCTTTCCACAGCGCACTGCCCTGTGCGTTCAGCAAGGTATTGATTTTCCCATGTAACTAAATGTAGCTGGTTCACATCTATGCGCTGCGCTGAGCAGCGTTACAGAAACGTAGTGTTGCATGCATTTCTGTGCGTTGAGCTGGAAAGCGCACAGCAATGCAAGTGAATGGGTCCGCTTTTTTAGCGCATAGAAGCGCGTACAAGCGCATAGAAGCGCATGCGTTTTTTACCCCTAATTGGAGAAAAAAATACATTTACATACAAAAACAAAGTTTTATTGACAACTGCTGCTGCTACAGTAAGCAAAACGTGCTTTAAAGAAGCGCAGCGCAACGCACAGAAACGCGGACTAAAGCGCGCACAAGCGCATGCGTTTTTTACCATGCGCTTTAACACGTTTTTCAGCGCAGCAGATGTGAACGAGGCCATAGACATGTGTATGTACAGTGCCTAGCACACAAATAACTAGGGTGTGTTCCTTTTTTTTTCTTTCTCTGCCTGAAAGAGTTAAATATCAGGTATGTAAGTGGCTGACTCAGTCCTGACTCAGACAGGAAGTGACTACAGTGTGACCCTCAGTGATAAGAAATTTCAACTATAAAACACTTTCCTAGCAGAAAATGGCTTCTGAGAGCAGGAAAGAGATAAAAAGGGTCAGTAGTTCATAGATTTTAGCTCTGGCATACTTCAATGAATGTGTCATCGAGCAAAAACGATAAAACGGTTAAAACTTAAAGTAAATTTAAATGTAAAATAAAACTTTGGAACATCTTAAAAAGTCATTTTTTTAGGAGAAGAAAGATAGATACAATTGTTTGTTTCATTTGTTTATTTTCACCTCGGGGGTCCTTTAAACAAAGATGCTGGACAGCCTCTCTGCCCACTGCACACTTTTTTTTGGCAGTTGGATGGAGCAACTGCCATTCACTAAGTGCTTTTAAAGAAAACCCTGAGAAACCTGTCGGTTCTGTCAGATTTCTACTACCTACTGTAAGTGACAGCAACATAGGAGAGAAGTAATGTATGGCTCATTTTACTCTGGGAAAAATGTGCTTCTTATTTTTATGTTTACATGTACTTTACATTTTACGATTGCGGAGTGATCTGCAGCCCTACTTGTCTTCCTGCATCACTTGATTTACAAACATGGGATGAGTCGTAGTGAAATCTCTGATATCAGAGGGCTTGTGGGTAGACTTGGCCTGGGTATGCCGGCTTCTCTGGTCATATGCTCTGTGCTGTGGGCTTTGGCTATGTGGAGCTGTCAAGCACAAAGGCTCTGTGAAGGTTTTGTCCTCCACTGAGGTTCACTAGAGTCTAATTCTGGATATTCTGTTCCATGAACAAGTATATTAGGAATTGTACTGTAATTTTTCATAATTTGGGCTCCCTCTTTTGCCAGCACCCAAATTACCTTACGAGTGCCGCTATAGCTATCATTCATATTACAGCCTATGGCGTTCCCCAGATGTCCAGCGCCCTTTTTGCTTTATACAGGACTTTGCAAAGGATGGGCTTTAGCAGCAGGAGACCATCAAGTGTGCCTTTTGATGTCTCAAAAAAAATAGGAAAAGTCACCTGTTGTGGGCCCTTGCCACAGTGCATGATCAGTCTCAAATTGGTTTGAGGAACATCAATCAGAGTTGAACCTGCTTCCATGGCCAGCCCAGTCTCCTGACCTCAATCCTATTGAGCATTTGGAAAGCTTGGAAACGCCGCCATCCAATATGACCCAACTTAGAGCGGCCATTATGTCAGCAGGGCCAACATTCCTCAGCAACTGTATCAGCATCTTGTGTCCATGCCAAGATGTATATCGGCTGTGATCAGAGCTAAAGGTGGAAAACTAATTAGAGCATGTCTTTAACCATTTCAGCCCACGGGTTGTTTGTGTCCTTATGGACGAGCGGAATTTTCACATTTCAGTGCTCCTCCTTCATTCCCCAATACCTTTATCACTACTTATCACAACTAAATGATCTATACCTTGTTTTTTCTGCCACCAGTTAGTTTGGGTGGTACATTTTGCCAATAATTATTTTAATCTAAATGCATTTTAATGGGAATAATAGGAAAAAATGGAAAAAAAATGCATTATTTCTCAGTTTTCGGCCATTGTAGTTGTAAGATTAAACATAAAACTGTGGATAAAAGACACACCTTTTTATTTGCCCATTTGTCCCGGTTATTGCAAAGTTTAAGCTATATTCCTAGTACAATGTATGGTGACAATATTATATTTAGAAATAAATGTGCATTTTTTTCAGTTTTACATCCATCACTAATTTGAAGCACATAATTTAATAATGATATACCCTCTTCACCACGGATGTCAAACTGGTCCTACGAGGGCCGCGATCCTCACACATTTTGTATACAGCTCAGTGTAATTGATGGGTGTGAATCAGGAAAGGTCCATCAGGTAGAACACATTCCTCTCTTCCTCAGTCCATCCTAAACACTGGCCTGGATCTGGCCCTCCAGGCCTGGAGTTCCACACCTGTGCTCTTGCCTCTTGACATACATATTAAAAAATGTTTAGTCCCTAATGTATATAAGTGTAATTTTACTATTTGCCCAGAAGATGTCCTCTTGCATTGTTTCCTATTCGCATACAATAAGTACACTAAATGGGAAGTAATGCGGGGCTGTTACACTTCGGAAGTGACTCGCAAGCATGCACTTCTGTCCCATGCCACCAATTCCCCGTGTCGCCAGGACCATCGCGAACGCAGCCCCGCAGACTGCACGGACGTCCCTGCGGTTGTAGCAGCACCAGCCGCAGGCATGAGACTCAGGTCCGTGCAGCTGAAATGGTTAATTTGTCTCACATTATTAATGGTTGTTTTTATAGAGGAGGTTTTTTATTAACAGAGTTTATTGAGGCCAAAATTACAGCATACATAACGAGCATATAAGTATCACAGAGCCATAAAAACTCAGAAACCACAACAAAAAGTAACAGCAAATCAAAATAAAATAAATATCATCATAGCCATCGCATCAAATATACAGTCCATGGGGCTTTTTTTTTTTAATGCCAGCAGTAAAGATGCTGACCGGCAGGATTACAGGGGATCAAACAGCATGAACAAATTACACAGCGAGTGTTAATAATTTCTTGATCTCTTTTCTATTTTTAAACCTCTTACTTTGCAACGTGTTTTATTTTTTTACCCCTTACTTATTTCGTTAACCACTTGCCGACCGCACACTCATAACGTGCGTCGGCAAAGTGGCAGCTGCAGGACCAGCGACGCAGTACTGCGTCGCCAGCTGCAGCCTAATTAATCAGGAAGCAGCCGCTCGTACGAGCGGCTGCTTCCTGTCAAATCACGGCGGGGGGCTCCGTGAATAGCCTGCGGGCCGCCGATGGCGGCTCGCAGGCTAGATGTAAACACAAGCGGAAATAATCCGCTTTGTTTACATTTGTACGGCGCTGCTGCGCAGCAGCGCGGTAAGGCAGATCGGCGATCCCCGGCCAATCAGCGGCCGGGGATCGCCGCCATGTGACAGGAGACAGCCTGTCACTGGCTGCACAGGACGGATAGCGTCCTGTGCAGCCCGCTTACCAAAGGGGGCCAGGTAGGAGAGGGAGGGGGAGCATTTCGCCGCGGAGGGGGGCTTTGAGGTGCCCCCCCCGCCAGCCACTCGCAGGCAGCAGAGATCAGACCCCCCCAGCACATCATCCCCATAGGGGGGAAAAAAGGGGGGCAATCTGATCTCCCTGCCTGCACCCTGATCTGTGCTGGGGGCTGCAGAGCCCACCCAGCACAGATCAATCAAACTAGCGCTGGTCCTTAAGGGGGGGTAAAGGGTGGGTCCTCAAGTGGTTAAAGGACATCGGAGGTGGAAAAAAAAAATTGTATCTATGCTCCTCCAATAAGTTTTTTTTTTTTTAGTTTTTCATTGCCTCTGCTCAATGACTCCTTTGTTGAAATATGCCAGAATTCAAATCCTATGAGTTATTAACCCTTTTATATCTCTTTTCTGCTCTCAGAAGCCTTTTACTGACAGGAAAGTGTTTTATAGCTGTAATTACTTATCAGTGAGGGTTACGCTATAGTCTGACCCAGACAGAAACTGTCACTTGCATACCTGACTTTCAGACAGAGAAAGAAAAAAAGGAACGCAGCGTGTGCGTGCGTGTGTGCGTGCGTGTGTGCGTGCGTGCGTGTGTGCGTGCGTGTGTGCGTGCGTGTGTGCGTGCGTGCGTGGCACTGTACATACTCATGTCTATCTCATCATGTCACAATGTCACTTCGGTAGTCCTTTAAAGTTCTTTTGTCAGACACCTTATGGTGTCATCACTGATACCTCGCCAGGTTAATTTCAGAAGCTTGCGTAGGATTGTCACGTTCTTATTGTCTTAATGTATAAATGTGCATAATTTTACTGTTGCCGTGGGATTGATGTGGCCTCCAGTAGGGCATTGTATATGATTTCTGTTATTATAACCGATATTCCCATGGCCAGCAGCATCCAGTGCGATCCAGTTTTGTTCTATTCAGTCCAGCCGATGACTTTCCTCATCACTGAGCTCACATTATTAAAATGCAGACACATGGAAGAGAATGCGCCTGGTTTTATCCCCGGTTTTTGCCGCGGGCTTAGTAGGCGGGAAGGCGTCTGTGTGACAGGAAATCACAGGAGTCACATCGGGCAGACAGGAAAGACGGGGAGATTCTGCAGTCCGGGAGCCCTGCCATGCACGTGTGTGCTGCGAATACCTGCCAGGCAAGTCACTGAAGGGTAACTAACTCCATCGGATCTTCACTCACACCCTTCTTCAGCTTCAATGCGATCTGAAGGCTAATGTTCAGCTCTAATGTCCTGATCACCTGGAAGAACATCTCGGTCACGCCCGTCCTGAGAACGCCAGAGGGGACTCCATATGAGAAGACTTTATCTGTTTCCTGTGGCCTTGATCTGTCTGTTTTTAATAAGAACCACAGAATTCTGAGGGCTTCAATTCAACTTGAGTAGCTGATTATCTTCTGCTGGGCCTTCCGAAAGCTGAGAGTCAACTCCAGAAACTCATCGACCGAGGAAAATTCTGTCATCTTCCAAACTTGATGTCAGAGTGATTTGAACTTCTGATGAATCGTTCATCTTGTCAGAGCAGAGAACCGTTGTAGAAGCTCACAAACCCGTCGGTGCGAAGGTAGTTTACATTCTCTTGTTAACCCGTAGTCTGCCGAAGACGTCTTTAGATGTTTCATAATTGCTGTCTCTGTGTAGCGGAGGGCTAAAGACGTTTTCCGACAACACTACTTCTGCTGGTCGCTGATGTCTTCAGACACTGTGGAATTTCGGCATCTATGACGTCTTAAAGTGTTTTTTGTTTCTCACTTTTCTATTTTTGTTTTCTCCTTTTTGATTTTTGGAATGAAGGTATGATTGGACTTATGGATGTTGTCGCTCTAGTATTTCTTTATATGGTTTATTGCTTTATACTTCACTCTAAGGAGTCGTGGGTTAGATCACTCTCTGCAGTTGGCTAGAGATATGCAAATAAGTCGATGCAGAATTATGTGACTGTTGTTGGAAATCTATGTGGCTTGAAAATGGACCAATCCTGTGCCTCCGGGATTGGATTAGCCCATGTACAAGCGGCATAGATTTACACCATATTTACCATAATTCTGTATCAAATTTCAATTATTTGCCCTCAAACACAATCTCTGCTGTCTAATGTGGATAATGGCAGATGTAGAGCTTGTCAGAACATTCAGTCACCAGTATGCTGAAATAGCCAGCTCAGGAGAGTAGCTTTTATAAAAAATAGCTGTCAGTCTGGCTTAAAGGATCAGGTACCCTCATTCTTCATTGTTTTTATAGATGATCTGATACAGAGTCGCCCATGTGTGTCCGAACTCTGGTAGCTCTTTTTAGCAGCAATCCGCTGTTATCTTTAGAAACCATGACCACATGGACGGCCAAGCTAACTAGTCACTGTTCTATCTGCTTGTCTGTACTCAGGATTTAGGTGTTCTTAACTTGTATGTATTTTAACTTTTTGGGGATTTTTTAGTAAGTGTTCCAAAGGAAAATACCATGTTCTTGCTTTTCTCTACTAGGACAAGGCAGTATCTGATAAGAAGAAGATGAATTTGGCTACAAAGTCTGCAGCAGTTGGAAAAGTGGTCTCCAAACTAACGAGTCCTTCACTGAACAAAACGCCTGCTCCGGTCACCACGCCATTGATTAAAGCTGAGGTAGATGGGAGCGATTCCTCGGATAGTGAGGAGGAGGCGCCACAGGTGAAAGCTGCCCCAGTACAGGGTAAGTCTTATTGATAGACAGCGCTCCGCGTTTATAAACAGTTCACCACTAAACACCCCACCGGGGATTAAACTCACCTAGTGTATTTGACCACTGCTAGATTGGTCAAAGATCGCTGTATGGATGTCCCGCAGCAGGCTCCCAGGATGCCTCCTTCGCTTCCTCTTGGATTGTAGGTGTTAAAGGGGCACTATGCCGAAAAAATGTAAAATTTAAAATATGTGCAAACATATACAAATAAGAAGTACGTTTTTTTCTCAGGGATTTATTTTCAAAAACACCTAGTGAATGGCAGTTGCTCCGTCCAACTGCCAATAAAAACTGTCTAGCGAGCAGGGAAGCTGGCCAGCATCATTGTTTTCGCGAAAAAAGTAGGCAGTTAAAAAATGTGACAGATGACAGGTTTTGGGCCAGTCCATCTTTTTAAGGGGAATTCTCAGGGATTTCTTTGTTTTCAACAGCATTTCCTGAACAACAGTTTAACTGCCAAAATAGCAAGATACCAGCCGGCCTCCCTAATCACTTGCACACTATTATGTCAGTTAGATTTTGCAACTGTTGTTCAGGAAATGCTGTTGAAAACAAAGAAAGCCCTGAGAATCCCCCTTAAAAAGATGGACTGGCCCAAAACCTGTCATCTGTCACATTTTTTAACTGCCTACTTTTTTCGCGAAATAACTCCTTTAAATCCTTATTATGCAATATCTTTATAAAGCATAAAAGCCCTGCTGAGAATCCCCTATGAAGAGATGGATTAGTCCAAAACCTGTCACTTTTGTCAGATTTCTACTACTTACTGTAAGTGACAGCAACATAGCAGAAAAGTTATTTATGGCTCATTTTACTCTGGAAAAAAATGTATTTCTTATTTGGTTGTGTTTGCACATATTTAAAATTTTACAATTATTTGCCATAGCGCCCCTTTAAGTGGAATCTTCATTCATTGTAACCTCATAAGAGACATACTCGCATAGCGTAATTCCATTTGGTTAAAAAACTTGTTTATTATAAAAGCGCACTCACATGTAGTTTATAGGTAACAAAGGCGTTGAGTATTATGGGCTCTCCCTGTTGCCTCCCGGGCAGACTAGCTGCTTCACCTCATTCTCGCCGCTCTCTTAACCTCCTTGCCGTTCTAAAAAATCCGGCAAGGAGGCAGCGCCGCACTTTTTTTAAATTTTTTTTTTTTTTTAAATCATGTAGCGAGCCCAGGGCTCGCTACATGATAGCCGCTGAGCGGCGGCATCCCCCCACCCACTCCGATCGCCTTCGGCGATCAGAGTATGCAGGAAATCCCGTTGAAAACCATGGCGACCGGGCGGGATGACGTCATGGACGTCGTGACGTCAAAGGGAATCCCGATCCGCCCCTTAGCGCTGCCTGGCACTGATTGGCCAGGCTGCGCAGGGGTCTGGAGCGGCTCGGCGAATCGGCGGGTAGCGGCGGCGATCGCATACTACACGCAGCTACCAAAGTGCTAGATGCGTGTAGGAAAATAAATATTATGCAAATCGGCCCAGCGGGGCCTGAGAAATCCTCCTGCGCAGGTTACCCCGAACTGAGTTCGGGATAACCGGCAAGGAGGTTAAAGGGAAATTCCAAGCAAAATAAAAATATGAGTTTCACTTACCGGGGGCTTCTCCCAGCCCCATGCAGCCATCCTGTGCCCTCGTAGTCACTCACTGCTGCTCCAGTCCCCCACTGGCAGCTTGCCGACCTCGGAGGTCGGCGGGACTCATTGCGTACATTTTTACGCATTCCCGCTAGTGCAGGAACATTAACACATACATTTTTATGCGTTAGTGTTGCAGCGTGTAAAAATGTACACATTGAACCAGTAACGCTTAAAAATGTATGTGTTAATGTTCCTGCACTAGCGGGAATGTGTAAAAATGTACGCAATGCGGCCCGCAGACCTCCGAGGTCGGCAAGCTGCCAGCAGGGGACTGGAGCAGCAGTGAGTGACTAGGAGGGCACAGGATGTCTGCATGGGGCTGGGAGAAGCCCCAGGTAAGTGAAACTCATTTTTTTTATTTTGCTTGGACCTTCCCTTTAAATCACGCCAGACACTTCCCGAACGTCCGTTAGGCTCAATCCATGCCGGATGGAGGACAGACCTCTCATCCGTGGATCCAGCAGATAGTCGTGATAATCCACGCCTGATGTCGACGACAGACCTCTCATCCGTGGATTCCGCAGATAGTCATGTGATAATCCATGCCTGATGTGGAGGACAGACCTCTCATCCGTGGATCCAGCAGATAGTCATGTGATATTCCACGCCTGATGTGGAGGACAGATCTCTCATCCGTGGATCCAGCAGATAGTCATGTGATAATCCACGCCTGATGTGGAGGACAGACCTCTCATCAGTGGATGCAGCAGATAGTCATGTGACAATCCACGCCTGATGTGGAGGACAGACCTCTCATCCGTGGATCCAGCAGATAGTCATGTGATAATCCACGCCTGATGTGGAGGACAGACCTCTCATCCGTGGATCCAGCAGATAGTCATGTGATAATCCACGCCTGATGTGGAGGACAGACCTCTCATCCGTGGATCCAGCAGATAGTCATGTGATATTCCACGCCTGATGTGGAGGACAGACCTCTCATCCGTGGATCCAGCAGATAGTCATGTGATAATCCACGCCTGATGTGGAGGACAGACCTCTCATCCGTGGATCCAGCAGATAGTCATGTGATAATCCACGCCTGATGTGAAGGACAGACCTCTCATCCGTGGATCCAGCAGATAGTCATGTGATAATCCACGCCTGATGTGGAGGACAGACCTCTCATCTGTGGATTCAGCAGATAGTCATGTGATATTCCACGCCTGATGTGGAGGACAGACCTCTCATCCGTGGATCCAGCAGATAGTCATGTGATAATCCACGCCTGATGTGGAGGACAGACCTCTCATCCGTGGATCCAGCAGATAGTCATGTGATAATCCACGCCTGATGTGGAGGACAGACCTCTCATTCGTGGATCCAGCAGATAGTCATGTGATAATCCACGCCTGATGTGGACAGACCTCTCATCCGTGGATCCAGCAGATAGTCATGTGATATTCCACACCTGATGTGGAGGACAGACCTCTCATCCGTGGATTCAGCAGATAGTCATGTGATAATCCACGCCTGATGTGGAGGACAGACCTCTCATCCGTGGATTCAGCAGATAGTCATGTGATAATCCACGCCTGATGTGGAGGACAGACCTCTCATCCGTGGATCCAGCAGATAGTCATGTGATATTCCACGCCTGATGTGAAGGACAGACCTCTCATCCGTGGATCCAGCAGATAGTCATGTGATAATCCACGCCTGATGTGAAGGACAGACCTCTCATCCGTGGATCCAGCAGATAGTCATGTGATAATCCACGCCTGATGTGGAGGACAGACCTCTCATCTGTGGATTCAGCAGATAGTCATGTGATATTCCACGCCTGATGTGGAGGACAGACCTCTCATCCGTGGATCCAGCAGATAGTCATGTGATAATCCACGCCTGATGTGGAGGACAGACCTCTCATCCGTGGATCCAGCAGATAGTCATGTGATAATCCACGCCTGATGTGGAGGACAGATCTCTCATCCGTGGATCCAGCAGATAGTCATGTGATAATCCACGCCTGATGTGAAGGACAGACCTCTCATTCGTGGATCCAGCAGACAGCAGATAGTCATGTGATAACCCACGCCTGATGTGGACAGACCTCTTATCCGTGGATCCAGCAGATAGTCATGTGATAATCCACGCCTGATGTGGACAGACCTCTCATCCGTGGATCCAGCAGATAGTCCTGTGATATTCCACGCCTGATGTGAAGGACAGACCTCTCATCCGTGGATCCAGCAGATAGTCATGTGATAATCCACGCCTGATGTGGAGGACAGACCTCTCATCTGTGGATTCAGCAGATAGTCATGTGATATTCCACGCCTGATGTGGAGGACAGACCTCTCATCCGTGGATCCAGCAGATAGTCATGTGATATTCCACGCCTGATGTGGAGGACAGATCTCTCATCCGTGGATCCAGCAGATAGTCATGTGATAATCCACGCCTGATGTGGAGGACAGATCTCTCATCCGTGGATCCAGCAGATAGTCATGTGATATTCCACGCCTGATGTGGAGGACAGATCTCTCATCCATGGATCCAGCAGATAGTCCTGTGATAATCCACGCCTGATGTGGAGGACAGACCTCTCATCTGTGGATTCAGCGGATAGTCATGTGATAATCCACGCCTGATGTGGAGGACAGACCTCTCATCCGTGGATCCAGCAGATAGTCATGTGATAATCCACGCCTGATGTGGAGGACAGACCTCTCATCCGTGGATCCAGCAGATAGTCATGTGATAATCCACGCCTGATGTGGAGGACAGATCTCTCATCCGTGGATCCAGCAGATAGTCATGTGATAATCCACGCCTGATGTGGAGGACAGACCTCTCATCCGTGGATCCAGCAGATAGTCATGTGATAATCCACGCCTGATGTGGAGGACAGACCTCTCATCTGTGGATCCAGCAGATAGTCATGTGATATTCCACGCCTGATGTGGAGGACAGACCTCTCATCCGTGGATCCAGCAGATAGTCATGCGATAATCCACACCTGATGGAGGACAGACCTCTCATCCGTGGATCCAGCAGATAGTCATGTGATATTCCACGCCTGATGTGGAGGACAGATCTCTCATCCGTGGATCCAGCAGATAGTCATGTGATATTCCACGCCTGATGTGGAGGACAGACCTCTCATCCGTGGATCCAGCAGATAGTCATGCGATAATCCACACCTGATGGAGGACAGACCTCTCATCCGTGGATCCAGCAGATAGTCATGTGATATTCCACGCCTGATGTGGAGGACAGATCTCTCATCCGTGGATCCAGCAGATAGTCATGTGATAATCCACGCCTGATGTGGAGGACAGACCCCTCATCCATGGATCCAGCAGATAGTCATGTGATAATCCACGCCTGATGTGGACAGACCTCTCATCCATGGATCCAGCAGATAGTCATGTGATAAGCCACGTCTGATGTGGAGGACAGACCTCTCATCCATGGATCTAGCAGATAGTCATGTGATAATCCACACCTGATGGAGGACAGACCTTTCATCCGTGGATCCAGCAGATAGTCATGTGATAATCCACGCCTGATGTGGAGGACAGACCTCTCATCCGTGGATCCAGCAGATAGTCATGTGATATTCCACGCCTGATGTGGAGGACAGATCTCTCATCCGTGGATCCAGCAGATAGTCATGTGATAATCCACGCCTGATGTGGAGGACAGATCTCTCATCCGTGGATCCAGCAGATAGTCATGTGATAATCCACGCCTGATGTGGAGGACAGACCTCTCATCCGTGGATCCAGCAGATAGTCATGTGATATTCCACGCCTGATGTGGAGGACAGATCTCTCATCCGTGGATCCAGCAGATAGTCATGTGATAATCCACGCCTGATGTGGAGGACAGATCTCTCATCCGTGGATCCAGCAGATAGTCATGTGATAATCCACGTCTGACGTGGATGTGTATAAATCGCTCAATGGAATTGCACTTTAAATATAAATGGATGAAATTTTTTCTTTTCTCTTTGTACCCGCAGCTCTCAATGCAAAGCCCGCAGCAGCTGCAGAGTGCAGCAGTGGCAGTTCTTCCAGCTCAGAGTCTGAAGCCGAGACTGCGAAGCCAGTAAGTCCTACCGATCAATATATATCTGTTGTGTGGAGTGACTGTATTGTGTTTACCCCTCTGTTGGACACCCACAATTCCAGCACAAACCAGCATTTAAGGAGACTCTGAAGTCTAATAAAATGTGGGTTTTTATTTTAAAAATTTCTTTATTATCATTGCCCTAACTAAAACGCTGCATCCCAGCGGCTGAACACGAAATTCCCCCAAACTCCCCGGGGCACATTGCGGGGAGCGCTTCCGTGAGGAGACAGAGCTTTTGGCTGCAGCTCTGCCTCTACACGTGTCCATCAGCGCTGATCGCCACCTCTCCCCGCCCCTCTCAGTCTTCTTTCACTGAGAGCGGCGGGGGAGAGGCGGAGATGCGCACGGATTGACGCACATGGTGGCAGAGCTGCAGCTGAAAGCTCTGCCTCCCTCGGCAGCAAAATCCACGACTAGGAAAGTCGTGTATTTTTGCTGCGGAGTTTGGGGTGATGTAGTTAGTGTGCAGCCGCGGGGATGCAGCGTTTTAGTTAGGGCAATGATGTTAGAGAGATTTTTAAAATAAAAACCTGAATTTTATGAGACTTCAGAGTCTCTTTAAAGTATAGGTGTACATATAAAGCACACCTGCCAAAGTGTCCACCCCACCTAACCCCCAAACACCACCGCCATTGTTACCTGCTCCTCCATCTGCACCAGCGAGCACCAAAGGCCCAATAATTCCAAAGAGGCAGTACTTTTATTGCTTGTGTATTTTGCCTAACGTATGTTTCGCTGCATATCGTGGCTTCTTCAGAAGCCAGAAATGTTTCTACATCTCATTCATCTCCAGCCGCAGCAGGATACAACATCGTCTTCATACATATAACATTGGGTGCTGGAGCTATGGTGTTGAATGGCTGATAGACTCATAAAAGAGACCTGGAATTTTAGTGGTATTAACCACTTCCCCTCCTCTGGGATGAGTATCTACATCCCTGCAAAATCCCTCCTCGGCTTTCAGGGGCGTAGATACTTTTCTCTTGCCGCCGCGCGCTCCCGCTCGCTCCCGCGCTCATCCACTCCGCCGATCATTAGAGGGGAGATCAATGACTGGGAACGCAGTTCCCATTCATTAAAGTGGATCCGAGAAACTTTTACTCATTGCATAATTGTGCCCCTTTCATATAGTTTATAGGGCATTCCTCAAGCCAAATACTTTTTTTGGTTTGTTTTAATACTCTAATTCCCTATTAACTAAACAAGCCTCGCCCACAGCTTTTCAGAGAGCCTTGGCATTTTCAGACTGTAGCGAGGGCTTATGGGAGCTCAGTCTGGGCAGGGGGAGGAGGAGGTTACTAGCCATTGATTTCAGAGGAGGAGAGGGGACTGATTTTACACACAGGCAAGCTGATAGCATCTCCAGCCCTCAGCCTGTGGCAATGTGACAAACAGAACATGGCTGCTGTCGTATCACAGGAATAAATAATCACAAACTTCTGAAGCTGTTTGCAGCTAGATATGCTGTGTAAACTATCTAAACGTTAGATAAGATATATAGACAAGTTACTTGTTATAGTTAGTTTTTTTTTATCTCGCATCCACTTTAAGTCCCCGTATCAATGAGATACCTGCGGTCATTGTAACAAACTGCATTACACATGCACGCATTACTACCTGTTCGCCTAATAGAAGTACATGACAGGAAGAAAATGTGAGGACATCTTGTGGCCAAATAGTAAAATTACACCTACATACAGTATAACTTTTGCTTAAAAAAAAAGTTACCTTAGTGACTGAACTTTTTAAATATGTATGTCAAGAGGGTATATTACTGTTATTTTTTAAAGTATGGGCTTGAAATAAG
Source organism: Hyperolius riggenbachi (assembly GCF_040937935.1). Lineage (NCBI taxonomy): Eukaryota > Metazoa > Chordata > Amphibia > Anura > Hyperoliidae > Hyperolius > Hyperolius riggenbachi. The sequence goes on along the minus strand of NC_090648.1, from coordinate 516,097,181 downwards.
TGATAGACGCAAAACTGAAAAAATGCACCTTTATTTCCAACTAAAATATTGGCACCATACATTGTATTAGGGAAAAATGTAAACGTCACAATAACCGGGACAATTGGGCAAATAAAACATTGTACTGTGGATAAAACCCACACATTTTATTTAAAACTATAATGGCCGAAAACGGAGAAATTCTCTTTTTTTTTTTTTTTTTTTTTTGCCTTATTGTTCACATTAAAATGCATAAAAAAATAAAATAATTCTTAGCAAAAGGTACCACCCACAGAAAGCCTAATTGGTGGCAAAAAAAACAAGTAGTAGATAATTTCATTGTGATAAATACTGATAAAGTTATTGGCAGATGAATGGACGCAGCACTGAAATGTAAAAATTGCTTTGGTTCACAGATGAAAAACTAACTATAACAAGTAACTTGTCTATCAATGTTATCTTAAGTTTAGACAGCAAATCTAGCTGCAAACAGCTGCAACAGTAGATGATTATTTCTTCCTGTGATACAATGAGAGCAGCCATGATCTGCTTGTCATTACACACAGGCAATTTGCTCTGCATCTCCAGCCCGCAGCCTGTGAAAACTTCACTCCCCTCTCCTCCTCCCTCCTCCCCTCTGCCTCTGAAATCCCTGGCTAGTAACACTTCCTCCTGCCCAGACTGAGCTCCCATAAGCCCTTGCTACATGGGTCTGAGAGTGCCAAGGCTCTCTGGAGGAGCTGTGGGCGAGGCTTGTTTAGTTTATAGGGAATTAGAGCATTAAAACAAAATAAGTATTTGGCTTGAGGAATGCCCTATAAACTATATGTAAGGGGCACAATTTAAGGGGAAACTCCTTGGAGGTGAAGTGGCTAATGCCAGAATTTTCTGTTTAATGGTCTCCTCTAGAAGGGGAGTTGTATTTCGGTGTGGTACCCACTCACCATCTAGATGCTCCAGGCCCTTCCAATTCATGCATAATACATACAAACATTGTACAGCCAGTTTTCTTTACTGTGTTTAAAAAGTTATGGATTCATTAAAATTACACAGTTGATTGAGGGAAGTCACAAAGTGGTATCCCCCCCCCCCCCCCCCCCACACACACACACACACTGCTATATAACAGTAAGCCAAAAGCTGCTGTTGGAAGGTGTGTTTTGGTGTTTCTCATTTGTGGGCTTGTTAAAAAAAAATATATATAATTTTGTTTCTAATTAAAGGCTGTCCCCAGTAAGACAACGCCAGCTGGCCAAGTCTCGTCCAACAAAGCCACATCCAATGGCAAAGCAAAGGCCAGCGAGAGTGACGAGAGCAGCGATGAAACCGATATCGATAAGCCGGTGAGATCTTCAGCTTTTTAGATTGGACACGTGATGTGAATCTGCGCCGGCCATCATGGACGGTTGGGGGGGGGGGGGGGTTTCGGTTGGCTGGTATGGGGGTGTTGTGGCAGCGGTGTGTGCTGGTCTACTGAGGCCCGGACCCGGTAACCATTAGCAATTACCACCATTTACCTATTTTTCTTACATTTGATTCCGCTGCATCCTTGCCTAATATTGCATTTTTTCATTCACCCCTTTCCTCACTATTTGCTCTCATCTATTAGTTATCATTTCTTTTCTCCTTATGAGGCTCTGTTTCCATTACCACGTGTGGCCAGCAGGAGGGGACAGAGTAATGTCCGCGGTGGTCCGGCTGGAGCTGGGGCAGGACATGTGCTTCCCCATGGGCTGTATGGGGGAACGCGTCTGCCTGCACGGAATTATCCCGGAACGCACAGATCTCGCGGATGCGTTGTAGCGTGTGTGAACGGCTTCTAGTTCACAGTTCGCTGTCCGATTAGCGATGTGCGGAAAACTGACAACAAATATCCAGTCTCTGCTTTAGTGGGAACACAGCCTGACCATTCTGTAGCTACGTTGTGCTGATGTATTGTGCTGCGGTCTATGTACAGTTACCTCCCCTTTTCTTTTTAACATATCTGCCAGGATGTTGTCTGATACTTCTTTATGCCTATATATAACACAAAATGTCCCTCGTTACTGAATCAGATAAAAATTAACTTTTATTGGTCAATATAAAATGTGGACTGACTGACACTACACATACTCAAAAGTACTGTCGGGCCTACTGCGTCAATAATAGAGAGGTCACAAAGTAACCCTGGCCCTCTGACAATACAGCTAAATTATTAAAATCACACAACCCCCACCAAATAACCCGACATGTTTCACTCCAAAACGGAGCTTTTTCAAGGGTGAAGTGACATAAAAGTGCAATTAGTGATTAAAGTGCTAATTTACATAATTATACAGATACAGAGTATGGCCTATAGGCTCATAACATCATAGCAGCCAAAAATGTTATGATGTTATGAGCCTATAGGCCATACTCTGTATCTGTATAATTATGTAAATTAGCACTTTAATCACTAATTGCACTTTTATGTCACTTCACCCTTGAAAAAGCTCCGTTTTAGAGTGAAACATGTCGGGTTATTTGGTGGGGGTTGTGTGATTTTAATAATTTAGCTGTATTGTCAGAGGGCCAGGGTTACTTTGTGACCTCTCTATTATTGACGCAGTAGGCCCGACAGTACTTTTGAGTGTGTAGTGTCAGTCAGTCCACATTTTATATTGACCAATAAAAGTTAATTTTTATCTGATTCAGTAACGAGGGACATTTTGTGTTATATATACTTGTATTTCAGGCTTGTTGCGTTTTGTTGACTTCTTTATGCCCTAAGCCATCAAACAACTATACGTTGTATTTATACTGTATTATGTACCATTTGGTGCTACATGCACCTATTTATTCAATGCACAGTCCGGCTACATGAAATATGCACCCTTGGACTTTATTATTGTGTTATATTGCTTATTCATTGAGGTTGGGATCAGAGATTTGTTGCATGAGATTGGACCCTTGTCCTTTAGTATAGCAAACTTCAACACCTTATGAAAGGTTGTCTCTGTATGACCTGACATTGTCTTCCTCTGTATATGTAATGCCAGCCATCATCTCTGAAGACAAAGCCTGCGGCCGCGCCAGCTGCCGGTAAGGGTAAGAAGCAGGCAGCACCACCAGTTGCCGGTAAGGGCAAGAAGCAGGCAGCAACGGCAGCACCACCAGTTGCCACTAAGGGTAAGAAGCAGGCGGCACTGGCAGCACCACCGGTTGAGGTGAAAAGCAGTTCAGAGAGCAGTGACACTGAAGATGAGGAGCCAGTCAAACCGGTAAGATGTGATAATTTGCTGTATTATACAGTGTACTGTTATCTACATCTCTGAACTGCTGCTTCTTAAAATTTAGCACCATTTATCGTTAACCATTTTTTTACTTTATTTTCTCTGATTGTGTTAGGTGCTGACACTGGCAGTAAAAACAAGCAAAGTGCAGCAACAGCCTGCAGTCCCATCTCCGGCTAAAGCTTCAAAACGGAAAACTGTGTCCAAAGCCAGCGCTATCATAGAGAAGTCTAAACCACCTCCAGCTGCAGCAGTGACAGAAGAGAGCAGCGAGGACTCCGACAGTGAGGAGGAGGAGGAGGTGAGTATGAATGTGACTACAAGGGACAGGAAACACGGAGCGGAAACACTGAGCGGTCACACTGAGGGACAGGAAACACTGAGCGGTCACACTGAGGGACAGGAAACGCTGAGCGGTCACACTGAGGGGCAGGAAACGCTGAGCGGTCACACTGAGGGGCAGGAAACGCTGAGCGGTCACACTGAGGGACAGGAAACGCTGAGCGGTCACACTGAGGGATAGGAAACGCTTAGCGGTCACACTGAGGGATAGGAAACGCTGAGCGGTCACACTGAGGGACAGGAAACATTGAGCGGTCACACTGAGGGACAGGAAACATTGAGCGGTCACACTGAGGGACAGGAAACGCTGAGTGGTCACACTGAGGGACAGGAAACGCTGAGTGGTCACACTGAGGGACAGGAAACGCTGAGCGGTCACACTGAGGGACAGGAAACGCTGAGCGGTCACACTGAGGGACAGGAAACATTGAGTGGTCACACCTGCAACCTTTGCCTTTCTTTGTGTTCACAGGTGAAGACACCAACCCCTAAACCTGCAGCCGCTCCCACTGTCCAGAAGGCAAAGGGGAAGAGCCAAACCCCAACCGTTGTGCCCGAACCAAAGGCAAAGAGCAGTTCAGAGAGCAGCGAGTCGGACAGTGAAGAGGAGCCAATAAAAGAGGTATGAATGGCCAGATACTCGTGTGAAACCAGCAGATACACCCAACACTTTCTATACCTAGTGGGATCTGTCTTTAGCACGTCAAGGCCAGTCTATAACTGACCTCCATACACTACTGGTGGCTGCTGTCTCTCCCAACACAAACCATAAGCTCATCCACAATGGGACGCAGGGTGGTGGTGGGGGGGGGGGTGTCCTTTGAAAACCAGTATATCAGCCACCCAATCTACAGAATGTGTAGGGTGATAAGTTGGGGGCGAGGTCTTTTCACTACGGCCATATTTCTTAGTGGCCATAAGTGCAGAAGAGGTAGGACAAGGGCTCTGTTGGATCTGTTGGAGTAGCTGTATTATTTACCTTTTGTTCTTCCTAATCTGACCAGAAATCGGCCCCAGTTGTTCAGTCCTCTCAGCCAAAATCTCCCTCTGTGGCTGCTAAACAGACACCACTGGCAGCCAAAGCCAAGAACCCAGTAAAGGTCCAACCGGCAGCAGATGAGACCTCGGAGGAGGAGTCTGACAGTGAGGAGGAAACGGCTGTTAAGGTGTGTAACAGAAGTGTCCCCTGAGCTGCTGTATATAAGTAAAGCTGAACTGTAGGGTCCCATACAATGGTAGCAGTATTTAGATACTGAATCCTCAGAAATGATGTGCTTACTGTGCCATTTGTGTTTGTAGTAATCAGAAGGATCTTGCATTATAGCGTTTTCTCCTTCTTATGAAGTATGTGCTCTCCTCTGAGGATCCATTGATTGGCCACAGCACATGACATGGATAACTTTAATACATCTGAAACATTGGCACCAGTCAAGGGGCTGGAAATATAAGTTAACAGTTAAAGGTGAGGTGTTGGGAGCAGGAAAGGTTGGCATTAACCAGAGTTTGGCTTTAACCAGAGCCAAACTGTGATAGCCAAGTGACCAGGCCTGAGTATCTACAAAACATTGTGTGTGACAAAGACAGCTGTAGGTCTGGGAGATCAAGCGACCACTACATGAGCATGTGGGGGAAGGACCGTTGCAACTTGGCCTTGAGTTCTGATGATGGTCACTCTCTAAAAAGATGATTTATGTAAGAACAAAGAACCTCCCCCCGCCAACTCTAGTGAGTGGTGGAACAGAACATATAATATAGAAAGAAAAATAAGCATTAGTCTTCTAGAAGGTTGCTTGAAATTCAACACTTTTAATGGATGAAAGCACTAAGATACAGACAACTTGTTTCGCAGTACCAGACCGCTTCTTTGGGTTATTAGAATGTGCTTTGCAGTAGACTGCATGAGTGCGTTTTCTTTCTCTAAGGTAGGGTCAACCATTATCTTTTTTTAAATGGTTTTTAAATCTTTTAAGAATTTTTAGGGCGCCTCTATCACTGGTCTAATAAACAGAGCCTTCTTTAGAAGAAGCAAAGTTGACTATTGCATATTATTCTACTTCTTTATTTTCCCTTCTGTGCAGACGCAGGCCACACTTCTGGCAACCCAGAAAACAAGTTCATCTGAAGGAGTAATAGCCCCGCAAGCAGGAGAGGAGAGTTCAGAGGAAGATTCGGACAGTGAGGAAGAGCCTGCAGCTAAGGTGATTATAGGCAGTGTGTGTTGCTAAGGTGATTATAGGCAGTGTGTGTGTTGCTAAGGTGATTATAGGCAGTGTGTGTTGCTAAGGTGTCTATAGGCAGTGTGTGTTGCTAAGGTGTCTATAGGCAGTGTGTGTGTGTTGCTAAGGTGATTATAGGCAGTGTGTGTGGCTAAGGTGTCTATAGGCAGTGTGTGTTGCTAAGGTGATTATAGGCAGTGTGTGTTGCTAAGGTGTCTATAGGCAGTGTGTTGTTAAGGTGTCTATAGGCAGTGTGTGTGTTGCTAAGGTGATTATAGGCAGTGTGTGTTGCTAAGGTGTCTATAGGCAGTGTGTGTTGCTAAGGTGTCTATAGGCAGTGTGTGTTGCTAAGGTGTCTATAGGCAGTGTGTGTGGCTAAGGTGTCTATAGGCAGTGTGTGTTGCTAAGGTGTCTATAGGCAGTGTGTTGTTAAGGTGTCTATAGGCAGTGTGTGTTGCTAAGGTGTCTATAGGCAGTGTGTGTTGCTAAGGTGTCTATAGGCAGTGTGTGTTGCTAAGGTGTCTATAGGCAGTGTGTGTTGCTAAGGTGTCTATAGGCAGTGTGTGTGGCTAAGGTGTCTATAGGCAGTGTGTGTTGCTAAGGTGTCTATAGGCAGTGTGTGTTGCTAAGGTGTCTATAGGCAGTGTGTGTTGCTAAGGTGTCTATAGGCAGTGTGTGTTGCTAAGGTGTCTATAGGCAGTGTGTGTTGCTAAGGTGTCTATAGGCAGTGTGTGTTGCTAAGGTGTCTATAGGCAGTGTGTGTTGCTAAGGTGTCTATAGGCAGTGTGTGTTGGTAAGGTGTCTATAGGCAGTGTGTGTGTTGCTAAGGTGATTATAGGCAGTGTGTGTTGCTAAGGTGATTATAGGCAGTGTGTGTTGCTAAGGTGTCTATAGGCAGTGTTGCTAAGGTGTCTATAGGCAGTGTGTGTTGCTAACGTGTCTATAGACAGTGTGTGTTGCTAAGGTGTCTATAGGCAGTGTGTGTTGCTAAGGTGTCTATAGGCAGTGTGTGTTGCTAAGGTGTCTATAGGCAGTGTGTGTTGCTAAGGTGTCTATAGGCAGTGTGTGTTGCTAAGGTGTCTATAGGCAGTGTGTGTTGCTAAGGTGTCTATAGGCAGTGTGTGTTGCTAAGGTGTCTATAGGCAGTGTGTGTTGCGAAGGTGTCTATAGGCAGTGTGTGTTGCTAAGGTGTCTATAGACAGTGTGTGTTGGTAAGGTGTTTTTCCCAGAGCGTCCCTGGGACAGCACCCCTCCTCTGAGACTTGTCTCCCCTCCCAATTCTGGACAGGAAGCTATTAAACAAATTTGCATAATGGACAGCAGTACATGTATAAATACAAGCCACTTACAATGATCCTCAGTTGTTTTTCCTGTCCCGGACAGGAGCGGATGGAGGGGTCTCTGTGCTCCCATGTCAGGTGGCAGGTGCAGCGTGTGGGGCAGGCAATGACGGGCTGAGCAGGGGACTCAGTGTGCTATGCGCCCAGCGTGGTGGAGGCTTCTCCTTGGAGTGCGGAAGTTTTATGGACGGCAGAGCGCTAACCGGAAGTTCCGGCGGAAGCGCGATGACGTCATGTGCAGGCGTCCCACATGACTGGTCACATGATCAGGCCTGATTGCAGGCCCGCAGCGGTGATCATTACGGCGATTGGCTGCTGGACACAGAGGCAGCTGCTGGCAATTAAGGAGGAGGAGGGTAAGATTTAAAAAAGATCTGTTGTTTGTCCATGACTCAATGCTGTTTGGTGGATCATGGAGGACGCCGCAGGCCTTTCCTCACTGCAATCTGCAGGGACTGGCTCTGAACCCTCTCTGGTGAGACATTGTTTGTGTTTCTGCGGAATATGCTGTTTAGGTTACACTGAGGGGACTGATAGTTTTTTTCTTATCTATATATTTCAGCCTAAACTTCCAAAAGCTGACAAAGATAAGGAAAAGGATAAGTCATCTCAGTCCACTCTGAGTAAACACTCATCATCCTCCAAAGAAAAACGATGTGCTATCTGCAATAATCGCATATCCTCATCTGCTCCTTCATCTAAGAAATTATGTCAGTATTGTACAGATAAAGTTGTCAAGGATGAATCCCCAGTAGTTTTCAAAGACTTAATGGGATGGATGCGCTCGGAAATGTCTTCAGCCATAAAAGAAATTAAGGATTCTGCTATAGCATCATCCTCATCAGCTGTAGCAGATCCTATGGAAGACATTCCCCCTTTGGAGGGCACTTCCCCTATGGAGGGCACTTCGGCCATTTCTGATGTCACTGTCCCTATACCTTCCCTATCTGTTCCTAAGAGAAAGAGGGGAGAGGATTCAGAGGAGTCAGAAAATTCTGGGGAGGAGGGTGAAATATCTTCCTTTGAAGAGATTTCCGCTGAGGATACATCTGATAGACCAGACAAAGGGCAGAAATTTGCTTTTTCTCCAGACCTAATGAAGAATCTGTTATCTGATATGCATACGGCTATGGGTATTACAGTTGAACAGAGGACTTTGACACCCTTGGATCAGATGTACGAAGGTTTGTCAGATCCCCAGTCCAGTTTTATCCCAGTTCATTCTTCTCTAAAAAATATGATTAAGAAGGAGTGGGATGAACCTGAAAAGAGAGCCTTTTGGCCTCGGTCATTAAATCGTAGATACCCGTTTTGTGCGGAGGACCAGAAATTCTGGGGTTCATCTCCCAAGCTTGACCCATCTTTTTCCAGGGTGTCAAAGAAAACAGATTTGCAGTTCGAAAATTTTGGAAACTTAAAGGATCCAATTGACAAAAAAGCGGATAATCTCCTCAGAAGAGCATGGGAGTCCTCATCACTAACTTTTAAACCTGCAGTAGCTTCAACAGCAGTGGGTAGGTCCCTGAAATACTGGTTGATGGAAACACAGGACAAGATTGCTTCTGGTGTTCCTAGGGAGGAGATATTGAAGGACTTTCCAAAACTATTCAATTCCACCAATTATCTCACTGATGCAGCAGATGATACGGTGAAGTTGACAGCCAGGACCACGGCTTTAGTAAATTCTGCTAGACGTGGTATATGGGTAAAGACGTGGCAGGGAGATAACTCTTCCCGCTCTAAATTATGTAGTCTACCTTGTGAGGGGGAATTTCTTTTTGGCTCTAAGTTAGAGCAGACTTTGGAAAGAACTGCTGATGCTAAAAAGAATTTTCCTGTTAAAAGGAGGACCTTTCCACCCAAACGCTCCTTTCGTTCCTCTAAACCTGAACAAGACCCCAAGACTTCATCGAGAAAGAGATGGGGTCCAAGTAGGCCTCAGAAAGCCAAATCAAATTTTGCCCATACCTCCCAGCAAAATAAACAATGACGTCAGGATCCCGGTGGGGGGAAGACTGGCCCATTTTTACGAGCAGTGGCTCCTTCTTCCTCAAAATCTCTGGTTACAGAAAATTGTGTTAGAAGGGTATGCCATAGAATTTCAGTATCCCCCCCCCTCGAAGGTTCTGGGTAAATCAAAGGCCAAAGACAGAGATTCAAACAATGGCATTACAAAACGAAGTGACTATGTTACTACAAAAAAAAAAAGAGTTATCAGAGAGGTCCCATCATGCCAGAGGGGTCAGGGATATTATTCACCGGTTTTTCTTGTAAAAAAAGCCTCAGGGGGAGTTCCGCTTCATCCTCAATCTGAAAGGGTTGAACAAGGCCGTAAAATATCGAAGATTCAGGATGGACAATATCACCTCTGTCATAAGTCTGTTACAGAAGGATTGCTTCCTGGCATCATTGGATCTCAAGGACGCCTATCTACACATCCCGATAGAGCTACAGTCTCAGCAGTTCCTAAGGTTTGCCATCAGCATTCAGGAAGAGGTAAGGCACTTCCAGTTTAACGCTTTACCTTTTGGATTAGCCTCGGCTCCTTGGTTGTTCACAAAGGTCATGTCCGAGGTCTTAGCTGTTTTGAGGAAAAGATCTATTAATGTTTTGGCCTACCTGGATGATCTTTTGTTTTGGGGTGACTCAGTAAATTCCTTGAAAATCCAGATTAATTCAGCTCTGGAATTGCTCCAATCTCTAGGATGGCTTATTAACTGGTCTAAATCATCTATTCAACCTAAACAGACTATGGAATATTTAGGTTTTGTTATTTCTACTTGTGATGAGAAAGTGTTTTTGCCTCAGAGAAAGATAACTGCTATTCTTAATACTGTTCTTTCTTTTCAGACCACAGGTGCCATTACGCTAAGAAGGGCTATGTCGGTTCTAGGCCTTCTAACCTCCTCCTTCCCTGCAGTCCAGTGGGGACAACTCCATTCAAGAATACTGCAAAATTGGATCCTAAAGAATTGGAACAGAAAGGTGACGTCCTCAGAAAGAAGATTGCTAATTCCTTTCAGAGTAAAGGCAGCTCTCAGCTGGTGGCAGAATCCAGTTCGTCTGTCCGAAGGTCGACCGTGGTTTTTTCCAGTCGAAAAAATCATGACAACAGACGCCAGCTCCTGGGGATGGGGGGCTCATATAGACTCACTACCAGCACAGGGTCAGTGGTCCACTTTGACGAAAGGAAGATCGTCAAACAGCAGAGAGTTACAGGCAGTATGGATGGGCCTACTTCACTTTTGCAATTACATCAGCCACTGTCATGTTCTAGTACGTTCAGACAACGCCAGTGTAGTGGCGTACATCAACAGGCAAGGAGGAACGAAAAGTCATCTTTTATGGTCTCAGACCTCAAAAATCCTATTGTGGGCGGAGAAAAATCTAAAATCCATCAGAGCAGTGCATCTGAGGGGTATAAACAATTATCTTGCGGATTACCTAAGCAGATCGGCTCTAAAGCAGGACGAGTGGACCCTGAACTCGGAGGTTTTCCAGGAGATCTGCATGACATGGGCACATCCAGAAGTGGATCTATTTGCAAGGAGGAGCAACGCAAGGTGTCAACTCTTTTGTTCCCTATGGCCCCAGGACAGGCCATGGGCGATAGATGCCTTTTCGATAGATTGGAGCATCAGACTAATGTATGCTTTTCCCCCTCTATCCCAGATCCCGAAGGTTCTCAGCAAGATTTGTCGAGACAGGGCTCGATTAATTCTGATAGTTCCATTTTGGCCGAAAAGACCGTGGTTCAGTCTATTACAGAGGTTATCGATCAGTCCTCCGTTGCTTTTACCTCAACGTCCGGATCTATTGCAGCAGGGGCCAGTTTTTCATCCAAATCTTCAGCAGATGCGTCTCTCTGCATGGAACCTGAGTGGAACATTTTGAAGTCTAAGGGGTTTTCAGATGGTCTTTCGGAAACCTTGATTCAAAGTCGAAAGAAAGTGACAAGAGTAATTTATCAGAAGGCCTGGCGAGTCTATAATAGCTGGTGTTTGGAGAGATCTATGAATGTTCATTTATCGACATCAGTTTTAGAATTCCTGCAGGCAGGGTTTGAAAAAGGACTGAGTATTAGTACATTAAAAGTTCAGACAGCGGCAATCAGTGTTTTCCTACAAAGAAGACTAGCCCAGGAGGAGTTCATTCTTCGTTTTTTTCAGGCAATTAGGAGGTTACGTCCAGTGTTGGTTCCGAGAACCCCGTCTTGGGATTTAAACATAGTCTTACAGGCTATGTGTGGTCCTCCCTTTGAACCAATTGACCAAGTTTCGGAAAAATTGTTATCCTTGAAGATGGCATTTCTTCTTGCGATTACTTCGGCAAGAAGGGTAGGAGAGTTACAGGCTTTGTCAATTAAGCCTCCCTACTGTATTATTTCAGAAGACAAGGTTACTTTGAGGCCAGATATTGCCTTCCTTCCAAAAGTAGTTTCAACTTTTCACAGAACTCAGGAGATATTTCTTCCTTCATTTTGTGAGAGAGTCTAATGAAAAAGAGAAACAGCTTCATTGTCTGGATGTCAGAAGGTGTCTACTTCAGTACTTGGAGAGGTCTAAATCATGGAGGAAGACAGATGCTTTGTTCATCCTGTTTGCTGGAAAGAATAGGGGGCTCCGTGCATCAAAGCCAACTATTGCTAGATGGATAAGACAGGCTATTCTAATGGCATATCAATCACAGGGTAAGGTCCTTCCAACATCTGTCAAAGCTCATTCTACAAGAAGTGTCGCAACCTCATGGGCAGAGAGGGCTGGAGCTTCCATCGAGCAGATTTGTAGAGCGGCTACCTGGTCCAGCCAGAACACATTTGTAAAACATTACAGACTAAATTTATTATCAAGTGGTGATCTAGCCTTTGGTAGAAAAGTTCTACAGGCAGTAGTCCCACCCTAATGAGAATCTTGTTTATCGTCTCAGAGGAGGGGTGCTGTCCCAGGGACGCTCTGGGAAAGACCACACTTACCTTCGGTAAGGTCTTTTCCAGTAGTCCAGGGGACAGCACCCCTACTTCCCACCCTATGTGGGAAACTATTAAGAAGAAATTTTGCAAGCATCGTATGGTGAGTCCGGGTCATCTTTGTTATTACTGAGGATCATTGTAAGTGGCTTGTATTTATACATGTACTGCTGTCCATTATGCAAATTTGTTTAATAGCTTCCTGTCCAGAATTGGGAGGGGAGACAAGTCTCAGAGGAGGGGTGCTGTCCCCTGGACTACTGGAAAAGACCTTACCGAAGGTAAGTGTGGTCTTTTTGTAGGCAGTGTGTGTTGCTAAGGTGTCTATAGGCAGTGTGTGTTGCTATGGTGTCTATAGGCAGTGTGTCCTCTTCTCTTTTGTCTTCAGTATTTATTCAGTCGCTGTGCTGTAATACTCCCAGGCAAATCTCAGATATCACCCAATTATGTATCCAGTAATATTTAGGAGCATTTTATACACCGGTGATACAAGTGACGCTGAGGCAGCTGAAGTAACATGAACCAGTTACTGATAGCCACACTGTTATGGATATTAAAGAGGCCCTGTAGTGACATATAGTAGAATGTGTAAATTATTATTGAGGATACCCATTTTTATGGTCATTTTCCTGGTTTTGGCATCAGAAGCACATTTGGAGCTGCCACCCCTGTCTCCCACCTGCCTGGGCGTACTACAATACAAGCGCAAGTCCCAGTGTGCTCCGAGCATGTTCATGAGAGAACGTATACAGCCCCAGGCTGGGCTCTCCATCTCCTCTACACAGGAGCACCCCTCATTCAGGGATTGCACTTGTTTTATGGCGCCCACCAGGGACAGCTCAGACCGTGTTTTACATTTGGCCCCTCATGTGACTGAGCGTGACAGCCCTGCTCTCGGGGTTATTAGATCATGTGACTGAGCGTGACGGCTGTGCTCTCGGGGTTATTAGATCATGTGACTGAGCGTGACAGCTGTGCTCTCGGGGTTATTAGATCATGTGACTGAGCGTGACAGCCCTGCTCTCGGGGTTATTAGATCATGTGACTGAGTGTGACAGCCCTGCTCTCTGTTATTAGATCATGTGGCTGAGCGTGACCGCTGTGCTCTCGGGGTTATTAGATCATGTGACTGAGCGTGACAGCCGTGCTCTCGGGGTTATTAGATCATGTGACTGAGCGTGACGGCTGTGCTCTCGGGGTTATTAGAACATGTGACTGAGCGTGACAGCCCTGCTCTGGGGGTTATTAGATCATGTGACTGAGCGTGACAACTGTGCTCTCGGGGTTATTAGATCATGTGACTGAGCGTGACAGCCCTGCTCTCGGGGTTATTAGAACATGTGACTGAGCGTGACAGCCCTGCTCTGGGGGTTATTAGATCATGTGACTGAGCGTGACAGCTGTGCTCTCGGGGTTATTAGATCATGTGACTGAGCGTGACAGCTGTGCTCTCGGGGTTATTAGATCATGTGACTGAGCGTGACAGCCCTGCTCTCGGGGTTATTAGATCATGTGACTGAGTGTGACAGCCCTGCTCTCTGTTATTAGATCATGTGGCTGAGCGTGACCGCTGTGCTCTCGGGGTTATTAGATCATGTGACTGAGCGTGACGGCTGTGCTCTCGGGGTTATTAGATCATGTGACTGAGCGTGACAGCTGTGCTCTCGGGGTTATTAGATCATGTGACTGAGCGTGACAGCTGTGCTCTCGGGGTTATTAGATCATGTGACTGAGCGTGACAGCTGTGCTCTCGGGGTTATTAGATCATGTGACTGAGCGTGACAGCTGTGCTCTCGGGGTTATTAGAACATGTGACTGAGCGTGACAGCCCTGCTCTGGGGGTTATTAGATCATGTGACTGAGCGTGACAGCTGTGCTCTCGGGGTTATTAGATCATGTGACTGAGCGTGACAGCTGTGCTCTCGGGGTTATTAGATCATGTGACTGAGCGTGACAGCTGTGCTCTCGGGGTTATTAGATCATGTGGCTGAGCGTGACAGCTGTGCTCTCGGGGTTATTAGATCATGTGACTGAGCGTGACAGCTGTGCTCTCGGGGTTATTAGATCATGTGACTGAGCGTGACAGCCCTGCTCTCGGGGTTATTAGAACATGTGACTGAGCGTGACGGCTGTGCTCTCGGGGTTATTAGATCATGTGACTGAGCGTGACAGCTGTGCTCTCGGGGTTATTAGATCATGTGACTGAGCGTGACAGCTGTGCTCTCTGTGTTATTAGATCATGTGACTGAGCGTGACGGCTGTGCTCTCGGGGTTATTAGATCATGTGACTGAGCGTGACAGCTGTGCTCTCGGGGTTATTAGATCATGTGACTGAGCGTGACAGCTGTGCTCTCTGTGTTATTAGATCATGTGACTGAGCGTGACGGCTGTGCTCTCGGGGTTATTAGATCATGTGACTGAGCGTGACAGCTGTGCTCTCGGGGTTATTAGATCATGTGACTGAGCGTGACCGCTGTGCTCTCGGGGTTATTAGATCATGTGACTGAGCGTGACAGCTGTGCTCTCGGGGTTATTAGATCATGTGACTGAGCGTGACAGCCCTGCTCTCGGGGTTATTAGATCATGTGACTGAGCGTGACAGCTGTGCTCTCGGGGTTATTAGATCATGTGACTGAGCGTGACAGCTGTGCTCTCGGGGTTATTAGATCATGTGACTGAGCGTGACTGCTGTGCTCTATGTGTTATTAGATCATGTGACTGAGCGTGACAGCTGTGCTCTCGGGGTTATTAGATCATGTGACTGAGCGTGACAGCTGTGCTCTCGGGGTTATTAGATCATGTGACTGAGCGTGACAGCCCTGCTCTCGGGGTTATTAGATCATGTGACTGAGCGTGACAGCTGTGCTCTCGGGGTTATTAGATCATGTGACTGAGCGTGACAGCTGTGCTCTCAGGGTTATTAGATCATGTGACTGAGCGTGACAGCTGTGCTCTCGGGGTTATTAGAACATGTGACTGAGCGTGACAGCTGTGCTCTCGGGGTTATTAGAACATGTGACTGAGCGTGACAGCTGTGCTCTCGGGGTTATTAGATCATGTGACTGAGCGTGACAGCTGTGCTCTCGGGGTTATTAGATCATGTGGCTGAGCGTGACAGCTGTGCTCTCGGGGTTATTAGATCATGTGACTGAGCGTGACAGCTGTGCTCTCGGGGTTATTAGATCATGTGACTGAGCGTGACAGCCCTGCTCTCGGGGTTATTAGATCATGTGGCTGAGCGTGACCGCTGTGCTCTCGGGGTTATTAGAACATGTGACTGAGCGTGACAGCTGTGCTCTCGGGGTTATTAGAACATGTGACTGAGCGTGACAGCTGTGCTCTCGGGGTTATTAGAACATGTGACTGAGCGTGACGGCTGTGCTCTCGGGGTTATTAGATCATGTGACTGAGCGTGACAGCTGTGCTCTCGGGGTTATTAGATCATGTGGCTGAGCGTGACAGCTGTGCTCTCGGGGTTATTAGAACATGTGACTGAGCGTGACGGCTGTGCTCTCGGGGTTATTAGATCATGTGACTGAGCGTGACAGCTGTGCTCTCGGGGTTATTAGATCATGTGACTGAGCGTGACGGCTGTGCTCTCGGGGTTATTAGATCATGTGACTGAGCGTGACAGCTGTGCTCTCTGTGTTATTAGATCATGTGACTGAGCGTGACAGCTGTGCTCTCTGGGTTATTAGATCATGTGACTGAGCGTGACGGCTGTGCTCTCGGGGTTATTAGATCATGTGACTGAGCGTGACAGCCCTGCTCTCGGGGTTATTAGATCATGTGACTGAGCGTGACAGCTGTGCTCTCGGGGTTATTAGATCATGTGACTGAGCGTGACAGCTGTGCTCTCGGGGTTATTAGATCATGTGACTGAGCGTGACAGCTGTGCTCTCGGGGTTATTAGAACATGTGACTGAGCGTGACGGCTGTGCTCTCGGGGTTATTAGATCATGTGACTGAGCGTGACAGCCCTGCTCTCGGGGTTATTAGATCATGTGACTGAGCGTGACAGCCGTGCTCTCGGGGTTATTAGATCATGTGACTGAGCGTGACATCCCTTCTCTAGGGGCTATTAGATCATGTGACTGAGCGTGACAGCTGTGCTCTCGGGGTTATTAGAACATGTGACTGAGCGTGACAGCTGTGCTCTCGGGGTTATTAGATCATGTGACTGAGCGTTACAGCCGTGCTCTCGGGGTTATTAGATCATGTGACTGAGCGTGACATCCCTTCTCTAGGGGCTATTAGATCATGTGACTGAGCGTGACAGCTGTGCTCTCGGGGTTATTAGATCATGTGACTGAGCGTGACAGCTGTGCTCTCGGGGTTATTAGATCATGTGACTGAGCGTGACAGCCCTGCTCTCGGGGTTATTAGATCATGTGACTGAGCGTGACAGCTGTGCTCTCGGGGTTATTAGAACATGTGACTGAGCGTGACAGCTGTGCTCTCGGGGTTATTAGAACATGTGACTGAGCGTGACAGCCCTGCTCTCGGGGTTATTAGAACATGTGACTGAGCGTGACGGCTGTGCTCTCGGGGTTATTAGATCATGTGACTGAGCGTGACAGCCCTGCTCTCGGGGTTATTAGATCATGTGACTGAGCGTGACAGCTGTGCTCTCGGGGTTATTAGAACATGTGACTGAGCGTGACAGCTGTGCTCTCGGGGTTATTAGAACATGTGACTGAGCGTGACAGCTGTGCTCTCGGGGTTATTAGAACATGTGACTGAGCGTGACAGCCCTGCTCTCGGGGCTATTAGATCATGTGGCTGAGCGTGACAGCTGTGCTCTCGGGGTTATTAGATCATGTGGCTGAGCGTGACAGCTGTGCTCTCGGGGTTATTAGATCATGTGACTGAGCGTGACAGCCCTGCTCTCGGGGTTATTAGATCATGTGACTGAGCGTGACAGCCCTGCTCTCGGGGTTATTAGAACATGTGACTGAGCGTGACAGCTGTGCTCTCGGGGTTATTAGATCATGTGACTGAGCGTGACAGCTGTGCTCTCGGGGTTATTAGATCATGTGGCTGAGCGTGACAGCTGTGCTCTCGGGGTTATTAGATCATGTGACTGAGCGTGACAGCCCTGCTCTCGGGGCTATTAGATCATGTGACTGAGCGTGACGGCTGTGCTCTCGGGGTTATTAGATCATGTGACTGAGCGTGACAGCTGTGCTCTCGGGGTTATTAGATCATGTGGCTGAGCGTGACAGCTGTGCTCTCGGGGTTATTAGATCATGTGACTGAGCGTGACAGCTGTGCTCTCGGGGTTATTAGATCATGTGACTGAGCGTGACGGCTGTGCTCTCGGGGCTATTAGATCATGTGACTGAGCGTGACAGCTGTGCTCTCGGGGTTATTAGATCATGTGGCTGAGCGTGACGGCTGTGCTCTCGGGGTTATTAGATCATGTGACTGAGCGTGACAGCTGTGCTCTCGGGGTTATTAGATCATGTGACTGAGCGTGACAGCCCTGCTCTCGGGGTTATTAGATCATGTGACTAAGCGTGACAGCTGTGCTCTCGGGGTTATTAGATCATGTGACTGAGCGTGACAGCCGTGCTCTCGGGGTTATTAGATCATGTGACTGAGCGTGACAGCTGTGCTCTCGGGGTTATTAGATCATGTGACTGAGCGTGACAGCTGTGCTCTCGGGGTTATTAGATCATGTGACTGAGCGTGACAGCCCTGCTCTCGGGGTTATTAGATCATGTGACTGAGCGTGACGGCTGTGCTCTCGGGGTTATTAGATCATGTGACTGAGCGTGACGGCTGTGCTCTCGGGGTTATTAGATCATGTGACTGAGCGTGACAGCCCTGCTCTCGGGGTTATTAGATCATGTGACTGAGCGTGACGGCTGTGCTCTCGGGGTTATTAGATCATGTGACTGAGCGTGACAGCCCTGCTCTCGGGGTTATTAGATCATGTGACTGAGCGTGACGGCTGTGCTCTCGGGGTTATTAGATCATGTGACTGAGCGTGACAGCCCTGCTCTCGGGGTTATTAGATCATGTGACTGAGCGTGACAGCTGTGCTCTCGGGGTTATTAGATCATGTGACTGAGCGTGACAGCCCTGCTCTCGGGGTTATTAGATCATGTGACTGAGCGTGACGGCTGTGCTCTCGGGGTTATTAGAACATGTGACTGAGCGTGACAGCTGTGCTCTCGGGGTTATTAGATCATGTGACTGAGCGTGACAGCTGTGCTCTCGGGGTTATTAGATCATGTGGCTGAGCGTGACAGCTGTGCTCTCGGGGTTATTAGATCATGTGACTGAGCGTGACGGCTGTGCTCTCGGGGTTATTAGATCATGTGACTGAGCGTGACAGCTGTGCTCTCGGGGTTATTAGATCATGTGACTGAGCGTGACAGCTGTGCTCTCGGGGTTATTAGAACATGTGACTGAGCGTGACAGCTGTGCTCTCGGGGTTATTAGATCATGTGACTGAGCGTGACAGCCCTGCTCTCGGGGTTATTAGATCATGTGGCTGAGCGTGACGGCTGTGCTCTCGGGGTTATTAGATCATGTGACTGAGCGTGACAGCTGTGCTCTCGGGGTTATTAGATCATGTGACTGAGCGTGACAGCCCTGCTCTCGGGGTTATTAGATCATGTGACTAAGCGTGACAGCTGTGCTCTCGGGGTTATTAGATCATGTGACTGAGCGTGACAGCCGTGCTCTCGGGGTTATTAGATCATGTGACTGAGCGTGACAGCTGTGCTCTCGGGGTTATTAGATCATGTGACTGAGCGTGACGGCTGTGCTCTCGGGGTTATTAGATCATGTGACTGAGCGTGACAGCTGTGCTCTCGGGGTTATTAGATCATGTGACTGAGCGTGACAGCTGTGCTCTCGGGGTTATTAGATCATGTGACTGAGCGTGACAGCCCTGCTCTCGGGGTTATTAGATCATGTGACTGAGCGTGACAGCTGTGCTCTCGGGGTTATTAGATCATGTGACTGAGCGTGACAGCCGTGCTCTCGGGGTTATTAGATCATGTGACTGAGCGTGACAGCTGTGCTCTCGGGGTTATTAGATCATGTGACTGAGCGTGACAGCCCTGCTCTCGGGGTTATTAGATCATGTGACTGAGCGTGACAGCCCTGCTCTCGGGGTTATTAGATCATGTGACTGAGCGTGACAGCTGTGCTGTCGGGGTTATTAGATCATGTGACTGAGCGTGACAGCCCTGCTCTCGGGGTTATTAGATCATGTGACTGAGCGTGACAGCTGTGCTCTCGGGGTTATTAGATCATGTGACTGAGCGTGACAGCTGTGCTCTCGGGGTTATTAGATCATGTGACTGAGCGTGACAGCTGTGCTCTCGGGGTTATTAGATCATGTGACTGAGCGTGACAGCTGTGCTCTCGGGGTTATTAGATCATGTGACTGAGCGTGACAGCCCTGCTCTCGGGGTTATTAGATCATGTGACTGAGCGTGACAGCTGTGCTCTCTGTGTTATTAGATCATGTGACTGAGCGTGACATCCCTTCTCTAGGGGCTATTAGATCATGTGACTGAGCGTGACGGCTGTGCTCTCGGGGTTATTAGATCATGTGACTAAGCGTGACAGCTGTGCTCTCGGGGTTATTAGATCATGTGACTGAGCGTGACAGCCGTGCTCTCGGGGTTATTAGATCATGTGACTGAGCGTGACAGCTGTGCTCTCGGGGTTATTAGATCATGTGACTGAGCGTGACAGCTGTGCTCTCGGGGTTATTAGATCATGTGACTGAGCGTGACAGCCCTGCTCTCGGGGTTATTAGATCATGTGACTGAGCGTGACAGCTGTGCTCTCGGGGTTATTAGATCATGTGACTGAGCGTGACAGCTGTGCTCTCTGTGTTATTAGATCATGTGACTGAGCGTGACATCCCTTCTCTAGGGGTTATTAGATCATGTGACTGAGTGTGACAGCCCTGCTCTCTGTTATTAGATCATGTGGCTGAGCGTGACCGCTGTGCTCTCGGGGTTATTAGATCATGTGACTGAGCGTGACAGCTGTGCTCTCGGGGTTATTAGATCATGTGACTGAGCGTGACAGCTGTGCTCTCGGGGTTATTAGATCATGTGACTGAGCGTGACAGCCGTGCTCTCGGGGTTATTAGATCATGTGGCTGAGCGTGACAGCTGTGCTCTCGGGGTTATTAGATCATGTGACTGAGCGTGACAGCCCTGCTCTCGGGGCTATTAGATCATGTGACTGAGCGTGACGGCTGTGCTCTCGGGGTTATTAGATCATGTGACTGAGCGTGACAGCTGTGCTCTCGGGGTTATTAGATCATGTGACTGAGCGTGACAGCTGTGCTGTCGGGGTTATTAGAACATGTGACTGAGCGTGACAGCCCTGCTCTCGGGGTTATTAGATCATGTGACTGAGCGTGACAGCCCTGCTCTCGGGGTTATTAGATCATGTGACTGAGCGTGACAGCTGTGCTCTCGGGGTTATTAGATCATGTGACTGAGCGTGACAGCTGTGCTGTCGGGGTTATTAGATCATGTGACTGAGCGTGACAGCCCTGCTCTCGGGGTTATTAGATCATGTGACTGAGCGTGACAGCCCTGCTCTCGGGGTTATTAGAACATGTGACTGAGCGTGACAGCTGTGCTCTCGAGGTTATTAGATCATGTGACTGAGCGTGACAGCTGTGCTCTCGGGGTTATTAGAACATGTGACTGAGCGTGACAGCCCTGCTCTCGGGGTTATTAGATCATGTGACTGAGCGTGACAGCCCTGCTCTCGGGGTTATTAGATCATGTGACTGAGCGTGACAGCTGTGCTCTCGGGGTTATTAGATCATGTGACTGAGCGTGACAGCCCTGCTCTCGGGGTTATTAGATCATGTGACTGAGCGTGACAGCCCTGCTCTCGGGGTTATTAGATCATGTGACTGAGCGTGACAGCCCTGCTCTCGGGGTTATTAGATCATGTGACTGAGCGTGACAGCTGTGCTCTCTGTGTTATTAGATCATGTGACTGAGCGTGACATCCCTTCTCTAGGGGCTATTAGATCATGTGACTGAGCGTGACCGCCCTGCTCTCGGGGTTATTAGATCATGTGGCTGAGCGTGACAGCCCTGCTCTCGGGGTTATTAGATCATGTGACTGAGCGTGACAGCCCTGCTCTCGGGGTTATTAGATCATGTGACTGAGCGTGACAGCTGTGCTCTTGGGGTTATTAGATCATGTGACTGAGCGTGACCGCCCTGCTCTCGGTTATTAGATCATGTGACTGAGCGTGACAGCTGTGCTCTCGGGGTTATTAGATCATGTGACTGAGCGTGACAGCTGTGCTCTCGGGGTTATTAGATCATGTGACTGAGCGTGACAGCTGTGCTCTCGGGGTTATTAGATCATGTGACTGAGCGTGACAGCTGTGCTCTCGGGGTTATTAGATCATGTGACTGAGCGTGACAGCTGTGCTCTCGGGGTTATTAGATCATGTGACTGAGCGTGACAGCTGTGCTCTCGGGGTTATTAGATCATGTGACTGAGCGTGACAACTGTGCTCTCGGGGTTATTAGATCATGTGACTGAGCGTGACAGCTGTGCTCTCGGGGTTATTAGATCATGTGGCTGAGCGTGACAGCTGTGCTCTCTGTGTTATTAGATCATGTGACTGAGCGTGACATCCCTTCTCTAGGGGCTATTAGATCATGTGACTGAGCGTGACGGCTGTGCTCTCGGGGTTATTAGATCATGTGACTGAGCGTGACAGCCCTGCTCTCGGGGTTATTAGATCATGTGGCTGAGCGTGACAGCTGTGCTCTCTGTGTTATTAGATCATGTGACTGAGCGTGACATCCCTTCTCTAGGGGCTATTAGATCATGTGACTGAGCGTGACCGCCCTGCTCTCGGGGTTATTAGATCATGTGGCTGAGCGTGACAGCCCTGCTCTCGGGGTTATTAGATCATGTGACTGAGCGTGACAGCCCTGCTCTCGGGGTTATTAGATCATGTGACTGAGCGTGACAGCTGTGCTCTTGGGGTTATTAGATCATGTGACTGAGCGTGACAGCCCTGCTCTCGGGGTTATTAGATCATGTGACTGAGCGTGACAGCCCTGCTCTCGGGGTTATTAGATCATGTGACTGAGCGTGACAGCTGTGCTCTTGGGGTTATTAGATCATGTGACTGAGCGTGACAGCCCTGCTCTCGGGGTTATTAGATCATGTGACTGAGCGTGACAGCTGTGCTCTCGGGGTTATTAGATCATGTGACTGAGCGTGACAGCCCTGCTCTCGGGGTTATTAGATCATGTGACTGAGCGTGACAGCTGTGCTCTCGGGGTTATTAGATCATGTGACTGAGCGTGACAGCTGTGCTCTCGGGGTTATTAGATCATGTGACTGAGCGTGACAGCTGTGCTCTCGGGGTTATTAGATCATGTGACTGAGCGTGACATCCCTTCTCTAGGGGCTATTAGATCATGTGACTGAGCGTGACAGCTGTGCTCTTGGGGTTATTAGATCATGTGGCTGAGCGTGACATCCCTTCTCTAGGGGCTATTAGATCATGTGACTGAGCGTGACAGCTGTGCTCTCGGGGTTATTAGATCATGTGACTGAGCATGACATCCCTTCTCTAGGGGCTATTAGATCATGTGACTGAGCGTGACAGCTGTGCTCTTGGGGTTATTAGATCATGTGGCTGAGCGTGACATCCCTTCTCTAGGGGCTATTAGATCATGTGACTGAGCGTGACAGCTGTGCTCTCGGGGTTATTAGAACATGTGACTGAGCGTGACAGCTGTGCTCTCGGGGTTATTAGATCATGTGACTGAGCGTGACAGCTGTGCTCTCGGGGTTATTAGATCATGTGACTGAGCGTGACAGCTGTGCTCTCGGGGTTATTAGATCATGTGACTGAGCGTTACAGCCCTGCTCTCGGGGTTATTAGATCATGTGACTGAGCGTGACAGCCCTGCTCTCGGGGTTATTAGATCATGTGACTGAGCGTGACAGCTGTGCTCTCGGGGTTATTAGAACATGTGACTGAGCGTGACAGCTGTGCTCTCGGGGTTATTAGAACATGTGACTGAGCGTGACGGCTGTGCTCTCGGGGTTATTAGATCATGTGGCTGAGCGTGACAGCTGTGCTCTCGGGGGTTATTAGATCATGTGACTGAGCGTGACAGCCCTGCTCTCGGGGCTATTAGATCATGTGGCTGAGCGTGACAGCTGTGCTCTCGGGGTTATTAGATCATGTGACTGAGCGTGACAGCCCTGCTCTCGGGGCTATTAGATCATGTGGCTGAGCGTGACCGCTGTGCTCTCGGGGTTATTAGATCATGTGACTGAGCGTGACAGCTGTGCTCTCTGTGTTATTAGATCATGTGACTGAGCGTGACAGCTTTGCTCTCGGGGTTATTAGATCATGTGGCTGAGCGTGACAGCCCTGCTCTCGGGGTTATTAGATCATGTGACTGAGTGTGACAGCCCTGCTCTCGGGGTTATTAGAACATGTGACTGAGCGTGACGGCTGTGCTCTCGGGGTTATTAGATCATGTGACTGAGTGTGACAGCCCTGCTCTCGGGGTTATTAGATCATGTGACTGAGTGTGACAGCCCTGCTCTCTGTTATTAGATCATGTGACTGAGCGTGACAGCCCTGCTCTCGGGGTTATTAGATCATGTGACTGAGTGTGACAGCCCTGCTCTCTGTTATTAGATCATGTGACTGAGCGTGACAGCTGTGCTCTCGGGGTTATTAGATCATGTGACTGAGCGTGACAGCCCTGCTCTCGGGGTTATTAGATCATGTGACTGAGCGTGACAGCCCTGCTCTCGGGGTTATTAGATCATGTGACTGAGCGTGACAGCTGTGCTCTCGAGGTTATTAGATCATGTGACTGAGCGTGACAGCCGTGCTCTCGGGGTTATTAGATCATGTGACTGAGCGTGACAGCCCTGCTCTCGGGGCTATTAGATCATGTGGCTGAGCGTGACAGCCCTGCTCTCGGGGTTATTAGATCATGTGACTGAGCGTGACAGCTGTGCTCTCAGGGTTATTAGATCATGTGACTGAGCGTGACAGCTGTGCTCTCGGGGTTATTAGATCATGTGACTGAGCGTGACGGCTGTGCTCTCGGGGTTATTAGATCATGTGACTGAGCGTGACGGCTGTGCTCTCGGGGTTATTAGATCATGTGACTGAGCGTGACAGCTGTGCTCTCTGTGTTATTAGATCATGTGACTGAGCGTGACAGCCCTGCTCTCGGGGTTATTAGATCATGTGACTGAGCGTGACAGCTGTGCTCTCGGGGTTATTAGATCATGTGACTGAGTGTGACAGCCCTGCTCTCTGTTATTAGATCATGTGGCTGAGCGTGACCGCTGTGCTCTCGGGGTTATTAGATCATGTGACTGAGCGTGACAGCCGTGCTCTCGGGGTTATTAGATCATGTGACTGAGCGTGACAGCTGTGCTCTCGGGGTTATTAGATCATGTGACTGAGCGTGACAGCTGTGCTCTCGGGGTTATTAGATCATGTGACTGAGTGTGACAGCCCTGCTCTCTGTTATTAGATCATGTGGCTGAGCGTGACCGCTGTGCTCTCGGGGTTATTAGATCATGTGACTGAGCGTGACGGCTGTGCTCTCGGGGTTATTAGATCATGTGACTGAGCGTGACAGCTGTGCTCTCTGTGTTATTAGATCATGTGACTGAGCGTGACAGCCCTGCTCTCGGGGTTATTAGATCATGTGACTGAGCGTGACAGCTGTGCTCTCGGGGTTATTAGATCATGTGACTGAGTGTGACAGCCCTGCTCTCTGTTATTAGATCATGTGGCTGAGCGTGACCGCTGTGCTCTCGGGGTTATTAGATCATGTGACTGAGCGTGACAGCCGTGCTCTCGGGGTTATTAGATCATGTGACTGAGCGTGACAGCTGTGCTCTCGGGGTTATTAGATCATGTGACTGAGCGTGACAGCTGTGCTCTCGGGGTTATTAGATCATGTGACTGAGCGTGACAGCCCTGCTCTCGGGGTTATTAGATCATGTGACTGAGCGTGACGGCCCTGCTCTCGGGGTTATTAGATCATGTGACTGAGCGTGACAGCTGTGCTCTCGGGGTTATTAGATCATGTGGCTGAGCGTGACAGCTGTGCTCTCGGGGTTATTAGATCATGTGACTGAGCGTGACAGCTGTGCTCTCGGAGTTATTAGATCATGTGACTGAGCGTGACAGCCCTGCTCTCGGGGTTATTAGATCATGTGACTGAGCGTGACAGCCCTGCTCTCGGGGTTATTAGATCATGTGACTGAGCGTGACGGCTGTGCTCTCGGAGTTATTAGATCATGTGACTGAGCGTGACAGCCGTGCTCTCGGGGTTATTAGATCATGTGACTGAGCGTGACAGCCCTGCTCTCGGGGTTATTAGATCATGTGACTGAGCGTGACAGCTGTGCTCTGGGGGTTATTAGATCATGTGACTGAGCGTGACAGCTGTGCTCTCTGTGTTATTAGATCATGTGACTGAGCGTGACAGCCCTGCTCTCGGGGTTATTAGATCATGTGACTGAGCGTGACAGCTGTGCTCTCAGGGTTATTAGATCATGTGACTGAGCGTGACAGCTGTGCTCTCGGGGTTATTAGAACATGTGACTGAGCGTGACAGCCCTGCTCTGGGGGTTATTAGATCATGTGACTGAGCGTGACAGCTGTGCTGTCGGGGTTATTAGATCATGTGACTGAGCGTGACAGCCCTGCTCTCGGGGTTATTAGATCATGTGACTGAGCGTGACAGCCCTGCTCTCGGGGTTATTAGATCATGTGACTGAGCGTGACAGCCCTGCTCTCGGGGTTATTAGATCATGTGACTGAGCGTGACAGCTGTGCTCTCGGGGTTATTAGATCATGTGACTGAGCTTGACATCCCTGCTCTCGGGGTTATTAGATCATGTGACTGAGCGTGACAGCTGTGCTCTCGGGGTTATTAGATCATGTGACTGAGCGTGACAGCTGTGCTCTCGGGGTTATTAGATCATGTGACTGAGCGTGACAGCTGTGCTCTCGGGGTTATTAGAACATGTGACTGAGCGTGACAGCTGTGCTCTCGGGGTTATTAGATCATGTGACTGAGCGTGACAGCTGTGCTCTCGGGGTTATTAGATCATGTGACTGAGCGTGACAGCTGTGCTCTCGGGGTTATTAGATCATGTGACTGAGCGTGACAGCTGTGCTCTCGGGGTTATTAGAACATGTGACTGAGCGTGACAGCTGTGCTCTCGGGGTTATTAGATCATGTGACTGAGCGTGACAGCTGTGCTCTCGGGGTTATTAGATCATGTGACTGAGCGTGACAGCTGTGCTCTCGGGGTTATTAGATCATGTGACTGAGCGTGACAGCTGTGCTCTCGGGGTTATTAGATCATGTGACTGAGCGTGACAGCTGTGCTCTCGGGGCTATTAGATCATGTGACTGAGCGTGACAGCCCTGCTCTCGGGGTTATTAGATCATGTGACTGAGCGTGACAGCTGTGCTCTCGGGGTTATTAGATCATGTGACTGAGCGTGACGGCTGTGCTCTCAGGGTTATTAGATCATGTGACTGAGCGTGACAGCCGTGCTCTCTGGTTATTAGATCATGTGACTGAGCGTGACAGCTGTGCTCTCGGGGTTATTAGATCATGTGACTGAGCGTGACAGCTGTGCTCTCGGGGTTATTAGATCATGTGACTGAGCTTGACATCCCTTCTCTAGGGGCTATTAGATCATGTGACTGAGCGTGACAGCCCTGCTCTCGGGGCTATTAGATCATGTGACTGAGCGTGACGGCTGTGCTCTCGGGGTTATTAGATCATGTGACTGAGCGTGACAGCTGTGCTCTCGGGGTTATTAGATCATGTGACTGAGCGTGACAGCTGTGCTCTCGGGGTTATTAGATCATGTGACTGAGCGTGACGGCTGTGCTCTCGGGGTTATTAGATCATGTGACTGAGCGTGACAGCTGTGCTCTCGGGGTTATTAGATCATGTGACTGAGCGTGACAGCTGTGCTCTCGGGGTTATTAGATCATGTGACTGAGCGTGACAGCCCTGCTCTCGGGGTTATTAGATCATGTGACTGAGCGTGACAGCTGTGCTCTCGGGGTTATTAGATCATGTGACTGAGCGTGACAGCTGTGCTCTCGGGGTTATTAGATCATGTGACTGAGCGTGACAGCTGTGCTCTCGGGGTTATTAGATCATGTGACTGAGCTTGACATCCCTTCTCTAGGGGCTATTAGATCATGTGACTGAGCGTGACAGCTGTGCTCTCGGTTATTAGATCATGTGACTGAGCGTGACAGCTGTGCTCTCGGGGTTATTAGAACATGTGATTTACTGGTGTTTCCTGTTTGACCAGAAACCTTCCCCGGCTGTTGTGTTGTCCAAAACGCCCTCTAAGGGAGCCAAACAGACCCCGGCAGCTGCTGCAAAGCCCCAGACTCCAGTGAAGCCAGCCCCGGCAGCAGACGAGAACTCATCCGAGGAGTCATCAGATAGTTCTGCAGAGCCGCCGGCTAAGGTATCTAAAGGAGTTCCTTGCCGTCTTCCTTATTAAACCTATATCACAATTATTGTACATAAAGTGTACCAGAGCTGATTAAAATGTCTTATACATACCCGGGGCTTCCTCCAGCCCCATCCGCCTGGATCGCTCCCACGCCGCCATCCTCCGCTGGCCGCAGCTCCGGTACCGGGTCCCGTCACTTGCGTCAGTCGGGGACAGTCTACGCAGCAGAAGAGCGCCCTCTAAGTATCACTCCAGCGGCTGCTGATGGGGCTGGAGGAAGCCCCGGGTAGGTATAAAACTTTTTAAACAACTCTGAGTCTCTAAAGTTGTATGAAACTGAGCATTAGGGAGAGCCAGAGGCGGGGCACGGATGAGGACACAAGGGGGACACAAAAGGTTGAAGTGGAACAACATAATAATTGGGGGGGGGGGGGGAGATCCACAAAATACTCCTGCATCGTGGACACACCGGGTTAAGTATATTGTTGTCCCCTGGTTTTGTCCTCTACACCTAGGTGTCTTTTGGTCAGAAGGATCTTATGGTCTGAAAAATGCGGTAAAAATAAGGTTCATTTTTTTCCAAAAAAATAAATCGCAAATTCCTTAGTGTTTAGATCTTCAAACTCTGCATCATTTTCTGTAGCTTAGTATTCTAAACTTGTTTATCTGTTTTTTCTTTTTTTTTTTTTTTCACCAGAAACCAGCCCCAGTTCTTCGGTTATCTCAGGCGAAATCTTCCTCTCAGGATATTAAACCGACACCGGGAGCTGCGGACAAGCCCATTGGAAGACCGACACCGACAGCAGATGAGAGCTCAGAGGAGGAGTCTGACAGTGAGGAGGAGCCACCAGCCAGGGTATTCTAACAGGTTTCTTTTCTCTTCTGTCCAATCAGCTTGATTCAGCACTATCTGTGACTACCATTTCATGTAATACCAGGTCCGTTAGTGGCCCTAGCACCTCGAGTACTTTTTTTTTTTTTTTTTTTAAAGTGGATCCGAGATAAACTTTTACTCATTGCATAATTGTGTTCCTTTCCTATAGTTTATAGGGCATTCCTCAAGCCAAATACTTTTTTGTTTTTGTTTTAATACTCTAATTCCCTATAAACTAAACAAGCCACGCCCACAGCTTCTCCAGAGAGCCTTGGCACTCCATGTAGCAAGTGCTCATGGGAGCTCAGTCTGGGCAGGAGGAGGTTACTAGCCAGAGATTTCAGAGGCAGAGGGGAGGAGGAGATGGGACAATTTACTCACAGGCAAGCTGATAGCATCTCCAGCCCTCAGCCTGTGACAATGTGACAAACAGAACAGGGCTGCTCTCATTGTATCACAGGAATAAATAATCATAAACTTTTGCAGCTAGATTTGCTGTGTAAACTATCTAAACTTTAGATAAGAGATATAGACAAGTTACTTGTTATAGTTAGTGTTTCATCTTGGATCCGCTTTAAGCGAACCTTCCCAAAATGGTGCCCATACACGGTACAATTACAAAATTTACATTTTTGCAGTTTTTTTTTCAACTAAAATGATTGACTGAAATGAAAATTGAAAATAATCCCTTTTTTGTTGTTCGGTTGAGAAAAAATGAGCGATTTATTCTGTTTTCTCAATAAAAATCTGATCGGACATGTTGGGAAAATCTGGGTGAATTGTTTTGTGAAATTGTTTAGTATGATAGGCTGTATAAGACAATACTATTAGATAATAAAAAAAATTCTTCAAATTTGATAATTTTTCTCAGATGTTCATAAAAATTGTTTATGGCACCTCAAAGAATTTTAGAAACTAGTCAACCAAATATAATAATTTATCAAATTTTGATCAGAAATAAAATGTAGAGTGTATGGGCACAATCGCAGAGGTTTGAGGCTCAGAGACATTACTTACCTACTGGGGGCTGCACCTGTGGCCTCTTGTCTGTATGGTGGTCTCCATCACCTCTGCACAGTGCCGCATTATCCTGCTGGGAGATGTAGTTCGTGGATGCGAGTACAGAGGCATTGATGTAGTCCGTGGATGCGAGTACAGAGGCATTGATGTAGTCCGTGGATGCCAGTACAGAGGCATTGATGTAGTCCGTGGATGCCAGTACAGAGGCATTGATGTAGTCCGTGGATGCCAGTACAGAGGCATTGATGTAGTCCGTGGATGCCAGTACAGAGGCATTGATGTAGTCCGTGGATGCCAGTACAGAGGCATTGATGTAGTCCGTGGATGCCAGTACAGAGGCATTGATGTAGTCCGTGGATGCCAGTACAGAGGCATTGATGTAGTCCGTGGATGCCAGTACAGAGGCATTGATGTAGTCCGTGGATGCCAGTACAGACGCATTGATGTAGTCCGTGGATGCCAGTACAGAGGCATTGATGTAGTCCGTGGATGCCAGTACAGAGGCATAGATGTAGTCCGTGGATGCCAGTACAGAGGCATTGATGTAGTCCGTGGATGCCAGTACAGAGGCATTGATGTAGTCCGTGGATGCCAGTACAGAGGCATTGATGTAGTCCGTGGATGCCAGTACAGAGGCATTGATGTAGTCCGTGGATGCGAGTACAGAGGCATTGATGTAGTCCGTGGATGCCAGTACAGAGGCATTGATGTAGTCCGTGGATGCCAGTACAGAGGCATTGATGTAGTCCGTGGATGCGAGTACAGAGGCATTGATGTAGTCCGTGGATGCGAGTACAGAGGCATTGATGTAGTCCGTGGATGCCAGTACAGAGGCATTGATGTAGGCAGTGGATGCCAGTACAGAGGCATTGATGTAGTCCGTGGATGCCAGTACAGAGGCATTGATGTAGTCCGTGGATGCCAGTACAGAGGCATAGATGTAGTCCGTGGATGCCAGTACAGAGGCATAGATGTAGTCCGTGGATGCCAGTACAGAGGCATAGATGTAGTCCGTGGATGCCAGTACAGAGGCATTGATGTAGTCCGTGGATGCCAGTACAGAGGCATTGATGTAGTCCGTGGATGCCAGTACAGAGGCATTGATGTAGTCCGTGGATGCCAGTACAGAGGCATTGATGTAGTCCGTGGATGCCAGTACAGAGGCATTGATGTAGTCCGTGGATGCCAGTACAGAGGCATTGATGTAGTCCGTGGATGCCAGTACAGAGGCATTGATGTAGTCCGTGGATGCCAGTACAGAGGCATTGATACAGGATTAACTTTATTACATTTGCCATCAAAGTGATACTTACAGGACCTCTGTCGCGAAAATCTTAAAATTTTAAATATATGTAAACACATACAAATAAGAAATACATTTCTCCCAGAGTAAAATGAGCCATAAATTACTTTCCTCCTATGTTGCTGTCACTTACAGTAGGTAGTAGAAATCTGACATTACTGACAGATTTTGGACTAGCCCATCTCCTCATTGGGGGTTCACAGGGATTTTCTTATTTTTAAAAAGCACTCAGTGAATGGCAGTTGCTCTGTCCAACTGCCAAAAAAAAGTATGGTGAGCAGGAAGACTGGTCTGCATCTTTGTTGCTGAGAATCCCCTATGGAGAGATGGACTAGCCCAAAATCTGTTGGTAGTGTCAGATTTCTAATACTCTAATATGGTGGCTGGGTAGTGTACTGGGTAAGGGCTCTGCCTCTGGCACAGATGACCTGGGTTTGAATTTCTGCCTGTTCAGTAAGCCAGCACCTATTTCAGTAGGAGACCTTGGGCAAGTCTCCCTAACACTGCTACTGCCTATAGAACGCGCCCTAGTGGCTGCAGCTCTGGCCTAACACTGCTACTTCCTATAGAGCGCCCCCTAGTGGCTGCAGCTCTTGTGCTTTGTGTCCCCCAGGAGAAAAGCGCGATATAAATGTTCTGTGTTTGTTTGTTACTGTAAATGCCAACAGCATAGGAGAGAAGTCATTTATGGCGCATTTTACACTTCTTATTTGTATGTTTTAATTTTTAAGATTTTCGCGACAGTTCCTCTTTAAAATTTTTTTTTTTTTTGGGACAATCTAGGCTTGCTTTGGGTAATATTTTATTTGCAAGTATTGTTACATTTTATAGGTATTTTATTGAGGAAAAATAGGTGTAAATGTAAAAATTACACTTTTTTTTAATTCATATTTCACCCTTAAACATTATTTGTCTTGTCCCAGTTAAAACTATACCACCTGTGCTATATTTCATCAATAGTTGGGCATGTAGCACACCATTATGCCTGCAATCTCCACGGTGACAGTTTGGGGACCCGAGTGCTGTACAGACGCATTGCTAGGCAACAGTATAGCAATGCATCTGTACAGTGTCTGGTCCCTAAACTGTCGCCATAGTGATCACTACTTGTACACGCCTGGCGGTGGTGACTTTTAGTGCAGGACATGAGTCTCAAGTCCTGAAATCCTCAGTGTGGTCAGTAAGGATGAGGGACTCTCGTCATGGAATGTGGGGATGTGAAGGTGAGTAGAGAGAATGCCGCTGGCAGAACGGAGGTTGTGTTTAGGATGGTGAAATGAGAGCAGTCATGTATTGTGTGTTTCACCTCCTTATTCACAAGGACATCATCTATTCTCTGCTTCTTTTAGACGGTTTCTGCAGCCAAGGTGAAGCCTTCCGTTCCGCTCCCCCCTGCCCTGCCTGCCCGGGTGTCAGACTCTGATGCTGACTCAGAGAGCAGTGATTCCTCTGATGCAGAAGATACGCAGGTACTGCCTTCTTTTCTGTAGAACTTAGTTATTTTCTCTCTTTTTTTTTTTTTTACATTCCTTAAAGGGATACTGTAGGGGGGTCGGGGGAAAATGAGTTGAACTTACCTGGGGCTTCTAATGGTCCCCCCACAGACATCCTGTGCCCGCGCAGCCACTCCATGATGCTCCGGCCCCGCCTCCCATTCTCTTCTGGAATTTCAGACTTTAAAGTCTGAAAACCACTGTGCCTGCGTTGTCGTGTCCTCGCTCCCGCTGATGTCACCAAGAGCGCACAGCGCAGGCCCAGTATGGTGTGTGTCTGCGCAGTACACGCCTGGTGACATCAGCGGGAGCGAGAACACGGGCGTGCAGGCGCAGTGGTTTTCTGACTTTAAAGTCTGAAATTCCAGAAGTGAACCGGAGGCGGGGCCGGAGCATCGGGGAGTGGCTGCGCCAACACAGGATGTCTGCGGGGGACCATTAGAAGCCCCGGGTAAGTTCAGCTCATTTTCCCCCGACCCCCCCCTACAGTATCCCTTTAAGAGACAGGATTATTTGCAGTGACATATGTCGCTGATGTAGAAAAACAGAACTCCTCCCCTGTGGCCTATATCACCTGCTGAGCTCAGTGTTTAGACACGTGTGGTATATGTCATGAAGTACTACATGCAAGTTTTTACAGCAGTTTAAGAATGGAGATTAACATTATGTATATTTGTGACCGGTTCTGTTTAATATACCATGATATGGCCAGGACAAGGTTGCTTAATGCAGTGTTCCCCAACCCTGTCCTCAGGGCCCAGCAACAGTGCATGTTTTGTGGAAATCCAGAGAGGTGGGTGATCAGCTCTGCTGAGACACTAATGACCCCGCCTGTGCATGTTTGTGGTTTCCTGCAAAACAAGCACTGTTGGTGGCCTTGAGGACAGGGTTGGGAAACTCTGGCTTAAAGTACACTTGAAGAGAGAGGGATATGGAGGCTGCCATATTTCTGGTCTTTGCCAGGACCCTCCTCTTTACAGCCATGCTCCCTTTCATGGTTTGTAAATAATGTGGGACTGATGGGGGGTGTCGGGCATTACTTCCCTTCCTGCAGGGGCAGCTCCGTAGCCCCCGTCTGTAATCTGCTCTACCACCCTCTTCAGGCAGACCTGCAGTGGCGCAGTTTGAAGTGCCTGCTGCATTGTCTTGCGTTCCCAACCGGTACAGTGCATGCTGGGAGATGTAATCCTTCAAATGCGAGTGCATCTCCCGGCCAGGAAATGTCCCCACATTGCAGGAGAAACGCTTTAGCTGTGTGTTGCTGCTGACATTGAGAGAGTTCATCTCCCAGCATGCATTGTGACGTCCAAAAGCATGTGACATCACTGCAGCCACTTCAAACTGCACCACTGCAGGTCTGCCTGAAGAAGATGGTAGAGGACATTACAGAAGAGGGCTACGGAACTGCCCCACGGAAGGCAAGTATTGGCCGACACCCCCAACCACGCCCCTATCAGTCCCCCGCTATTTCCGAACCTCCCTTAAAGAGACACTGAAGCAAAAAAAAAAAATGATATAATGAATTGGTTGTGTAGTACGGGTAATTACTAGAACATTAGTAGCAAAGAAAATATTCTCCTATTTTTATTTTCAGTTATATAGTTGTTGTTTTTTTTTTTTTTTTTTATAACATTGCATCATTGTCTAATATGTGCAGATTACACAACACTCAGCATTCAAAATGTTTTTGCAGAGCAGACCAGTGAACTTTTGACCTGTCCTGAACTGTTCTCTGCAAAAGAAAAACACAATACAGCTGAGATAACCTAATCAGAAGACAGAGCTCTCTGCAGCTTTCAAAGTGGTGGCACTCGATGGCAATTTGCATAGATAACTGGAGTTTCTTAACACTTCCTGTACTGGAAACAAATATTAGACTTATGTCTCTGCTCCTAATGGTTTATTTCTTAGCTGTACTACACATACAAATCATTATATCATCATGTTTTTTTTCCGCTTCAGTGTCTCTTTAAGTTACTGGGAAGTTAATTTGTATATTTTACTTATGTACTGCTTATTTGCCTTTAAGCCTCCTACATACCAGACAGTTCTGATGCATTGCAGAACGATAGTGTGGAAGGTCTCAGCTGAGACCACTGTTTCCCCTACTCACCTCACCCTATTTAAGCCACTCCTTCATCAGAAATGCCGTCTCCACGAGCATCCTTGCCTCACTTCCACTGATAATGGCTATTTGCTTGCTTTTCTAGGGGGCTAAAGCGAATGGTCCAGCCAAACCCACTCCAGTGGCCCCACCCACAGCAGCTAAAGCTTCCACGGGGAAACCAACAGCATCCAGCCAGGCGCAACCCAAACCACCAGCAGGAGACACCAGTGACTCGGATGACGAGGAGGTCACAATGGTATGGCATCAATTCAGGCTCTGCTTTATTTGCATTTAATGAAACCTTAGTTTTAATTATTTGTGCATTTTGTCGGAAAAAACATTGCAGTTATTGGACAAAAAAAATTGCCCTCAAGATCCTCACCAACTTCTTAATGCTTGTACGCTCCGCATCTGTCAGAACCACTCCGCCTTCAGTGACATGGATATGCAGGGAGGGGACTGCTTGCTCTGTCTCCTGAAGCCCTGCCCCTTCTAACAGCCTATCATCAGTTTAGTAAGGAGGTGTGGCTTTAGACTGGGGGATTGAAGAGCAAGTAGGCAGGAGAATGTTGCTGAGGATGTATGAATGTTGCATTTGTGTCTTTTGTATTCACTTTCTCCAAAACTGCATAATTTCTTTACAAATCCATTTTCTGCATAATTAACCACTTAAAGGACTTACGAGGCCTGATTTTTAAAAAATAAACAAAAAAAGTTAGATACCTGTGTGTTTTTGTAAGGCACGGAGGACGCCGTCCGCGTCCTCCGTGCCATTCCACCGGGTCTCCGCTGCTGAATATCCCCCCGAACGACCCCCGACTGCACGGCCCGGGTCGGGCTCTCCAGCCTTCACCAAGATGGCCGCCGGAGCTGGCCGCGGCTGCGCAGTCCGCGTAGCCGCGAGTGCGGCTGCGCAGCTCTA
This sequence comes from Hyperolius riggenbachi, assembly GCF_040937935.1. Taxonomy (NCBI): domain Eukaryota; kingdom Metazoa; phylum Chordata; class Amphibia; order Anura; family Hyperoliidae; genus Hyperolius; species Hyperolius riggenbachi. Next base: position 516,061,848 of record NC_090648.1, on the reverse strand, counting down.
AGGCCAACTCCCCGATCCACGCTACTGTTACGTGGATCGGGGGGTTGGCCTTAGAGCTGCGCAGCCGCACTCGCGGCTATGCGGACTGCGCAGCCGCGGCCAGCTCCGGCGGCCATCTTGGTGAAGGCTGGAGAGCCCGACCCGGGCCGTGCAGTCGGGGGTCGTTCGGGGGGATATTCAGCAGCGGAGACCCGGTGGAATGGCACGGAGGGCGCGGACGGCGTCCTCCGTGCCTTACAAAAACACACAGGTATCTAACTTTTTTTGTTTATTTTTTAAAAATCAGGCCTCGTAAGTCCTTTAATGACATGCTGACTTATAAAATATGTCCTGCTAGAGCCTCTTAATGGCTCCAGGCCTTTTTTTTAAGTCAGACAGTGCACACGCTCCCGTGCGCGCTCCCACACGTGCATTTCCGTGCACATGCATGTGAAAATAGTGGAAAAAAGACCCACCAAAGAAAAAATACACCTTTATTTCCAAATACTATATTGTCACCATACTTTGTACTATGGACAGCATTTAAATCTTGTGATAACCAGGACAAATAGACAGATAAAATGTGTGGGTTTTATGTACAGTAGCACTGTTTATATTAAAACCATAGGGGATGAATTTGGAGAAATTATGTATTTTTTCCTTGCATTTCCCTTTAAAATGCATAGAAAATAAAGTAATTACTGAAAACAAATATCAACCTCAAAAAGCCCAGTTAGGGGTGAAAAAACCAAGATATAGATCATTTCATTGTGATTAGTAGTGATGAAGCTATTGGCAAATGAAAGGGATGAGCACTGAAAGGTGAAAATCGCTCTTGTCCGGGTAAAAAACGCTTTGGGGTGAAGCGGTTAAATTAACATAATGATCTATAATGTGTGTATGAAAAAACTGTAACTAAACTTTGTGGGATTAGAGGCATCCAAGTACTGTACATATAAGAGGTTAAACAATAAAATAGATAAAGGGGTGCTTACCACAAAGCATGACACTGATAATAATATAAAAAGAAATTTTATTAGACACACGTTTCGTGGGCTCAACCCCCTTCATCAGGCCACATTTTCATGTCCGAATAATGCAGCCCAGCTCTGAGCTTCTCAAGCTTGGCTGCATTATTGTTCATCTGGAAAGTGTACTTGTTACGGCTGTTGCCTTTGCAGAGTTTGGGCCTTTGATTAGGGTTCACATCCCGGCTCAAGCCAGTACGTAGAACAGTAAGGGGAGTCATTGGGCAAGGCTGCCCTAATGATTCTGGTTGCCCGTGGAGCGCACCCTTCGTGGCTGCAGACGTGGAAACTTTGAGTCCACCAAGAGGAATATACTGTAAATGTTGTGTATTGTTTTTCTTGTTCTGGCTCAAAAATAAGTCTGTTCATGTTATCCTTTGAGGTAATCCACCTCCCTTTATTATTCATTTTATTGTTTTATCCTAGTTTTATACATAATGTGTATATACTCACGTATAAGCCTAATTTTCATCATAAAAAATGTGCTGAAAAGTTACCTCCTCGGCTTATATGCGAATCAGTGGAGCAGAACAGATGGTGGAGCAGGTATTGTTACTGGCTGAGGAGTGTAATGCTGGGATTATACCATACGATTTTCTGTTAGATTTTTCTGTTAGATTCTCTAAAGCCCCGCCTACATGAAGCGATCCAGCGGCTCGATTAGCCGCCAGATCTCCTCTCTTGCATCCCCGCGCGTACCCGCCGCGTCCCCGCTCGCCCGTGCATGTGCGTTGGATTCGATTCACCGCCGGCGCTTATCTTCAGCTCGATTCCCTGCCATTGTCCCTTCGCACGCGTCCAATAGGTTGCGTGCGAGTGAATTGAGCCGCACAGAAGCAGATGGACTTCTGGGTAAGTAACGCCCTGTCTGCCGTGCGCACACCTGAGGCAATCAAGCCTCATTTTAATCATGAATTCGAGTGGCTCGCTACTCGGAAGTCCATCGCTGCCACCTCATTTTCTGAGTACCATCCTGTGACTTCACAAAAACCTAACGATTTACCTTTTGAGTGCCCTTTTTTTCAAAGGTACGATTTTAATCTTACACCACCTTCCGATTTCTAATAAACTTTTTGTTTTTACTTTAAAGCCTTTGGTAGAAACTCCTAAGTCTGCAGCGCCACCAAGTGGAGCGAAGGTTCAAAAACCAGTTACTGCAGCCCCTCAGGCAGGAGAGAGCAGCTCAGAGGAAAGTGACTCTGAAAGCGAGGAAGAGCCAGTGAGAGCGGTAAGTGATGGAGACGCATTCCGCGCCTGGACCTGTGTTTGCTCAACCACTTTAACTTGACTCTCATGTCCTAATTGGCCCCCTGTAGATTCCAGGACGATAGTCCTGCACTAAATGCTACCGCCACACACACTTGTGAGTGCTGGTAATGCATGGCCATACACCGCCAGCACCCACTGCTGCCCCAGCACCCCTGCAAGCCATAAGTATATACTTGATTATGTCATTGGACTTTGGGGGATAGTGTTTCGCTGCTCAACCCCTGCATTGCAGAAATGTTGGATCTCTATAAATGGTAACTTGTATCGTTCCTCTTTCCTTGACCTGCATTGTATTTGGTTCTCATCAGGCCGTGGCCAAGCCTTCTGAAACACAGAAATCCAAGTCCTCTGCATCACAAGCCAAGACCATAGTGACTCCTGTAACTCCATCCGCTGCTGCTTCCAAAGGGAAACCGTCTGCATCAGACAAGGTGCAAGGAGCACCTCCAGCCATAGCGGATAGCTCTGACAGCAGCGAATCCTCGGACGATGACCGCATTCCTCCAACTCAGGTACATGACCACGCCCCTTCAACACAAGTACATGACTACGTCCCTCCAACACATGACCATGTCCCTCTAACACAAGACCACATTCCTCCAACACAGGTACATGACCACATCCCTCCAACACAAGACCATATCCCTCCAACACAAGACCACATTCCTCCAACACAGGTACATGACCACGTCCCTCCAACACATGACCACATCTCTCCAACACAAGACCACATTCCTCCAACTCAGGTACATGACCGCGCCCCTTCAACACAAGTACATGACTACGTCCCTCCAACACAAGACTACATTCCTCCAACACAGGTACATGACCACGCCCCTCCAACACATGACCACGTCCCTCCAACATTGGTACATGAGTGTTCCCCCGACCACATTCCTCCAGCACAGGTACATGAACACTTATAGTGAAGATGAAGCTAAAACAGTACATATGGCTGAGATCCATCTTTATGGGAAAGAGTGTGACCTAACATGGACCCACAGTAGCATGGACCCAATTCGGCTCTGCTTTTACCAAAGCCGTGTGTGTCCTTGCTACGGCGCAGTGCAGCCTCACTTTGAGGGTCTCTACGCTGGATCGAGCCTGTGAAGGAGGTCGGGGGAGACCTCTTTAGGATTGAGGGGCGTCCCTCTCCTGAGGTGTGTAGCTATTTTTGAACATTGCAGACCTCCCTAGTTTGCTTTAATCTCAGAGGTCCAAGTACCCCTGCTTGGTCAACATAAACAGGATGAAAAGGCGCCCAGAAAATGATTTATATGTTATTGTTTTAATTCATTTTATCATTCTCTGGGAGCCTTTTTATAGTGTTGTGACCCCCCCCCCCCCCCCCCCCGGCTTGCTCAGAGTAGTGGATACCCATGGTCCCTGTTAATGGGCCACTAGGGTGGGGCTTTTCCCTCAGTGCACCCATCTCCGCTTCTACACCACGCATGAGATGGCGGCCCAGAGGCTGTCGAGCAGGCGCCGGGCCAGGCTGAAGAGGAAAGGCTTGTGGTCAGCCATCATTACAATCCTCCTGACAAACACATTAGAAGAACTGAGGCTCCTTAGCGACAAGAGAGAACTTGGCAACAACACCCCGTCTTCTGCTTTATGGAAACGTGGCTTCACGACGACATCCCTGACAGTGCCCTTTACCTCCTAAGCTTTAGCCTCATCTGAGCAGACTGCAACAGCATTCTTTTGGGGAAAAAGAAAGGGGGCGGCATCTGTTTCTACATCATCTCCATCTGGTGCTCCATTACATCAATAATTGCCAAGAAATGCTCCCCGGAACTTGAACTTCTCCTTGTGAACTGCAAGCTGGCATGCTCACCCAAGGAGTTCTCCTCATACATTGGCGTGCACATTCCACCTGATACTGAGGTTACAACTGCCCTTCACGATCTCAGCAATACCGTCACACAATGGGAGACCACCCTTCCAGACTCGCTGTTCATTATCAGGGGGGACTTCAACAGAGCCAACCTGCGCCAAGAGCTGCCTCACTTCCATCAGCACATTGCCTGCTCCACTAGGAATGCCAACTCCTTCGACCACTGCTATACGGTCTCAAAAGATGCATACAAAGCCACCCCGTAGGCAGCACTGGGTTCATCAGGTCACTGCCTCATCCACATGAGGTCCTTAAGTCCTCCAAAGTGTGGTCAAGTGAGGCTAAGCTAAAACCTCAGGCCTGTTTTGACTGCACAGACTGGAAGGCTCTGAAAGCACCAGACTTGGACAAGTGGATGGACAATGTAACCTTGTGCATTAGCTTCTTTGGGGACCACTGTATACCAATGAGAACCTTCAAACTCTACCCAAACAACAAATCATGGTTCTCAAAAAAACTACGGCAAGTGCGTAAAGTCAAAGAAGGCAAGAATCAACCCGAACAGAGAACTGAGGGCCGTCAAGAGCTATGCGGAAAAGCTGAAATGGACCCTCTCCTTGAACGACTCTTGAGCTGTTTGGAAAGGTCTGAAGGCCACTACTAACTGTAAGCTCCCCACAGCACGCAACACCCGGCACTGAGCTTGCCTAGTCTGACTTGTGCAGATTCGAGAACCAGGCAGTACCTGTGGGACCCCTACAACCACCTGCCCCCTCCTCTGCCTTAGATGTCCTGAGCAAAAATTCTCCTTCTCCCCTCCCCCCCCCCCCCCCCCCCCCCCGTGATTTACGAGGCCAATGCTCTGCATCACCTCTTAAAGAGACACTGAAGCGAGTAAAAAACTCGCTTCTTCTCTTATATTCAGCAGGGGCATGTGTGCCCCTGCTAAACCGTCGCTATCCCGCCGCACAACGGGGGTCCCTTACTCCCCAATTCCTCCCCCCCCCCCCCCCTGCAAAATCAACGACCAAATTGCGAGAGGCAGGGCTATAGTCGTTAGCCCTGCCTCAATGCGGAAGAGATCCCCGGCGAGGACGGAGGGGATTTGGGGGGTAAGAGACCCCCGTTGTGCGGCGCGATGGCGGCAGTTTAGCAGGGGCACACATGCCCCTGCTGAATATAAGAGAAGAAGCAAGTTTTATACTCGCTTCAGATTCTCTTTAAGGCTAAATGCTAGGAAATCCCTAATGGAGTGTCACCAGCCTTCCTGAAAACCTGTACTCGGCAGCTTGCTCCCATTCTCTGTTCCATCTTCACCAAGTCCCTTCACACAGGCAAAGTCCCCACGTGCTTCAAGAGGTCCACAATCAACCCTGTCCCCAAAAAGCAGGGAGTCTCCGACCTCAACAACTTCAGGCACATGGCACTTACGCTCGACATAATGAAAGCTTTTGAAAGCATGGTGCCTCTTCTCCTCAAGCTCTCCACAGATGCCCTGCTGGACCCGCACCAGTTTACGTACAGAGCAAACAGGTCCACCGATGATGCCAATAACATCTGCCTGGAGCTAGTCAATGATCGCTGTCCAGATTCATAAACCAGGATCCTCCTACTGGACTTCAGCTCTACGTTTAATATCATCATCCCTAAAATACTTCAGGAGAATCTTGCCATGCTCTAGGTCCACCCCACCCTACGCCCGTGGATCATAGACTTCCTCACACTCACATCCCAGGTCATCAAGCTAGGCACTATCTCCTCACAAGCTAGGATAACCAACACAGGGGATGGGTCCTGTCACTATTTCTGTTCTCACTATACACTAATATGTATAACCAATAAAGAAAGAGGATTGGCTCTTGGGTGCATAAGAAATTACAAAATGCACCCAAGAGCCAATCCTCTTTCTTTATTGGTTATACATATATACTTGTTGGCATGATGCATAAGAAAATAATTATTAGGATCATATTCTTCTAATAATTCATTTTTTATCTCATTTGACTACATTCCACACAAAATAGAGCCATTACAATTTACTATGCACTAATAATTGCAGAGTCTCTTCAGAATAGCTCAAAGTAATCAAATTCACTGACAACACCACCATAGTTGGTCTCCTTACCAAAAACGACGAGCAGGCATACTGTCGCCAAGCAGAGATAATCTGTCACTGGTGCAGGGAGAAAGGGCAGGTTCTAAACAATGCTGTCAAGATGATAGTTGATTTTAGAAAGCATTTCTCCACCCCACCTCCAATCCATATTGATGGCAGGAAAGTTGTGAAAGTTCCCTGTGTCCGCCTTTTGGGCACAACCATCTCCAACGACCTGAGATGGAAGACCAACACCGCCTCCACACAGAGGAAAGCCCAGCAGATGATATTCTTCCTCCGCCAACTGAAGAAGTTCGGCATGGCCAAAAAACTACTGACGAGCTTCTACTCCGCCGCAGTTGAGTCTGTCCTCTGCTCCTCTATCTTAGTCTGTTACGCTGGCTCTTCCACCAGAGACAGACACAAACTACAGATGGTCATCAGATCAGAGGATCATCGGGGAAACCACTTTCCACTCTGGACCTCCTTTACTACTCCAGGCTGTGCTCTAGAGCAGTGTTTCTCAACATTTTATTAGTATGTACCCCTTTTAAAACCCTGTACTCACCAAGTACCCCCTAGCATGGTAAACATTATCACACGTACTCTTTGACAAATATATATTTAATCGTAGTACATTATAATTGGTTCTAAACCATTTCCAAGCATTTACTATTGCTTTTAATTAGCTAAAATACTAATTTGCTGCTGTTTAAATAAGATTTATCATTTTCTAAAACTGTAAATTTATTAATTTTTGGTTAAGTATATCAAGCCAAAGTACCCCCTAGAACCATCAGAAGTACCCCCTGGGGTACGCGTACCACACGTTGAGAACCTATGCTCTAGAGCATTGAGGAACGCCAACGATCCCTCACACCCAGACCACCGCTTCTTCAGCCGACTCCCTTCAGGCCGGACATATGGGTCCATCTCCACCAGGACGTCAAGACACAGGAACAGCTTCTCTTCCTCAGCTTTCAACCTTTATAACTCTCCTTAAAGAGAGTCTGAAGCGAGAATAAATCTCGCTTCAGACCTCAGATAGCAGGGGCATGTGTGCCCCTACTAAAACGCCACTATCCCGCGGCTTAACGGGGGTCCCTTCACCCCCAAATCCCCTCCGTACAGCCGGGGAGTGCTTCCGCATTGGGGCAGGGCTGCAGCGCGTATCTCCGCCTCTCCCCCGCCCCTCTGTCTTCCTTCACTGAGAGGGGCGGGGGAGAGGCGGCGATGCGCCGCTGATAGACGTGACTAGAGGCAGGGCTGCAGCCATTAGCCCTGCTTCCAGGAAGAAATAAATCACGACCAAGTCTACGACCAAGTATTGCGGGGGTGGATTTGGGGGTGAAGGGACCCCCGTTTAGCGGCGCGATAGCGGCGGTTTAGCAGGGGCAAACATGCCCCTGCTAACTATGAGCTCTGAAGCGAGATTTATTCTCTCTTCAGAGTCTCTTTAACACACACACCTTAGGTCAAACAATATCATTAGTGATATGTGGCACTCAAGTTTGAATGTTTATGTGAATTATGCTTTTAGCTGCATGTGAAAATGGTGTTGTGTTCCTTTGATGTGTGTCCTATCTTGTACCTAAACTCTGTACGTACCAAGCCCAATTCCGGCCACAACCCAGTCGTGCTTGGCGAAATAGAGAATCTGATTCTGTGTTGCAGACCACCATATAAGCCAGCGGGAAAATACCCATCCCCGCTTGGTTTTCCAGATCCTACTGGTAGCTGGATGGTCGCTCTTGTTGGTTTGTAGTTTTTAGGGGTGGGAAAAACTATGGTTAGAATCGGTTTGTTAATAAAGGTCAGTATTTGGCATTAGGGGAAAGGTCTTTGGTTTTGGCGGTGGGGCACAACAGCGTTGGTGCTATGAAGGGTCATGTGATCCTTCAGAGGTATCTGTTAGGTAAGTTTTAGAGGGTGGGGGCTACACATTCAATTAGGGATCGTTAAGGGTAAGAAGTCTTGAAGATAATTTGTTTAATCCTGCTTATATTATAGGTTCCTGTTTCTTTGCTGAAATTTACTCCTCCAGCAACAAGAGCTACTCCAGCAGCAACAAAACCCACAGCGGCTGATCGCAAAGCCACCTCTCCTGCCAAGCCGGCCACCCAAACTAAACCGGCAGCAAAGCCGGAGACCTCGGATAGCAGCGACTCATCAGACGGCGAGGAGGAGCAGACAGGATCTCAGGTATGGGGCACACGGGACAGTCATATGTCATTCATCTGAGAGCAGAGGAATTACTGAGGGCGGGGCACAGGGGACGGTCATACGTCCTTCATCTGAGAGCAGGGGAATTACTGAGGGCGGGGCACAGTCATACGTCATTCATCTCTGAGCAGAAGAAATACTGAGGGCGGGGCACAGGGGACAGTCATACGTCATTCATCTCTGAGCAGGGGGATTACTGAGGGCGGGGCACAGGGGACAGTTATACGTCATACATCTCTGAGCAGGGGAATTACTGAGGGCGGGGCACAGGGGACAGTCATACGTCATTCATCTCTGAGCAGGGAAATTACTGAGGGCGGGGCACAGTCATACGTCATTCATCTCTGAGCAAGGGAATTACTGAGGGCGGGGCACAGGGGACAGTCGTACCTCATTCATCTCTGACCAGGGGAGTTACTGAGGGCGGGGCACAGGGGACAGTCATATGTCTTTCATCTCTGAGCAGGGGAATTACTGATGGCGGGGCACAGGGGACAGTCATACGTCCTTCATCTCTGAGCAGGGGAATTACTGAGGGCGGGGCACAGGGGACAGTCGTACGTCCTTCATCTCTGAGCAGGGGAGTTACTGAGGGCGGGGCACAGGGGACAGTCATACGTCCTTCATCTCTGAGCAGGGGAGTTACTGAGGGCGGGGCACAGGGGACAGTCATACGTCCTTCATCTCTGAGCAGGGGAATTACTGAGGGCGGGGCACAGGGGACAGTCATACGTCATTCATCTCTGAGAAGGGGAATTACAGAGGGCGGGGAACAGGGGATAGTCATATGTCATACATCTCTGAGCAGGGGAGTTACTGAGGGCGGGGCACAGGGGACAGTCATGTCTTTCATCTCTGAGCAGGGGAATTACAGAGGGCGGGGAACAGGGGATAGTCATACGTCATTCATCTCTGAGCAGGGGAATTACTGAGGGCGGGGCACAGGGGACAGTCATACGTCCTTCATCTCTGACCAGGCGAGTTACTGAGGGCGGGGCACAGGGGACAGTCATATGTCTTTCATCTCTGAGCGGGGAATTACTGAGGGCGGGGCACAGGGGATAGTCATACGTCCTTCATCTCTGACCAGGGGAATTACTGAGAGCGGGGCACAGGGGATAGTCATACGTCCTTCATCTCTGACCAGGGGAATTACTGAGAGCGGGGCACAGGGGACAGTCATACGTCCTTCATCTCTGAGCAGGGGAATTACTGAGGGCGGGGCACAGGGGACAGTCATACGTCATTCATCTCTGAGCAGGGGACTTACTGAGGGCGGGGCACAGGGGACAGTTATACGTCATACATCTCTGAGCAGGGGAATTACTGAGGGCGGGGCACAGGGGACAGTCATAACTCATTCATCTCTGAGCAGGGGAGTTACTGAGGGTGAGGCACAGGGGACAGTCATAGCTCATTCATCTCTGAGCAGGGGAGTTACTGAGGGCGGGGCACAGGGGACAGTCATACGTCCTTCATCTCTGACCAGGGGAATTACTGAGGGCGGGGCACAGGGGACAGTCATACGTCCTTCATCTCTGACCAGGGGAATTACTGAGGGCGGGGCACAGGGGATAGTCATACGTCCTTCATCTCTGACCAGGGGACTTACTGAGGGCGGGGCACAGTCATACGTCATTCATCTCTGAGCAGGGGAATTACTGAGGGCGGGGCACAGGGGACAGTTATACGTCATTCATCTCTGAGCAGGGGAATTACTGAGGGCGGGGCACAGGGGACAGTCATAACTCATTCATCTCTGAGCAGGGTAGTTACAGAGGGTGAGGCACAGGGGACAGTCATATGTCCTTCATCTCTGAGAAGGGGAATTACTGAGGGCGGGGCACAGGGGACAGTCATAACTCATTCATCTCTGACCAGGGGAATTACTGAGGGTGGGGCACAGGGGACAGTCATACGTCATTCATCTCTGAGCAGGGGAGTTACTGAGGGCGGGGCACAGGGGACAGTCATACGTCCTTCATCTCTGACCAGGGGAATTACTGACAGCTGGAAATGTCACACTTTTTTTTTCTTTCTTACAGAAACCTGCGCTGCCAGTTACTGGAAAGCAGAAGAAAGCAGTGCAGCCCAGTCCGCTGACTTTCATTTCTACTGCCTCTACTCCAGCCAAGGGGAAAACTGCTACTCCAGCAAAAGTCACGCCAGCGGTGAAGGCGGCTGCAGCGGAGGTGTCCGAGGTGTCTGAGAGCAGTGACATCAGCAGTGACGAGGACGAGAAAACACCGGTACGTGCGGGAGATATGGTTATATTTACTCTGTGTTCAGACAGATCAACTATGGGTCGTCCCAGTAACAGGGCTAACTGCGTGCTGCAGCTTGTAGGGACTTTACTGGCAATAGTTTCCCCACAACCTATTATCTTACTCCTCCCTAGTTTATTATTAATATTTAGTATTTATATAGCACTGACATCTTCTGCAGCGCTGATTACAGTCATGTCACTGACTGTCCTCAGAGGAGCTCACACTCTAATCCTACCAGTCATAGTGTAATGTCCTACCATATTATTATTATGTATTTATATAGCACTGCCATCTCCTGCAGCACATTACAGAGTACATAGTCATGTCACTGACTGTCCTCAGAGGAGCTCACAATCTAATCCTACCATAGTCATAGTCTAATGTCCTACCATATTATTATTATGTATTTACAGTGGTGTGAAAAACTATTTGCCCCCTTCCTGATTTCTTATTCTTTTGCATGTTTGTCACACTTAAATGTTTCTGCTCATCAAAAACCGTTAACCATTAAAGTGTGACAAACATGCAAAAGAATAAGAAATCAGGAAGGGGGCAAATAGTTTTTCACACCACTGTATATAGCACTGACATTTCCTGCAGCACATTACAGAGTACATAGCCATGTCACTGACTGTCCTCAGAGGAGCTCACAATCTAATCCTACCATAGTCATAGTCTAATGTCCTACCATATTATTATGTATTTATATAGCACTGACATCTTCTGCAGCACATTACAGAGTACATAGTCATGTCACTGACTGTCCTCAGAGGAGCTGACACTCTAATCCTACCATAGTCATAGTCTAATGTCCTCCCATATTATTATTATGTATTTATATAGCACTGACATCTTCTGCAGCACATAACAGGGTACATAGTCATGTCACTGACTGTCCTCAGAGGAGCTCACAATCTAATCCTACCATAGTCATAGTCTAATGTCCTACCATATTATTATGTATTTATATAGCACTGACATCTTCTGCAGCACATTACAGAGTACATAGTCATGTCACTGACTGTCCTCAGAGGAGCTGACACTCTAATCCTACCATAGTCATAGTCTAATGTCCTACCATATTATTATTATGTATTTATATAGCACTGACATGTCCTGCAGCACATTACAGAGTACATAGTCATGTCACTGACTGTCCTCAGAGGAGCTCACAATCTAATCCTACCATAGTCATAGTCTAATGTCCTACCATATTATTATTATGCATTTATATAGCACTGACATCTTCTGCAGCACATTACAGAGTACATAGTCATGTCACTGACTGTCCTCAGAGGAGCTCACACTCTAATCCTACCATAGTCATAGTCTAATGTCCTACCATATTATTATTATGTATTTATATAGCACTGACATCTCCTGCAGCACATTACAGAGTACATAGTCATGTCACTGACTGTCCTCAGAGGAGCTCACACTCTAATCCTACCATAGTCCTAGTCTAATGTCCTACCATATTATTATTATTATTATGTATTTATATAGCACTGACATCTTCTGCAGCACATTACAGAGTACATAGCCATGTCACTGACTGTCCTCAGAGGAGCTCACAGTCTAATCCTACCATAGTCATAGCCTAATGTCCTACCATATTATTATTATGTATTTATATAGCACTGACATCTTCTGCAGCACATTACAGAGTACATAGTCATGTCACTGACTGTCCTCAGAGGAGCACACACTCTAATCCTACCATAGTCATAGTGTAATGTCCTACCATATTATTATTATGTATTTATATAGCACTGACATCTCCTGCAGCATGTTACAGAGTACATAGTCATGTCACTGACTGTCCTCAGAGGAGCTCACAATCTAATCCTACCATAGTCATAGTGTAATGTCCTACCATATTATTATTATGTATTTATATAGCACTGACATCTCCTGCAGCACATTACAGAGTACATAGTCATGTCACTGACTGTCCTCAGAGGAGCTCACACTCTAATCCTACCATTGTCATAGTGTAATGTCCTACCATATTATTATTATGTATTTATATAGCACTGACACCTTCTGCAGCACATTACAGAGTACATAGTCATGTCACTGACTGTCCTCAGAGGAGCTCACACTCTAATCCTACCATAGTCATAGTCTAATGTCCTCCCATATTATTATTATTATTATTATTATTCTTGTTATGTGTCTATATAACACTGACCTCTTCTGCCGCTTGATTACAGCTTGATTACATAGCCATGTCCTCAGAGGAGCTCACGATCTAATCCCTACTAGAGTCATATGTCTATGAATGTATTGTACAGTAGTGTAGGGCCAATTTATGTATCATGTAGTCACATTGTAGTGTATGTATCGTTATCTAAGTCAATTTTAGAGGGAAGCCAATTAAATTACCTATATGTTTTTGGGATGTGAGTGGAACCCGGAGTACCTGGGGGAAACCCATGCAGACATGGGGAGAACCTACAAACTCTGTGCAGATATTGCCCTGGCTGGTATTTTAAACGCCCCTCTGCCACCAATTGCATCACATGTAAGATTCTGGAATCCCCGTCTTTGGCTTTCCTACCTTTTTAACTACTGTATGTCCTGTGTGATATACTCTGCCACCGGCTTACTTTAAAGTGAACCAGAGATGAAGCACCCTCATGTATTTTACCATATATATCAGTGGGAACATTAGAGAAAACACCTACCCTGCTCTCTGCTTCATTCTTCACTGCTCAGCCTGCTTGTTATCAGCCCTGATAAAATCTTCCACTGAGCATTCAGTCTGGCTTTGGTATAATGACTCAGCTATAATGATTCCTGAGCAAAGCCACAAGGGGTCAGGCTTCAGCTTGAAAAGACATCAGAGAAGACAGACTCCGCTATAATGATTCCTGAGCAAAGCCGGACTGAATGCTCAGTCAGGGATATTATCAGGGCTGATAACAAGCAGGCTGAGCAGTGAAGGATGAAACAGAGAGCAGGGTAGGTGTTTTATCTAATGTTCCCCCTGATATATATGGTAACATACATGAGGGTGCTTCCTCTCTGGTTCACTTTAAAGCGAATCAGAGGCAGACTGGCAACAAAATAAAAACAAAACACGTTACCTAAGCCAGATTGCACTCCGGATCACAATGCGCAGGTGTCCGCCGCTTCTGTCTTTTTCTTTTTTCACTTTGAGAAAAAACAAAATGGCCGCAACTATGGAAGCGCTTCCTGGGTCTCGGCACACTGGAGAGCGCCACGCACGAGGGGACCTGAGCTCCGGAAATGCTCGGTAATTCCAGAGGCTGGCTGGGTGTGCTGAGGGAACCCCATTCCAGCTAAAGATGCTCCTTCCTGTTATACCCATCTGACAAGCCGGTTTTCAGGGAGTCTGAAATCTGCCTGAGGTAAACTTCAAAAGTGACCTGAGATAAATGGTGAGAACTAATTCATACACACCTGGGGCTTCTTCCAGCCCTTTCTGGCCTGATCGCTCCCTCGCCGTCCTCTGCTGCCTTCTGTATTGTCTGTAAGAGCTCCCGGGATCTTCAGCAGTTGGGGCTTACTGCGCAGATGCAGAACTTTTCTGGACGGGGGAGAGCTCAGCCGCACTGTGCCGACTGGCAAAAGATACCGGGAACCGTTACAGAAGATAGAGGAGACTGAGGAGGACAGTGCCGAGGGAGAGGGCTGGAGGAAACCCCGGGTATGTCATTTGTGTTCCCCTATTCCTCACTGGAATCTATTAAATATCAAAGAGCTCTTAAGGGGGTTCTGTGGGCGTGTGCTGAGGGTAAAAACAGACACTTACCTGGGGCTTCTATCAGCCTCCTGTAGCAGTAATGTCCCACGCTGTCCTCCTCCAATCTGCCGTTCTCCGCCGCCGGCCCGGGAAATTATTCGTCTGACACAAACGAAGAATGTGTGCTCCTGTTTTTGTCATCGGAAGCTTACTGCATAGGCGCAGTACAAAGGTTTCTTGTACTGCGCCTGCGCAGTACACTTCCGATGATGCGAGCAGGCGCGCAGCCGCAGTTGGAAAGCGTGCCGCACTAGACCGGGGCCAGTGGCAGAGAACGGCGGATCGGAGGAGGATGGCGTGGGACATTACTGCTGCAGGGGGCTGATAGAAGCCCCAGGTAAGTGTCTGTTTTTACCCTCAGTACCCCCCTCCCCTCCCCCACAGAACTCCTTTAAGTGTTTAGAGCCAATAGGAGAAAAGTGCCATACAAACGTTAGCTTTTCATAGTTCATGTTTAACAAACTTGACCCTTCCGTGTTGGTAACTGTTGTCTTACCAGTTATCTGATGTGAACAGGTAACCGCTCCCGCTACAGTGAAACCATCCCAAGGAAGGGTCTCAGAGAAGGTGAAAACCACGGCTCAGCCAAGTCCCATTGTTGGTAAAACAAAGGCCAGTAGTCCAGTGAAAGCCCCCGCGCCACTGAAACAAGCTGATCCCGAGAGCACGAGCGAGTCTTCAGACAGTGAAGAAGAACCCCCAGCCAAGGTACGGAAGTGCTGCCAGTTATCTGGTCCTCAGAGGGGACTTGATTTTCAGTCTATGAGGTGCCTCCACCTTCCCCCAACGACATCTGGGTCCATTGCTCTCCTTGATTTTAGGTTGCATCAACAAGATGCTGATTTTTCCAGACTGATGCTAATTGTTGCCTTTTGTATGCAGATTGGACCAACCAAGGTCAGCAGTCACCACATTGGAGTGATCCGGTTTCAGTCTGCATACATACTGGAAATAACATTCCATTAACCATCCCTAATGCTGGTCCTCTGCTTCATTACCTGAGAGCCACTGACCCAGAATGAGTATGCAGATTGGAGAGTCTGTCTCCGTGGACCTCGTTGCTAGAGATGGGCTTGAATTCTGACTTTCCATGCAAAGTCCTGCAGTAACTGAACCGACAAACACCAGTACCTGCTGGTTAATTGGCTACCAGCTCTTCGATCAGCAGCTACTCAGCGGTAATATTCATGGAAGTCCGCATTCCAGCTCATCGCCAGGGGTGCTCGGATAGTACTTTTTAAAATCCGAATTGATTCGGATTTAAATACTCAGATATCCGGATCCAGTTTGGATATCCGCGTGAACGCGGATATCCAGACGCATTATCTGCGGATATCCGACCGATTCGAATATCTGGATAGAGAAACCGGAAGTGCCCTTTGAATGGCTTTAAAAGCGTTTTGGAAGGTGAAAAATACCTCCTCCCTCCTCCTCCTAACTGTTCATGGATCTTGTCTTCCAGGGATTTGTAGGATGTCAAAAGCAAACTTACATACATTGCGCTAACCAATTGCGCCACAGAGACTGCGTACGCAGTTGCTGCTAAATGATTTTATGGGGATGTATGTGTGTCTTTTGGAGGGAGGAAGTAAGTCTGCTCCAAGAAGTTTAACGCCACTTTTTCCTACAACTAAGCATTCACTGTGTGGCAGCAGAGTGGTGCAGTGGATGCTTGCTGGGCCCATAACCCCGAGGTTGATGGATGGAAACCAACCTCTGCTAGGCATTATTTCATTTTTGCACCTCGCTTTATAGCATGGGCAAAACGGTTTCCATAGCTCTGTAAGAGAAAGTGTAATAAGGGCCCTGCCGTAACATAGATATTACGGTAGCTAAGACTATTCCTGGGCCTTTCTTGTAGTTGAAGAGGTGAGTGAACTGGCTGGCTTCAGCCTGTAGTGTTGGTGGTATAGTGGTGAGCATAGCTGCCTTCCAAGCAGTTGACCTGGGTTAGATTCCTGGCCAATGTATGTGAGTTGGCTTTTGACATCCTACAAATCCCTAAGCAAGCTCATTTTTCTCTTGGGTATATCACAATGGTACATGCTAGGCTGGCTTCAGCATGTAGTGTTGGTGGAATAGTGGTGAGCATAGCTGCCTTCCAAGCAATTTTACTTGACAGGCATCTGCCAGAAATCTAACTAATGGTCAAATCTGCTGTAAATCTATAAGACACAGAGGTGCCTGGCTGTTCTACTGACCACATATGCTATTGCTCCATTGTTATTGCCTGATGAAGCGGGATCAAACCTGCGAAACGCGTTGCATATTTGGAGTTCATAAATAAAATATATTGACTGTCTTTACTACAGTCGTTGTGTGTCTACTTGGAGGAGGTAAGGCCACCACTACCTCCTCTATTTACCAAGAATTTGGTCTTTAAGCTCATTTAGCTTCCTTTTCTCCTTTTGGCACCTCTGTTCTCCTGCATAATATTGAGTCCACCCTGGGTGGAGGGTTGAACCCCCTTTTTTCTCATCTACAGAGAGCGACTTCTTATTCCTGAGTGGGGTCAGGAAAATCTCCCCACCTGCCTTTACAGTGGTTGCCTAATGGTAACCCTGGTTTGTGAGTATTAATATTTACTCCATCTAGTAACCATTTACCAGAACATATTACACTATTGGGGCTCTTGGTGTTCCTGGTTTTTAGCAGCCATGTTCTGTTTGTCACATTACACCAGCCTTTCTCAACCTTTTTGCCCTTTTGGATCTCAAGGACCCCCTGCGTTTATTTTGCAGGAGGCGTGGTCTTTAAAGTAGGTTTTGATCCCCAATTAAAGCTTATTTTTGCAGTGCCCCCTATTATAATGTGCTCTATTATACTTCCCTACGATGGGGGGAAATGCTAAGGAACCCCTGCAGAGTCCTCAATGAACCCTGGCTGAGAAAGCCTGCATTACACACAGGCAAGCTTCTCTGTATCTCCACCCCTCAGCCTGTGATAACTCCTCCTCCCTCCTCTCCTCTGCCTCTGATATCTCTGGCTAGTAACCTCCTCCTGCCCAGACTGAGCTCCCATAATCCCTTGCTACATGGGTCTCAGAGTGCCAAGGCTCTCTGGAGAAGCTGTGGGCGAGGCTTGTTTAGTTTATAGGTAATTAGAGTATTAAAACAAAAACAAAAAGCAAAAAAAGTATTTGGCTTGAGGAATGCCCTATAAACTATATGAAAGGAACACAATTATGCAATGCGTATTTTTTTTTTTTTTATCTCTGATCCACTTTAATCCAGGGCTCTCCATATCATTTTCTCTGCAGTCAGAACTGCTAAGGGCCCGTTTCCACTAGCGCGAATCCGCATGCAGACCACGCATGCGGATTCGCATAGGCAATACAAGTGGATGGGACTGTTTCCACTTGTCAGTTTTCATTTGCGTTTTTCTGTGCAGGATTTTTCTGCATGGTAGACCCTGTGGAATGCAGGCGAATCGCAGGCAATGTATTTAATAGGGAAATTGCATGCGCGATTTTTGCATGCGTTTTTTCCCGCGATTTCGCATTGAAAGTAATGTAAATTGACACAGGCAGTGACATGGTTAAAATCGCATATACCCTTCCTATGCGAAATCGCGGCAAAAAACGCATGCGGAATCGCATCCGCATGCGATTTTGTCAGCGGTGATATGTGGAAGTGGAAACTGGCCCTAAAACTCTTTGATAAGTAATTACGGGTCATAAATCACCTTATAAATATTTGTAAAACAAACAGAGAGATGGACCGGCACTAGATGACGGATGGGTAGGTGTACACGCTGTGCCTCCAGATAAGCTTAACCAGCAGGAACAATGAGAGAAGATTTGGGCACCAGCTCTGTAGTAGAAACACCTTTTATTGCATCCCCAGCGTCCCCATACACACAGTGAAAGAAAGCCTAATAAAAGCTGTTTCTACTGCAGAGCTGGTGCCCGAATCTTCTCTCCTTAATTGTTCCTTATAAATATTTGTGAGAGCAGGGAAAAGGTTCAATAGGTCAAGGTTTTTCTGTATGGGAATTGAATGAACATTGCCATTCTCCTGAGGAAGTCAAATCAAATACAGGATTAGGACTAAAGATACAATGTTACCTCATTGGTTTTGCTTTAGCCATGTCTACCTAAACACAGAGCGGTCTGTCGCACGTTGCTTTGCCCTATAACCCCATGGTAGCGTCATTTACTGTTCATATTTTCTAACTGTATAATGCCATAGCAGTTGATTGCAGTGTGTAAATTGGTAATAATAGTTTTCATTTTTATTGTATAACATGAACAGTTTTGCCCAGAGATGATCAATTTGCACTCTTTCATATTTAGCTTAAAACAGGTGCTCCAAAACCTGCAGCGCCACCAAGTGTTGGGAAGACCACAGCCCCTGCTCTTTCAGCACTTCAGAAGAAGCAGGAGAGCAGCACAGATGAAAGCGACTCTGAGGATGAAGAGGTGCCCAAGAAACTGGTATGAGAAATTTCCAACTCTTTCCACAAGAGGGCGAGGCAGAGATCTCTCTTGGAATCTCTTTGCTTAAAGTGGATCCGAGATGAACTTTTACTCATTGCATAATTGTGTTCCTTACATATAGTTTATAGGGCATTCCTCAAGCCAAATACTTTTTTTGTTTTGTTTTAATACCCTAATTTTCTATAAACTAAACAAGCCACACCCACAGCTTCTCCAGAGTGCTTTGGCACTTGCAAGGGATTGTGGGATTTCAGTCTGGGCAGGTGAAAAAGGTGTTACTAGCCATAGATTTCAGAGGCAGAGTTTTCACAATCTGAGAGCTGCAGTGCAGATACAGATCAGTTGCCTGTGTAATGGAGGAGATAAGAGTGGAGTTTTCACAGAATATACAGATTAGCATGCCTAGATACAGACAAGCTTGCCTGTGTGTGTGATTGTGTAATAGTGACAAGCAGAAAACATGTCTGCTCCCATTGTATCACAGGAATAAATAATCATAAACTGTTGAAGCTGTTTGCAGCTAGATTTGCTGTGTAAACTATCTAAACTTTAGATAAGATATATAGACAATTTACTTGTTATATTTAGTTTTTCATCTCGGATCCGCTTTAAGACGGCCGGTGACATGTGGCTTATTATGGATTGCATTAAGATTTAACCCTTAGAAATCCTTCTTTTTCTTCCCTTCCCCCCTCCCCCCTCCCCCCCCCCCCCCCCCCAGCACCTATTTCTCTCATTGGCCCCTCTTGCAATGTAGTTCTTTCTTTGGTAATAGGTGACATCTGGTGTCGGTAGAAAGCAGAAGAAAGCTGAGCCAGCCGTTAAGCCTACAAAGCTGAAGTCTCCACCCCTAGCCAAGCCCCTGGTTGTGGCCACACCCCCTGCAGATGGGAGTTCAGGCGTGTCCTCTTCTGACAGCGAGGAGGAAGCGGCAGTTCAGGTGTGTTTAGCCTGAGGTTTCTGTATGGTATCTGTCACTCACCCTTGCCTTGCAGCACAGGGGCGCCATCTATCTGCAGCTTTATGAAATGATGGTGTTTGTACATGGCCAGATGAAGATAATAGTGCTGCTAGTTTTTGTTTAAATAGTGCTGTATAGATATTTGGCTTAACCCATCCCTGTTTTTTATTACCTGATTTACCATGCTAGGCAGCCATTGAACTACAGCCAAACTAAAAATAAATTTGTTTAAACATTTACTTCATCGTTTAAGTGAAAATTAAACATTGACTCAGTACCCCAGGGGAGACAGTTAAAGTACAGCCTTGAACTCTCATACAAGGCATGTCACCTGGCGGATATCAGGATGAGCTGTACAGACCCATCGCTAGCCTGCAGGCTAGCCACATGTCCTGTTTGTATGCGGGGGACAGAGGGCTGACGGAATGGCGGGGTAACCGTGCTCTCTACCAAACGATCTGCTGTACAGCCAAGGGCCATTGACCACATGCTGGAGTCTTTATCAGAGGCCGTCGCTACGGGCTGCCCTGACTGAGTTATAGCTAGCATGTGCACAGGGCTTACGGGATGCATCAGATCTGCTCCTTCCCACCCCCTGTATGCTGGTCTATACTCACCTGCTTCAGAGAGAGCTGTGTGCGACCCCTCTGTTCCCCATGTGTCCCGCTATTGGTAAAGGTACACATTACTCTATAAATGTGTCTTTTGTTTAATGAAGGGAAGTGCCAGATCTATAGATAATGGGACGATTGCTGTTTTGCAGGTGAAAGCTGCTGTCACTGAAAATCTCTCATCGAGCCAGAAGACCGGTGCCAAAAAACATAAAGTATCCCATAAAGGTGAGAACTCGCTAGCACCAGAATATGATTATTTACACTGCACTTCACTTTAACTTTGTCTTTTTGCATTGAAGCACTTCCTGTTATAGGTCAGTATGAGAAGGAACCCTTATGGTGTTCGTATATTCAGTGTTCGCTGGAAGGCTGCCTCGGCACACAGGGCTCTCCTGTTTTTTCTCTTTTATCTCTTTTTTATTTCGTTTTCCAGTCTAGTTAGGTTAGTTTTTAGGTTAGTACAGCAGTTTAGCTTAGGCCAGCCAGATATAAGTTTTACAGCTGCTCGGAAGCTTCTGCAACTACGGCCTCTCTGCCCAGACAGCGGCTGCATCCAGCACACGTGGGGCTGTGCTTACCTGCAGGCGAGCTCACCTTCCGCTGCCCGCAACTCTCGCCTGCTGCATCCCTCTCCTCCCCACCAGGAAACTAGCTGGGACGCGGCTGCCTGCCTCCACCAAGTCCTGCACGAGAGACGCGGAGCGGACCACGTGGGAGGCCGACACAGCAAACCGCGTGGCCAGCCTCTACCGCGGCTCAGGGTCCCAAAGAGTCCGCACAGCGGAGTCCCGGGTAGCTGCTGCATGCGACCCCAGCGAGGGGCGCCTACAGCCGGGAGTGTTCGCTGGCCCTGCCAGCACTGCTGCACCACAGAGGAGCCGCTCCAGCTGGCAAACCAACAGCGCTCGGCGAAGGGATCGGAGCCCCCCGCGACCTGCAGCAAGATGGGGCCACCGCAGATGAGCTGACCCTGTCAGCGCACCAGCAGACCACCAACAGCGCCACTCAGGGAGGAGATCGTGGCTCCCTGCAGCCTCCCACTTGGCAAACGTCGGAGCTCCCTGCGGCCTCCCACGTGGTAAATGTCAGCCTGCCTCACGCCACAGCCTGTTGCGGAGCACGCCGAAGGAATCAGCTGACCCGCTCCCCCCCTTGCTGCCGGAATCCGTGTTCCACCCTCCACCCTCCCGGACTGGCCCGGGCATATCCGGGGGCCTCTGTTGGGTGCTGTGGGCATCTAAGGTACACTGCTGCCAGTTTTATGGATTGTGCTGCATTGCTGAATGGGCTGTTGTTTTGTTTTTGTTTTGCACATGTATCTAGTGTGTATTCCTTGCACCCGGGGCACTCTGCGGTTGGGCTGCTGTTGCACATGCCTCCTACATCTGGGTCACGCCGCTGCTAAATAGACTGTTATGTTATTGCACTCGCCTCCACATCTGCGTCGCACGGCGGTTGGACTTGTTAGTGCACTCGCCTCTTACATATGTGTAACACTGCGGATGGTCTGTTATTGCACTCGCCCCTTACATCTGTGTCACACCGCCTCTGATGGACTGTTATTTGCGTATGCCTCTTACATCTGTGTCACACCGCTTCTGATGGACTGTTATTTGCACATGCCTCTTACATCTCCGTCACACTGCTGATGGACTGTTATTGCACATGCCTCTTACATCTGTGTCGCACTGCGGATGGACTGTTATTGCACATGCCTCTTACATCTGTGTCACACTGCTGATGGACTGTTATTGCACATGCCCCTTACATCTGTGTCACACCGCTTCTGATGGACTGTTATTTGCACATGCCTCTTACATCTGTGTTACACTGCTGATGGACTGGTATTGCACATGCCCCTTACATCTGTGTCGCACTGCTGATGGACTGGTATTGCACATGCCCCTTACATCTGTGTCGCACTGCGGATGGACTGTTATTGCACATGCCTCTTACATCTGTGTTACACTGCTGATGGACTGGTATTGCACATGCCCCTTACATCTGTGTCGCACTGCTGATGGACTGGTATTGCACATGCCCCTTACATCTGTGTCGCACTGCGGATGGACTGTTATTGCACATGCCTCTTACATCTGTGTCACACTGCTGATAGACTGTTATTGCAACACGGCTGATAGACTGTTATTGCACTCGCCTGCACAAGTTTGCTTACCATCCATGCCCCAAATGCCACCCCTCACCCCTCGTACCACCCGCTCCAGAGCACAGCTCCTCAAATGGGAACACATCACAGCCGCACACCCGGAGGATGGGCTCCTGTACAACTCTGTTTGGAGCCACGTCCAGGAAATCACTGCTTCTGCGCCCTGGCCTCCGTGTAGCCAGCGCCGCAGGGGATGTCGGTCAGGCGTCCGGGCAAGGCTGAAGAGGAGAGGCCTGCGGTCAGCCATCCCTGCGGTCCTCCTAGCGAACGTCCGCTCCCTCCCCAACAAGCTAGATGAGCTGAGACTCCTCAGCGACAAAAGGGAACTCGGTAACAACACCCCAGTCTTTTGCTTTACTGAAACGTGGCTCCATGACGACATCCCTGAGAGCGCCCTCCAGCTCCCAGGCTTCAGCCTCATCCGTGCAGACCGGGACAGCACCCTCTCTGGGAAAAAGAAAGGTGGCGGCATCTGCTTCTACATTAGCTCCGCCTGGTGCTCAACCACCTCTGTACTGGCCAAGAAATGCACACCAGAACTTGAACTCTTCCTCATCAATTGCAGGCCAACCTACTCGCCCAGGGAGTTCTCCTCCTACGTCCTCGCGGGCGTGTATATCCCTCCTGATGCAGAGGTAAACGCTGCCCTGCGGGATCTCAGTGATACCATCATGCAGTGGGAGACGGCCCTCCCGGACTCGCTGTTCATTATCTTGGGGAATTTTAACAAGGCAAACCTCCGCAAAGAGCTGCCCCGCCTCCATCAGCACATCACCTGCCCCACCAGGAGTGCCAACACCCTCGACCATTGCTACACGGCCCTGAAGGATGCATACAAAGCGACACCGTGGGCAGCCCTAGGCTCATCTGACCACTGCATCATCCACCTGGTACCTACTTATAAAAGGCGCCTGGAAACCTCAAAACCTGTCATTAAGTCATCCAAAGTGTGGTCAAGTGAGGCTAAACTTCAACTTCAGGCCTGCCTTGACTGCACAGACTGGAAGGCTCTGGAATCGCCTAACCTGGACGAGTGGGCAGACAATGTATCCTCGTACATCAGCTTCTGTGAGGACTCCTGTATCCCAACAAAAACCTTCAAACTGTATCCAAATGATAAACCGTGGTTCTCAAAAAGACTACGACAACTACGTCACAGCAAAGAAGCCGCACATAAGTCCGGCAACCAGGTGGAATACAAGAAGGCAAGAAACAACCTAAACAGAGAACTGAGGTCCGCTAAGAGGGGCTACGCGGAAAAGCTGGAACAAAACCTCTCCTCAAACGACTCACGAGCCGTGTGGAAAGGGTTGAAGGCTGCCACCAACTACAAGCCCCCCCCTCAGCATGCCACACCGAGCTCTGAGCTTGCCGAGAGTCTCAGTGAATTCTACTGCAGATTCGAGAGTCAGCCAGCACCTGCAGGTCTCCCACAGCCACCTGCACAATCTGCCACTGTAGCCCTAGGCCCTTACTCACACCCACCATCAGTGAGGGAGGCGGATGTACTGAAACACTTGCTAAGGCTAAATGCTAGGAAAGCCTCAGGTCCGGACGGTGTGTCGCCAGCCTGCCTGAAAACCTGTGCTCGTCAGCTCGCTCCCACCCTCTCTTCCATCTTCACGAGGTCCCTCCAGGAAGGCAAAGTTCCCGCGTGCTTCAAGAGGTCTGCCATTATCCCTGTCCCCAAAAAGCAGGGCATCCTCGACCTCAACAATTTCAGGCCCGTGGCGCTTACATCCGTGATCATGAAAGCTTTTGAAAGCATGGTGCTACCTCTCCTTAAGCACTCTACTGAGGGACTGCTGGACCCACACCAGTTCGCGTACCGGGCGAACAGGTCCACAGACGACGCCATCAACATCTGCTTGGAGCACGTATATGATCACCTGGATAGACCGGACTCCTACGCCAGGATCCTCCTACTGGACTTCAGCTCAGCATTCAATACTATCAGCCCTAAAATACTTCAGGACAATCTCGCTGCGCTAGGAGTCCACCCCACCCTACGCCTGTGGATCACGGACTTCCTCACCAACAGGTCCCAGGTCGTTAGGCTAGGCACCATCTCCTCACAACCTAGGATCACCAACACAGGGGCCCCACAAGGCTGCGTCTTGTCGCCGTTCCTGTTCTCTCTGTATACGAACAATTGCAAATCCACTTCGGACTCGGTAAAAGTAATCAAATTTGCCGATGACACGACCATTGTGGGTCTCATCACCAAAAACGATGAGAAGGCGTACCGCCTCCAGGTCGAAAGCATATGCAGCTGGTGCAGAGAGAACGGTTTGGTCCTAAACACAGCAAAAACGGTGGAGATGATTGTTGATTTCAGGAGGCGCGCCTCTACCCCGCCTCCAATCCACATGGATGGTATGGAAGTGGAAAGAGTCCCCAGTGTCCGCCTTCTGGGCACAACTATCTCCAATGACCTGAGGTGGAACACCAACACCGCCTCAACACAGAGGAAAGCCCAACAGAGACTTTTCTTTCTCCGCCAACTGAAAAAGTTTGGTATGGCCCAAAAACTGCTGACAAATTTCTACTCAGCCACGATCGAATCCGTCCTATGCTCTTCCATCCTGGTCTGGTACTCCAGCTCCTCCGCCAGCGACAAGCTCAAACTGCAGAGGGTCATCAAATCTGCAGAGAGGATCATCGGGAGATCCCTTCCCACTCTGGACCTCCTCTACCACTCCAGGTTGAACACCAGAGCATTAAAGATCGCCAACGACCCCTCACATCCAGGCTACCGTTTCTTTAACCAGCTCCCCTCGAGCCGGAAACTCCGGTTCCGATCCATCTACACCAGGACCTCAAGACATAAGAACAGTTTCTTCCCCTCTGCTGTCAACCTTCTGAACTCTCACCATGGAAATGCCTATCCCCACCCCACAATACCTAGACGCATTGGGGCACTTTGCACATAGCTCAAGCGTACTTCTTGGTTGTTTCTTTTATTGTACTGTAACTTATGCCATTGTCTCCCTCTGCATACATGTTCTATAATGTTCTGTTTTTTTCTGTAAATGTTCTGTTACTACTGCATGCCCTCTATCTGTAACTACTGTATACCGTGTATCAGTACCCTGTACGTGCCAAGCCCAATTCCGGGCACGACCCAGTCGTGCTTGGCGAAATAAAGTTTCTGATTCTGATTCTGATTCTATGTGTCTAGTTTGTGGTTTGGGGCGCTACAGCGATGCAATGAGATGTGGGGCTCTTAAAGCCAATGGTTACCACTTTAAAAATAAAAAAGTCAGATACTCACCTAAGGAGAGGGAAGGCTCGGTCCTAATGAGCCTTCCCTCTCCTCTCCCGGTGCCCTCGGTGCTGCGCTGGCTCCCCCATTTGCGTCCGCCGCAGCAGGGACTTCGGAGGTCTTCGGGAGCACTCGGGCTTCTGAAGACGGGCCGCTCCATACTACGCACGTGCGAGCGCGTCATAGAGGGCGCTCGTGCATACATAGTATGGAGCGGCCCCATCCTCGGGAGCCCGAGTGCTCCCGAAGCCTTCCGAAAGCTCCCTTCGGCATGCGGAAGTGACAGTATTTGACCGAAGTGGTCGAATACTGCCACGGGGCATCCTGCGCGGGACCGGGCACCGGGAGAGGAGGGGGAAGGCTCATTAGGACCGAGCCTTCCCTCTCCTTAGGTGAGTATCTGACTTTTTGTTTTTAGAAACGGTACACATTCACTTTAAGCCCCATCTACACGATACGATTCTTTGTACGATTTGATTACGATTCGATTTATGATCCGATTAAATCCTACATGTCTGATCGGGATTCAATTCGATTTGACATTGCAAAACAATGGCAAATCGAATTGAATCTACTCCCGATCGGACATGTAGGATTTAATCGGATCGTAAATAGAATCGTATCGTGTAGATGGGGCTTAAGAGATAAATTGAGATTTGGTGCGCTGCAGAGACTCTCTGAGATATGCGGTTTGATTCATGAAAGTGCATTAAGCTTTCTGCATACAAGCAGCACAGGATAAAATGAGCACACGCTACACACAGTCCTATCAGCGTAGCAGGCGCACTTAAAGGGAAGGTCCAAGGTAATTAAAAAGCAATAATGTACTTACCTGGTGATTCCTCCAGCCCCTGGCAGCCGTCCTGTGCCCTCGCCATTCCCAGCCGGGGGCTTCCTCCGGCGCAGATGCTGACGGGCATCTACTGTGCATGTGTGAGAGCCGCATGCGGTCGTGCTGACGTTATATGGAGTGTTCTGTGCAGGCGCATAGCTACTGTGCCTACGCAGTGCACTCCAGACCAGGTCAGCGGAACAGCAAGCGGCTCTCGCACAGGTGCATAAGATGACCTGGCGAGGTCTGCATCCGCACCAGAGGGGACCCCTAGCCCCCCCCCCCCCAGTAAAGATAAAGCAAGTTTAATGATGTTTGGTAAATCTGGGCTTAAAGAGACTCTGTAACAACAAAAACCTCCCCTGGGGGGTACTCACCTCGGGTGGGGGAAGCCTCCGGATCCTAATGAGGCTTCCCACGCCGTCCTCTGTCCCACGGGGGTCTCGCCGCAGCCCTCCGAACAGCCGGCGACTGTGCCGACTGTCAGTTCAATATTTACCTTTGCTAGCTCCAGCGGGGGCGCTGTGGCGACTTTCGGCACGGAAATAGACGGAAATACCCGATCTCCGTCGGCTCCGCTCTACTGCGCAGACGCAAGTTTCCGGCGCCTGCGCAGTAGAGCAGACCCGACGGCGATCGGGTATTTCCGCCTACTTCGGCGCCGACAGCCATCAGAGCGCCTGTGCAGGAGCCAGGAAGGTAAATATTGCGTCACGGCTGTACGGAGGGCTACAGCGAGACCCCCAAGGGACGCAGGATGGTGTGGGAAGCCTCATTAGGATCCTGAGGCTTCCCCCACCCGAGGTGAGTACCCCCCAGGGGCCGTTTTGTCGTTACAGTTCCTCTTTAAGTCTTTTACAGAATGGTAAAGAGCCTGGTGATTTAGCAATTTATTCATAGAGGGTGGGAGATTTGTTAGATCACTGTATATCCTGCATTTCTCAGGCTGGTTTCCAGTTATTTCTTTTGCCATATTTATAGAAGTGTTTTGCAAAAAGACATAGAAACTCCAGGAGCTCACCGTAAATAAGGAAAAGGGTTCACTGCTGCACTGCAAACTGCCAGAGACCGTGCTGGACCCTTGGTTGCTTAGTCCAAACAATGTGTAAAGTAGTAAAAAAGGTCCACAACGATGTCTCTTCTTAATGCTCAATGTTTATTTAGGACATATCCTCATATCAGTATAAAAGCACAGCTGACATGTCTCGGGCCAGATTTGCCCTTAATCATAGCTAGATTATAAATAACCATTGAGCATTAAGAGACATCGTTGCGGACCTTTTTTACTACTTAATAAATAAATAAATAACACTCAATAAAACTCCATCTCCTTAATTCATCTTCTTAAATAGTTTTGCCCAGAGGGCTTTCTCAAGAAAGATCACGGTCTTGAGAAAGCCCTCTGGGCGAAACGATCGTTGACTCTCCTCCACACCTCCGATCTCCTGTCAAGTGCCTGAGAAGTATCATGGTTTTTCATACTTCACTGTTGATTGCTGAGAGCATTTTCTTTTAAGAAGTTGAATTAAAGAGATGGACTTTTATTGGCGTGTGCTCCTGGGGTTTCTATGTCTTTTTGCAATACAGCATCTGGTTTCTGTCTGGAAGCTGCACCATCTGACGTATGAAGTATACGTTGGCTTTTTAGGAAGCACTCACAGGTGTGCATCAAGCTTTTTTACTTTTGTTGTTTGTCATTGATAGAAATGTATACATTTGTCTCTTTTGGCATAGGTGTAACGGATCCTAAGTCGGCGGTTCCTCCAACGCCAGCCAAAACCACTATGACTGCAGAGAAGAAGAGTGGCCACAAGACAGAGGACTCGCAGGTACCCATCGGGAAATCTTGTTGTTTCACTGCTAAAGTAATCCTAAAGTAAACCCCAAAACAGTTAGACGCTCGCTGAGCTATAGAGAGGAAAGTCTCCGGATCTTGCAGAGCCTCCCTGGTCCTTTCCTTGTACCTGAGGTCCACCGCTGGCAGCTTGGTTTGCATGCAGAGCGTTTCTTTCTGAATGGTTCAGTAAACTCGTTGTTATTATTTTAATGCAATTACATATTGCCAAGGATAGACTTACTAGAGTCTCTGTTATCTGGCACCGACAGGGATCGGCTGATGTCAGACAAGTGTGCTTTTAGGTTGCTTGAGACTCGTTTAAAAATAGGCTTAATGTATACAGTACTGTACCCCACTCTACATACATAAACCATGAACTGTCCATGTAATGCTAAAATAGTCACTGAGACTATAGTAACCTTGGGGGAGCTGTGGAATCCAGTCACAACAGAGCCCACAAACAGCCTGAGAAGTTGGCCTTCACCACTGCTGGTGATTTGTGCCGGTTGGTTGAGCTCCGGATAATAATCTGATAGAAGTCATCTTCCTTAGCTCCACCCTCAGATTCCCAAGTCACTTGTGTGTGATCTCTCTGTGCAGGAGAATAATAATGAAGCACACCTTAAAGTGAACCTCCGGAGTAAAAATCTACTCAGCAGAACTGAAAAGGCTTGGTGTTTCTTAAACAGTTTCACAGCATCAGAACTTTGTTTTTGTTACCAAAGCCTCATTTTTAGCTGCATTTTTAGCTAAACTCCACCCATCAAAGAAAAAAAGCCCGGGCATTTTTCCCCTGATGCTGTGCAGAGCATGATGGGATTTCCTATGTTATTCACGTTGCCTAGCAACTGGGAGGGGTGATCAGGACACAGGACAGTTGGAACTCTGTCTCATGCTCCCTGTCGTCACCTCCTTTCAACCAAAAAGATGGCTGCCATCATGAAATCACAAACATTTGCCTTTTCTTTTAAAACAGGGTGGGTAAGAGATTATATTACCTGTCTATTTTAATTACCATAACTAATGTAACTTAATGACAGTATGTTTGTTTAGCCTGAAGTTCCTCTTTAAGTAATGATGTTAATGCTCTGATTTATGTATTTGAAACAAGGTGTATATATAGACAGTCGGTGAATGTGGGATTTTACAGTCCAATCATCTGCTTGTACAGAACGGCATACATAGCCTGACCCATACTTACATACATAATAGCAGAGACCCATATAAACAATGCATTCTAGCTGACGTTAGTGGTCGCAAGATCAATAGGTATCCCATTTAATGAACACTTTCTTTGCAGCGCAGGAGATTTGGGTGCAGCCGGCGCCACCAAAGGGCGTAATGGGAATTACTGCTATACCGGCGCACAGGGAGTAACTGCGACGCTGTCAGAAGGCGGAGCTGAAGTTACTTATAAAGGTGACCACTAACTATCCAATTTCTAGCGAAAAATCGTTCAAGCGATCAGAAATTCTGATCGGAAGTGAAATATTGTAATACATCGTTCACTACACCATCAACGAACCAATCTTTGCTTCCTATCTATCACAACCAACAGGAAAATCCAAATTTTGGTTCAACGAAAATTCATTCGGGCGACATTTTTTCATTCGTTCATAATCGATTGTGTCCACTAATGGAGATTATTTACAACCAATCCAATCAGAATTTTTGATCGTTTGAACGATTTTTCGCTAGAAATTGGACCGTTAGTGGCCAGCTTAAAACACAATAATTCGGCCTCCAGCAATCGCTGGAAGCTGAATTATATAATTCCCCCACTATCCATGGCAGCCTGGAGGGGGAATAGTAATTACCACGGCCGGGAACTTGTGCAGCAGCAGGATCAGCCGTATAACAGCTGGATCCTGCGCCCAAGTCTCCTGCACCGATTCCTCTCCTACGCCACAAGATCAATAGGTATCTCATTTAACAGCAAACATTTAACAGACTTGATGAACAATAGTGAATTACACTGGAGGACTTCTCACAATGCACACTAGTTCTGTGATGGACAAGAAATGCCTATTGTCTCTGAAGGTAAAACATTTGTTCTTCAGTTCTATAAAAGATAATATAATAGAAAAAGACTGGTCCCCTATGAATCAAGAATAAAATCATTTCTATTGTTCACAGGGACTCTACTAGATTGATGGATAGTTAGCTAGAGATAGCAGTGTGTATATTGGTCAGCATGTGGAGATAATTGTGTTTCTCTCATTGAAGCCCCTCCAGAAAGTTCCGCCTGCTGTAAGTACTGGCGGGAAGAAGCGGAAGCGGGACTCTCAATCACAAGACCTTCCGGAACCGGCTCTTGAGAAACCTGCAAAGAAAAAGAAGAAATCCAAGCGCGAGAAAGAGGCTGTTCCCCCGACTGCGACTCCTCTAGAGCCAACTCCCCCGGCATCAGGAGGTAAGGGCAGGAGAAGGCCTCTCCCTTCCTTCCTGTTACTTTATCAGCATCCACTTGTAAAGGGCGGGCCGCTTGTGTGATCCACCCACGCGGAGCCGAGATTTGTTGTGTGTGGAGGTTGGTGGGCAGAGTCATTCACATCTTACAATAGATATGAGCAGCACTGTCCATAGTGTGTGTACAAGATGAGTTTTGGACAAATACATTTTTTTTTTTTTTTATCAGCCAAATGTACACGCTAGTGCAGTATTTGCTGCTGATGCTCTTTTTAGCTGCTGGGCAGGCCAGTTTGGTATGGCCAATGTGTGACATGCAGGGTAACAAGGACAATCGATACCTCACTACATTTTCCCCATTTCTACACTGCAGTAGAAACCGTGTTTTATACTGTACATAAGAAGGCAGGACATGCATTTCACAAGAAATGGGTGCTCAGCAGTTGTAAGACCGCAGATTGCTGAATTAAATCCGTGTACACGTGTGTGTGAGGACTGTCTGCCGAGAGGCATTGGGACTCGATTCTTAAAGGGGAATAGGGCGGGTCCAAAACTCAAACTACACATGACTAACCAATGGGCTCGTTGAACGGTCTGTTATGCTTGGGGGAAGGCGATGGGGGAGGGGGGGGACAAATGGGGAGAATAAGTCATTTGGCCAACCCTTAGAATCCTTTGCTGATACACCGAATGGGAGCTACTGTACACTGTATGGTTAAGGGCTCTGCCTCTGACACAGGAGACCAGGGTTCGAAATCTCGGCTCTGCCTGTTCAGTAAGCCAGCACCTATTCAGTAGGAGACCTTAGGCAAGTCTCCCTAACACTGCTACTGCCTATAGAGCGCGTCCTAGTGGCTGCAGCTCTGGCGCTTTGAGTCCGCAAGGAGAAAAGCGCAATATAAGTGTTCTGTGTTTGTAGTGTTTAGGATGCACTGAGAAATGGAGAGGTGTTCTACTTGATGAGCCAACTTTCTTGAATCAGTCCCATCCATTAGATCTGTGCCAAAATAGACCTCGTTCTGCTGCGGCAAATCAGATTGAATTATAATGCTGAAGAAAACAGGGATTTTAAACCACTTCAGTCTTTTTTTAATGGGACTCCGAGCAGTGCAGAAACTATGGAAAGATGCATACCATTTTGAAGCTCTTTTCTCTTTCCAACAATATATAAACTGCCACCCTACGCCTTTTAGTTTTCGATATTTTCGCAACCGAAATCGTGGAAAACACAATTTTGATCGTGAAAAGAACGAAAACTAAAAGGCGTTGGAAAGAGGAGAAAGAGAACTTCAAAATGATATGCATCTTTCCATAGTTTCTGCACTGCTCGGAGTCCCTTTAAGGCTGAGGCTGTACAGATGTATCGCTAGCCTCCAGGCT
This sequence comes from Hyperolius riggenbachi, assembly GCF_040937935.1. Lineage (NCBI taxonomy): Eukaryota > Metazoa > Chordata > Amphibia > Anura > Hyperoliidae > Hyperolius > Hyperolius riggenbachi. The sequence goes on along the minus strand of NC_090648.1, from coordinate 516,029,475 downwards.
GGAAAGGTTTTCTGTTACTATGCAAGGAGGAGGAAGCCCAATGGGGCACAGAGTGGGTGGGCTGAGTGGGGAAACCCAGGAGGATTGCTGGTTAAGGAAGGGGGGGGTCGCTCTACACATGCTGCCCCATGCCCAGCCGCTTTGGCCAATAACCTCTAGCGTGTATACAAGGCTTAACACTTGGGTTGATTTGTGAGGAGTAACCTAGTAGAAAGTGATGTGATGTGATGTGAGGTGGGGGAGGGGAGCTGTGCTAAACATGTCTGACAAGGATTCCCATTGGTTACTCTGGACTCTTTCCACTTTGTACCAGTGTCCTTAATTTGCTACTTGCATCCTGACTCTCTGTTTTCCTTCAGCTCTACTAGAATCTGAAGAGGAGACAGTGATGGCCTTGCTAGAAGGAAGGAGCCCCAAAAAATCAAAAAAGACCAAGGCTTCAAAGAAGGCTCCTGAGGCACCACCTGCAGTGCAGAATAATGACGCCCCATTGAGTCCTCTGCCTAATGATCTCGTGTCTTCCACGTGGGTCCCGGAGAGCCCATCCTCAGGAGATGACGGAGAGAAGGCTGTGCTGCCCACCACGGAGGTCCCGCCGGAGTCTGACAAGAAGGGGAAGGGAGGCAAGAAACGGAAGCTCGCCAAAGGTAGCCTTGTCAGGCAAAGGTTAAAACTGGCCAAAAAGCCAAAGAAAGACAGAAAGGAGAAAAAGAAACAAAAGTCAGCTGATATAGAGGGAGCAAGTGTGGCTGCCAGTGACGAGTTCCTCAAAAAGGACAAAAAGAAACCTATCAAAGAGAAATTAAAGAAACGTGAGTGTTTAGAAGTGGATGGGCTGTACTGATATTGGCACTCGAGTACACACAGCCATTGTTCCTGGGTCATGCTGGGGCCGATTTACAAAGATGGCTATTTGTCTGGAGGTCGTTATTTATCCATATAGAATAACGTAGCCCCGACCAGGTCACCTTTCTGTCTTTTTGAAGATGTTTTGTAAAGCCCATCGAGCAACATCTTCAGTTCTAACTAACGAGGTGGACAAAGATGATTACCATGAAAACCGATATCGATGAGGATTGGTAGCCCAGAGCATCCAATCAGATTTCAAACTGTTACGGTGGTCACACACCATACAATTTTTTTTTTTAAATATCTGTTCAATTCAAGAATGGCAATCAATTTTTGACTGATTGTAACAATTCAAAAATCTGACCAATGTATCACACACACCTATGTTCAATTTTTCCCTAATCATGAATAAAAGAATTGAAATCTCAGAAAAAAAATTATTGGAACTGTACATCAAGAAACTGACAACCCATCACACACCATACACTACTTAATAAAGTTGGTCTGAAATTTCCAACATGTCCAATCTCCAAAAATAAAAACCGGGACATTTGATAGGATTTATCGATTTAAAAGCAAAGAAAATCTCTCAATCAAAATTTATTGTATTGGTGAAAAATTGGGTCTTTTAATTGTATGGTGTGTGGACACCTTTTAGAAATTGTCAAATGAATCAGGAATTCTGATTGGCTGCTCTGAAGAAACTGCCGTTTTTACACCGGTTCTCTAGCGATTCATCTGTACTATCTTTGTAAATCGGCCCACAGTGGATTTTTTTTATGCATCCAAAGTGGAACGCCATCCCTTATTTTCATTATTTTCAAGCTTTTGTCAGTAGGATAGGTAATGACCTCTGTCACGTGTTTGCTGCTGTCTGTGTCCCCAACCCAGAGAACCAACAGGAAGCTGGAGGGAAACGAACTATTAAAAAGCAGAAGTCACCATTTAGGATGGTCAGTGACATGCAAATAATTGTGAGTTGATGCAAGATTATGCAGAGTTATGAAGCTTGAAAGTAGACCAATCTAATTCCACCATGCCATTATTTGATTATATATCCACTAGTAGACCCAAGCCTGGTTTTTTTTCTGCCGCCCGCCCGCCTCGCTCACCCGCCCGCCTCGCTCACCCGCCCGCCTCGCTCACCCGCCCACCTTGCTCACCCGCCTCTCTCCCCGGTCCCGTCCAGCTGTCCGTTACTGCGCACATGTGCAGTGGCAAAACACAGGGACAGCTGGACGCAGCGACACAGGGATTTTATTGTATAGGATTTTACAGCTCAATAAATGTGGATACTAAATTTGCCTAATTCCTGCATCAGCTGTGATTATTATATTTTTTTTTTTTTTGCATCTCATTGACCAGCCCTAGCCACAGCTATGACTGTTATCACTAGTTCAGAGATGCCCCTTATTGCAGTAGATATGGATCCAAAACAAAAACCGCATTGGATGCTATTTATTTAAAGGATACCCGAAGTGACATGTGACATAATGAGATAGACATGGGTATGTACAGTGCCTAGCACACTAATAACTAGTCTGTGTTCCTTTTTTTCTTTCTCTGCCTGAAAGAGTTAAATATCAGGTATGTAAGTGGCTGACTCAGTCCTGACTCAGACAGGAAGTGACTACAGTGTGACCCTCCCTAATAAGAAAGTCCCCTTTTCACCTCTTTCTTGCTCTCAGAAGCCATTTTCTGCTAGGAAAGTGTTTTATAGTTGGAATTTCTTATCAGTGAGGGTCACACTGTAGTCACTTCCCGTCTGAGTCAGGACTGAGTCAGCCACTTACATACCTGATATTTAACTCTTTCAGACAGTGAAAGAAAAAAAAAAGGAACACAGCCTAGTTATTTGTGTGCTAGGCACTGTACATACCCATGTCTATCTCATCATGTCACATGTCACCTCAGGTATCCTTTAACTACCAGCTAACGGCAATAGGCGGCACCTGGTCGTTTGTGATTTTACATGGAAACGGCCGCTCGTTTGAGCGGCCATTCCATGTTAGTTCACGGAGGGTGTCGCCGTGAACAGCCTGCGAGCCTCCGATCGCGGCTCGCATGCATAATGTAAACACGCGGGGAAGAAATCCCTGCTGTTTACATCAATACGGCGCTGCTGTATTGGCAGATCGGGGATTGGCAGATCGGGGATTGCCGGCATTTGATAGGCTAAAGCCTATCCTAGGCGGCGCAGGACGGATATCCGTCCTGCGTAGTAGAAAGCAAGAGTGAGAGGGAGGTAAGGAGAAGGAGGGAGGAATCTCGCTGCGGAGGGGGGCTTTGAGGAGCCCCCCCACTCGGCAATAGGCAGCGGCGGCGATCAGACCCCCCCAGCAGGACGTCCCCCTAGTGGGGAAAAGAGGGGGGGGGGAAGTCTAATCGCCCCTGGCTAAATCACGATCGGTGCTGCGGGCTGGAGAGCCAACGCAGCACCGATCAGGCAGAAATCCCCTGGTCCTTAAGTGGTTAAAATAATTTCAAGTATTTTTACATTAAATTTTTATTTCTGCCTATAAAATAATATAAAAAAAGCGCGTTAAGCCGACACACATACAGTAAGTGTCATGGCGGTCCCACAGATAGCGGGAGAAACTTTTTAAAGGACACATGAACTGAGAGCGATATAGAGATGGCTATATTTATTTCCTTTTAAACAATACCAGTTACTTCTGTGTAACGGTTTTAAAATTACAGATTTAATCATTTTTATTTTTTTAAACAATTTCTATTTTTGCTGTATTTTGTGTTGTTTTTCTGTTTATTTGTTTTTGGTGCTCAGTTCTCCTGCCCAACGTCCCTTTTCCTCTCTTACCCTTCTTTCCCTCCCCTTTCCCCACATTCTTCCCCTCCTTTCTTTTTTCTTCTCCCCTACTTTTTCCTCTCTTCCCTTCTCCTCCCCCTCTTTCTCCACCTCTTTCTCCACCCCCTCTCCTCTATTCATCTTCCATTTACTTCCACTCACCTTCCCTCCCACTTTTCTAATTTCTTCCCTTTCCAGCTCCCCCCCCCCCTTCTCCTCACTCCACTCCTCTCCACTTCTTCACTGAGGAATTGTTTTTGGTTAAAGTGAACCTCCGGACTAAAAATCTACTCAGCAGCACTGAAAAGGCTTGGTGTTTCTTTAACAGTTTCACAGCATCAGAACTTTGTTTTTCTTACCCAAGCCTAATTTTAGCTGCATTTTTAGCTAAGCTCCACCCATCAAAGAAAACTGCCCGGGCTTTTTTTCCCTGGTGCTGTGCAAAGCATGATGGGATTTCCTATGTTGTTGTTCACGTTGCCTAGCAACTGGGAGAGGTGCTCAGGACACAGGACAGTTGGAACTGTGTCTCATGCTCCCTGTCACCTCCTTTCAACCAAAAAGATGGCTGCAATCATGAAATCAAACATTTGCCTGTTCTTTTGAAACAGTGTGGGTAAGAGATTATATTACCTATCTATTTTAATTAACATAACTAATGTAACTTAATGACAGTATGTTTGTTTAGGCTGAAGTTCCTCTTTAAGTTTTAGTGTCCGGTTCATAGAGTGGGCCGGTGGATAAGGGTGATTATTTACCTACAGGAGGCTGCTCTGCCCGGCAAAGTAATAATAATAATAATGGCAGTATTTGTATAGCGCCTTTCTCCTGTCGGACTCAAAGCACTTGCGAGGCAGCCACTAGAGCGCACTCAGTAGGCAGTAGCAGTGTTAGGGAGTCTTGCCCAAAGAACTCCTTACTGAATTACTGGCTTACTGAACAGGCAGAGCCGAGATTCGAACCCAGGTCTCCTGTGTCAGAGGCAGAGCCCTTAACCAGTACACCATCCAGCCACAGCTGGAAAGTACAGATGCTCTGCTGCACCCCCTTTCCAAGCACACGTGTTTCCCTAAATCTGTGTAGGGACTCGATTGCAAAGCTTGTTCTCCTCTCCTTACAAGCTTATAAGTTACACAATGCCAAATAAATCACTTGTAAAACGCCTCCTGCACCGCAGACTGTCAGTGCTAGAGGCTTCAGTCTTCTCTAGGAGAGTTGCCTGTGCCAGACGCTCTGAACGGTGAAGACGATACAGGCCACAAACATAGAGCCTGAAGCCACAGTGTTTCTGGTCATGTGATCTACCTTTCAGGAGAGGAATTTTAGCGGCAGAGGGCTTGTCCTGTAAAATAAGGCGACATCTGGGCACTCTTGAATACTAATAGGCCAGATGTTTTCTGGGTTTGTTTGGTTTTTTTGTACTTTATGAATCAGAGATCTGAGAGCCAGCTGAAACACTTATTTTGTTGGCCGATCTTGGCCATATATAAGCTGTGAGGAAAATGTAATTTAGTATGATTGTCGTCTCATTCCTGCTTTACATGGTGAGTGGCAGCTGTTTCCATTATTTTTTCTTCTAGAAGGGAAAGACGTAAAGGTAAAGAAGAATAGATTAAAGCGGATTCCAGAGAGCGCGGCAGCAACCGTTGTGGAGTCGACAGATTCTGGGATCATGCTGTCAAAACCCAAGAAAAAGGTACAGTGTCCTCTCAAATACGGGATGTCCCGTTCTGCACCTTGGCCAAAATCTTCCTTCTGAAAGTCATGGCAGCTGGTCACATGACATGGCAGCTGGTCACATGACATGGCAGCTGGTCACATGACATGGCAGCTGGTCACATGACATGGCCGCTGGTCACCAGGCTTTGGTCATGTGGGGACAAACAACTGCCCTTTATATCAAGTAAAAATAGGGGTGGAGGCACCCACTTGTATATTCCTATTGGTATAGGTAATCTTACATCTGCAGATGAACAGACAATTGTTGGAAAGGATTTTACTGAAGCACAAATGTAAGGTGACAACACGTTTCGCTGGCTCTAACTGGCTTCCTCAGGTCAATATAAGGAACAAGTGCTTAAAGGGAACCTAAACTGAGAAGGATGTGGATATTTCGTTTTAAAATAATACCAGTTGCCTGACTCTCCTGCTGATCCTGTGTCTCTAATACTTTCAGCCATAGCCCCTGAACAAGCATGCAGCACATCAGGTGCTCTGACTGAAGTCAGACTGGATTAGCTGCATGCTTGTTTCAGGTGTGTGATTCAGCCACTACTGTAGCCAAAGAGATCAGCAGGAAGCCAGGCAACTGGTATTGTTTACAGGAAACATTCATATCACTCTCAGTTAAGGTTTCCTTTAAAAACAAGTATACGTTTCTTTCAATACATGAAATATAACAACCAAAAAATGTTTACAGTCGTAACAAATTCTTTCCCTTCTATAATTACTGACATGATAACCTTATTATAAAAGATTATTGTATACAAATGATAACATTTTACTACAACTTTGTTTTTACACCCATATCATTTATAAGTTGTCAATTATTAATTTAACCACTTGAGGACCACAGCGTTAAACCCCTCTAAAGACCAGGCCTTTTTTGTAATCTAGGCCACTGCAGCTTTAAGGCCAAGCTGCAGGGCCGTACAACACACAAGTGATTCCCTCCCCCCTTTTCTCCCCACCAACAGAGCTTCCTGTTGGGGGGGTCTGATTGGCACTCTCAGACCCATGTAGCAAGGGCTTATGGGAGCTCAGTCTGGGCAGGAGGAGGTTACTAGCCAGAGATTTCAGAGTGAGAGGGGAGGAGGAGAGGGGAGTGAAGTTTTCACAGGCTGAGGGCTGTGCTTGTTATAGTTTTTCATCTCGGATCCACTTTAATAATTTGTGTTTCAATAAAATTCTTTCCAACAATAGTCTGTCCATCTGGAGAGTTAAGATGACCTCTCTTACGTTATTCTTTATAGATATAACCATATACAATTGAATGCCTCCACCCCCTGTTTTTATCCGAGTTATACCTCATCAAGAGCGTATACATTTAGTTTTTTTAATTAAATCAATTAAAAAATCAGACCAATCCAACATGTACTATTCAGGGTTTTTTTTTCAAAAAATTGATTAGAGTTTTCCACCAGGACTGATAATTCTGAAAAAAAGTAAATCTTTTTTTTTCTTTATTAAAAAAACAAAAACAAACTACAATTGATCGTTTATTGAAAAAGAGGGAAAATGAAACACTCGATTTTATTTTGTTTTTTTAACTCTTTAAAAGAAGTCTAAAGCGAATGTAAAAAAATAAAAAGACCGATACTTGCGTGAGGAGGGGCCAGGTTCTCGGTCCTAGAGAGCCTTCCCGCTCCTCTCCCGGTCCCTGCGTTCCAGAGCTGGCTCCCCTGTTAGCAGCCTCCAACCAATGCCTCGGAGACTGCTCTCTGCCACTTCCTGAGTCTTTGGAAGGTGTTTGGGAGCCTTCCCGTTCCTCTCCCGGTCCCAGCATTCCAGAGCTGGCTCCCCTGTTGGCAGTCTCCAACCAATGCCTCGGAGACTGCTCTCTGCCACTTCCTGTGTCTTTGGAAGGTGTTTGGGAGCCTGAGCACTCCTGAAGACTGGCCACTCCATTCAGCGCATGCATGAGCGCCCTCTATCCTGTGCTCACACATGAGCAGTACGGAGGCGTCCGTCATCAGGAGCAAATCAGGCTCCCAGGGAATCCAGCGCTGGAACGGGAAGGCTGATTAGAACCCAGAGCTCCCCTCTCCTTCAGGAAGTAACTGTATTGTTTTTGTGTTTTTTTGTTTTTTTTTAATTGGTTTCAGATTTGCTTTAAGGGTGAAATGAATTTGGCTGTGAATTTTGGTCTACAAATAACCACTTTTTTATGTCTTACAATTGACAGAAAAAGACGAAAGCCGATAAGAAGGCTCAATGAAGTCAACTTTAAATTTTAAGGTAATTAATTTGTCAAGTGAATTTGTACTCTGAGATTAAATTCCTCCAAATATTGCAGGCATTAGCTGGAGGCTAAAACTTCCCCTACCAACGATGGGTGCAGGTGGACGGCTAAGGCTGAATGGTCTTCTCTGCATGTGTATGGTAGTTTCCTCAGATACGGACTGTGGGTTTCACCCCTGGCACGGCCAGAAGCATGCTAGGACAATGCTGTGCTTGTGGTGAATGGTTCGGATCTGCAGCCAGCTTTGGCAGGGCCGGCTTCCATTTTTGGAGAGGACTCTGGTAACCTCTGCCTTCATATCTGTTACAGCTTCATTTGACATGATCAGTGTATTTATTATAATTGTTTTTTGAAATGGCCACCCATTTTCTGTACCATCCCCCTTTTTCTCCAAGACCTGCCCTCTAACCTTGGGAAAGGTTTATGAGATTCCCAGCAGTTCCTCCAGCCTCTAGAGGGCGCAACTCACCACTTACAAGCTGACTTGTCCATGGCTTCCTATTTATTGGAATGCAGTCAGGGGGAGCAGTTAGAGAACTTGTTAATTCAGTAAAAGCTGGGAGCAGTGTATGGGCAGGTCTCTGACTGGTTACAGCTTGCAATATAGGTTGTTCCAGTTTATTTGCATAGATCATCTGTTTACACGAGGCCTGTTCTGCGGTGTACCCTTCAGTCTTACCTAGTGACTTGTACAGCTGACTCTGTGGGGGTGATACGTTTCTGGCTACAGAGTTGAGAGCTCCTCTTGTACAACTTGTTGGATGTATACAAACAGAGCCGGATTAAGGCTAAATGGGGCCCTAAGCAAAGTAACTGATTTGGGCCCCCCATCATGTCGTAATAGAATCAGAAGATGCAGCTGCACAGCAATATGCCGCACACACCGGGGCAGCCGAGCTACTGGTTGCTATAGGCAACAGTCCGCTTTCCTCTGTGGGTGCACAATGCAGGGAATGGCAGCGGCAAAATGCAGAGTGAGAGATGAATGGCTGGGACATTTGCACTCAGGGGCTGGGGCACCCCTGTGAAGAGGGTGCCAGATATCACAGCAGCAGCACTTTCCCCCTGCATCTCCAGCCTGGCAATAGCAGAAAGCTCTGGACACCGCAAAACCGGAAGCCGCTCCCCAGACAGAATTACATAACCACCCCCACCACCAAACAACCGATTTCCTCCCAAACTAGACAGCCACCATGCAGCCTCCATCCCAGTGAATACGATAGTCCAGCAGAGAAGGCAGGCGCAGTGGGGGAGAATGACAGCACCGGATGACTCACATTCACCTATTGCGATCCAAGCAATAGAGGACCCGTCATCCGGAGCCCATCTGTCTCCTCTAGAGTGCTGCCGCTCTGTTACTACTACTATTACTACTTCCTACTTCCTGTCTGATCTGAGAATCAGGAAGTTCAGAGCGAGCGGCTGCACTGTAGAAGAGACAGATGGGTTTCAGATGAGGGGATCTCTATCGCTTGGATCATGGATAGGTGAGTGAGTGTTTGCCATCTGCTGCTATCATTCTTGCTGCAGCTGTGGTGCTCTGTGGGAAGGGAGGGAGGAGTGGGCAGCGGCAGAGCGCACAGTAGCAGGAGGGGGACCTAGGAGGAGAGCCTGGCTCTGAAGACAATCAGCAGTGCACTGCATCATTTGACAAGACAAGACAAATAACATTTATATCGCGCTTTTCTCCTGGTGGACTCAAAGCGCCAGAGCTGCAGCCACTAGGACGCGCCCTATAGGCAGTAGCAGTGTTAGAGAGACTTGCCTACGGTCTCCTACTGAATAGGTGCTGGCTTACTGAACAGGCAGAGCTGAGATTCGAACCCTGGTCTCCTGTGTCAGCGGCAGAGCCCTTAAAGGGACTCCAAGCAGTGCCTGTGTGTGGATATGCCTTTAAGCATACCCACAACTAATTCATTACATCCTCACACCTACCAGCATGATGTTTGTAATTATATCCCCCTGGGTTCCTTATATTTCATTGCATTGTGCTGAATCGAGCTGCCAACTTTGGAGAAAAGTCGTCCTGTGGCCGTGATTTCGATCGCGAAAATATCAAAAACTAAAAGGCATAGAGCAGCCGTTTATATATCATTGGAAAGAGGAGAAAGAGAGCTTTAAAATGATATGCATCTTTCCATAGTTACTGCACTGCTCAGAGTCCCTTTAACCATTATACCATCCAGCCACCGCTGACTTTGGAGAAAAGTCGTCCTGTGGCCGCGATTTCGATCGCAAAAATATCAAACTAAAAGGCATAGAGCAGACGTTTATATATCATTGGAAAGAGGAGAAAGAGAGCTTTAAAATGATATGCATCTTTCCATAGTTACTGCACTGCTCAGAGTCCCTTTAACCATTATACCACCCAGCCACCGTTGACAGGATGGCAAGGGCTGGTTTATGTGCTGATGGGGCCCCTTTGACTCTGAATGGGGCCCCAAGCGACTGCTTTTGTTGCCTGGTCGGTAATCCGGCCCTGTATACAAAGGATGTTGGTGTATTGATGTATGTATCCAGCTGAAGTACCTGGTCTTCACCCTGCATGTTCTTTGTTTATAAAACTCAATAAAAAGATTTAATGCTAAAATATAGGCCGTTCCGCTGGTCTGTACATGAATGTAAGAACTTGCTGACCAGGCATCTCGCTAATACAGCGAGTTCCGTCATTGCAAGATACTGGATGGTAACATGAAGGTGACTCCATTCAAAAACAGAGGATCTTTCCCATTCTCCCCAAAATGCACCCTCCCCATAATGCGCTCTCTCCATAATGCGCTCTCTCCATAATGCGCTCACTCCATAATGCGCTCTCTCCATAATGCGCTCTCTCCATAATGCGCTCACTCCATAATGCGCTCTCTCCATAATGCGCTCTCTCCATAATGCGCTCTCCATGAAAATTACTGGAAGACACATGGGCCTCAATCCTGGTAGGGTTTTCAAACCAATTACCTCCTGTATGGTCATTTACCTCATGAGGTAATGATAATTGGCAATTCTGGTAGGTTTTAGTCATGGTTTCCCTCATGAGGTAAATTATGTGGTAATTTCTGTGAGCACATGATTTACCAGTCAGTGTAAGAGCTGCCTGTACCTGGAGGTAAAGTCAATTTCTATGCATTCTGCAGTTAGTGGCGTTCCTATTCAGGCTGTGTAATAAAAAATAGTAGAAATAAAACTCCAAATAATTACTGGATTTTTTTTATAAGGGTTGCCTATAAATATACTTGTCATAGGTTGCTACATAATCAAATACACCTTCTCGCCCTCAAAAAAAAAATCTTCTAAAGACTATCCTAACTTATGACAATTAAAGACTACTATTACTTATTTACTGCATGCTTACTGCTGAAATACCGCACTTTACTGCACGTTTTTACCGCATGTTCAGAAATGCAGAAAAATCTTGCAGAATTGCTAAAAAGAAAAGCAAAGACCAGCTAGGTGGAAGAATCCAATAGCTGGTGTCCCTTAAGGGGGAAGTAATGGGGAACAGGAGGCGCCCAGTAGTTGTTGTGTACATGTGTATAACGGAATCCTACCTTAAAGCTACAAAAATAATAACTTTATTCCTCTAGACAACGCGTTTTACCACTATAAGCGAAATGCGTTGCATTTGCAGGACATCAGCGGGGGATTGCGATCTCTAATCTGAGCCGTCTATTTCGCCAAGCATGATTGGGTCCTGTCCGGAATTGGGTTTGGCATAATACAAAGATCAAGTAGAGGATAGAACAGAAGATTGGCGCACAACATGCAGTTAGTGTAATAACCAAGAAACCGTAACATCATAGAAAACAGTGACATGAAAAATCTGATCAGTTAGTCTTGTGGGCAGGTTGACTGGTTGGTCGGTGGTTGGGGGGGGGGAGGGGCTAGTATGTGAGAGGAGTTCAGGAGCCATTGCAACCGAGCATTTTCTGCCATTCCTGATTGAGCCACTTGGCTGATTTTGGTTAAAAAACATCGATTGGGTGGCCATGCTGCAGAACCGATTATGGAATCGGAAAATTGATCCAGCCATGATATTGAGTAATGTATGGACCCCCCTATATTTCATTGGCTGTGTCTAGATCAGGGGTCAGGAACCTTTATGGCTGAGAGAGCCATAATGTAATACCAGAGATAGAGCCATACAATAGGTTTCAAACTAAATACAAGTACATGCGTGTATTTTATACAAGACCAACACTTTTAACCTCCCTGGCGGTTTTTTATTAATTGCGGGGCGCACGGCCGCGGGAGGTTTTTTTTTAAACATGTAGCTAACCTAGTGCTAGCTACATGCTTCCCCCCCTCCCTTCGCTATCACGCCCACCCCTCCGATCGCCGACGGCGATCATACCCAACAGGAAATCCCGTTCTGAACGGGATTTCCTGTATGGGCTTCCCCCATGGCGACGATCGGAATGACGTCATCGGCGTGGTGACGTCAGGGGGAGTCCCGATCCACCCCATAGGTGATTGGCCAGACTGCACAAAGGGTCTGCGGGAGGGGGGGCCTTCTTTCGTGCCAGTGAGTGGCGGCGATTGCAACAAACATGCAGCTAGCAAAGTGCTAGCTGCGTGTTTGGAAAAAAAAATATGCAAATCGGCCCACCAGGGCCTGAGCAATGCACTGCGGCGTTACTGGACGAGCTGCGCTCGTCCGTAACACCCAGGAGGTTAACCACTTCACATCCAGACCTTGTTTTCCCCTTATTGACCAGAGCAGTTTTGACGCTTTAGCGGTGTCCCTTTTTAATCAGCAATAACTTCATCTCTACTAGTGCCACGTAAATGATCTATATATCATTTTTTTCAAGACAAACTAAGCTTTCATTGGAGGGTATTTGGTACGAAGTGAAATGTTCCTTTCTATGCATTGTAATGGGATAAAGTGGGATAATTTAAAAAAATGCATTATTTCTACATTTTGACCAATTCTATTTGGAAATAAAAAGTGCGATTTGACATAAAAACTGTGCCGCCAGTTAAAGTTGCCACAGTATAGATATCTAGATGTGTCCCCAGTATCACCGCCTCCCCCAGTATAGCCAGATGTGTCCCCAATATCAGCCCCCCTAGCATAGCCACATATGTCCCCTGAGTTTGAAAGCCCCAGAAAAGATTGACAGACGCACCCCCAGGAATAGTGCCCCTCTTCATGGCCATATGTGTCCCCGGAACAGGATTACCCCCATTATGGCCAAATGTACCCCCAGGATTAGTACTGCCCCCATTATAGCCAAATATGCCCCCAGTATATGATTATTGCCCCCCAGGTGCCCAGATGCTCCAAATTAGTAAATCCCCCCCTCCCCTTAGTCAATTAGATGCCCCCCAGCAAACATGAACCCCCCCTTTTATATATCCTGCCCCCACCCCCCAGGATCGATAGCCAGATGCCCCCCCCCCCATAAGGGAAGCCCCCTCCGTGCAGAAATAGTAAAAACAAATGCACAAGCAAGCAGTCTCACTCACCTTACCTCGGTCCTGCGACTGTCCTGAAGTCCGATCCTCCGATCCCCGCTCTGCAGTCAGCCGCATATTGCCGGGACCCGGGTTTCCGGCAATATGCGGCTGACTGCAGAGCGGGGATTGGAGGATCAGCCTTCAGGACAGTCGCAGGACCGAGGTAAGGTGAGTGAGACTGCCTGCTTGTGCATTTGTTTTTACTATTTGTGCGCCGAGGGGGACAGATGAAGGATCACTGCAGTTCACTACTGCAGCCATCGTTCATGGGAGGGGGGTGGACTAATTGGCCAAAAGGGAACATGTTCCCTCCCGCCAATTAGTATTGCAGCTGACAGTGCCGGAGGGTGCGCTCTGAAGCGCACCTGACCGTGCACAGCAGGGCTGCAGCCAGGTCAGTATATCTACGTGGCTGTGGCTTGGAGGGTGCCACAGCTGACGTAGATATACTGTAGTGGTGGGGAAAGTGGTTAAAGTACAAGAAGTCTCTGAATTCTTTTTAATAACATTGTTATGCTGTTGCTAACCAATGATGAATAAAATACTTCTTACTATGGATGTGACTTCTGCTGCTGCTGCTGCTGCATGATGTTGCTGATGCCTTTGTAGTCTGGTTGCTACGTGGTAAGGCTGATATGTGAGTAAGTTAGTAGTACATGCTACAGCAGTAGTGAGTAGGTTAGTAGTGCATGCTACAGCAGTAGTGAGTAGGTTAGTAGTGCATGCTACGGCAGTAGTGAGTAAGTTAGTAGTACATGCTACAGCAGTAGTGAGTAGGTTAGTAGTGCATGCTACGGCAGTAGTGAGTAAGTGAGTAGTACATGCTACAGCAGTAGTGAGTAAGTTAGTAGTGCAGGCTACAGCAGTAGTGAGTAAGTTAGTAGTACATGCTACAGCAGTAGTGAGTAAGTTAGTAGTGCAGGATACAACAGTAGTGAGTAAGTTAGTAGTGCATGCTACAGCAGTAGTGATTAGGTGAGTAGTGCATGCTACAGCAGTAGTGAGTAAGTTAGTAGTGCATGATACAGCAGTAGTGAGTAAGTCAGTAGTACATGCTACAGCAGTAGTGAGTAAGTTAGTAGTACATGCTACAGCAGTAGTGAGTAAGTTAGTAGTACATGCTACAGCAGTAGTGAGTAAGTTAGTAGTACATGCTACAGCATTAGTGAGTAAGTTAGTAGTACATGCTACAGCAGTAGTGAGTAAGTTAGTAGTGCATGCTACAGCAGTAGTGAGTAAGTTAGTAGTACATGCTACAGCTGTAGTGAGTAAGTTAGTAGTGCATACTACAGCAGTAGTGAGTAAGTTAGTGGTGCATGCTACAGCAGTAGTGAGTAAGTTAGTAGTGCATGCTACAGCAGTAGTGAGTAAGTTAGTGGTGCATGCTACAGCAGTAGTGAGTAAGTTAGTAGTGCATGCTACAGCAGTAGTGAGTAAGTTAGTAGTGCAGGATACAGCAGTAGTGAGTAAGTGGTGCATGCTACAGCAGTAGTGAGTAAGTTAGTAGTGCATGCTACAGCAGTAGTGAGTAAGTGAGTAGTGCTTGCTACAGCAGTAGTGAGTAGGTTAGTAGTGCATGCTACGGCAGTAGTGAGTAAGTGAGTAGTACATGCTACAGCAGTAGTGAGTAAGTCAGTAGTGCATGCTACAGCAGTAGTGAGTAAGTTAGTAGTGCATGCTACAGCAGTAGTGAGTAAGTCAGTAGTGCATGCTACAGCAGTAGTGAGTAAGTTAGTGGTGCATGCTACAGCAGTAGTGAGTAAGTTAGTAGTGCATGCTACAGCAGTAGTGAGTAAGTTAGCAGTGCATGCTACAGCAGTAGTGAGTATGTTAGTAGTGCATGCTACAGCAGTAGTGAGTAAGTTAGTAGTACATGCTACAGCAGTAGTGAGTAAGTTAGTGGTGCATGCTACAGCAGTAGTGAGTAAGTTAGTAGTGTATGCTACAGCAGTAGTGAGTAAGTTAGTAGTGCATGCTACAGCAGTAGTGAGTAAGTTAGTAGTGCGTGCTACAGCAGTAGTGAGCAAGTTAGCAGTGCATGGTACAGCAGTAGTGAGTAAGTTAGTAGTGTATGCTACAGCAGTAGTGAGTAAGTTAGTAGTGCATGCTACAGCAGTAGTGAGTAAGTTAGTGGTGCATGCTACAGCAGTAGTGAGTAAGTTAGTAGTGCATGCTACAGCAGTAGTGAGTAAGTTAGTAGTGCATGCTACAGCAGTAGTGAGTAAGTTAGCAGTGCATGCTACAGCAGTAGTGAGTAGGTTAGTAGTGCATGCTACAGCAGTAGTGAGTAAGTTAGTAGTACATGCTACAGCAGTAGTGAGTAAGTTAGTGGTGCATGCTACAGCAGTAGTGAGTAAGTTAGTAGTGTATGCTACAGCAGTAGTGAGTAAGTTAGTAGTGCATGCTACAGCAGTAGTGAGTAAGTCAGTAGTGCATGCTACAGCAGTAGTGAGTAAGTTAGTAGTGCATGCTACAGCAGTAGTGAGTAAGTTAGTAGTACATGCTACAGCAGTAGTGAGTAAGTTAGTAGTGCATGCTACAGCAGTAGTGAGTAAGTTAGTGGTACATGCTACAGCAGTAGTGAGTAAGTGAGTAGTACATGCTACAGCAGTAGTGAGTAAGTTAGTAGTGTATGCTACAGCAGTAGTGAGTAAGTTAGTAGTGTATGCTACAGCAGTAGTGAGTAAGTTAGTAGTGCATGCTACAGCAGTAGTGAGTAAGTTAGTAGTGCAGGATACAGCAGTAGTGAGTAAGTTAGTAGTGCATGCTACAGCAGTAGTGAGTAAGTTAGTAGTGCAGGATACAGCAGTAGTGAGTAAGTTAGTAGTGCAGGATACAGCAGTAGTGAGTAAGTTAGTAGTGCATGCTACAGCAGTAGTGAGTAAGTCAGTAGTGTATGCTACAGCAGTAGTGAGTAAGTTAGTAGTGCATGATACAGCAGTAGTGAGTAAGTTAGTAGTGCATGATACAGCAGTAGTGAGTAAGTTAGTAGTGCATGATACAGCAGTAGTGAGTAAGTCAGTAGTGCATGCTACAGCAGTAGTGAGTAAGTCAGTAGTGTATGCTACAGCAGTAGTGAGTAAGTTAGTAGTGCATGATACAGCAGTAGTGAGTAAGTCAGTAGTGTATGCTACAGCAGTAGTGAGTAAGTTAGTAGTGCATGCTACAGCAGTAGTGAGTAAGTTAGTAGTGCATGATACAGCAGTAGTGAGTAAGTCAGTAGTGTATGCTACAGCAGTAGTGAGTAAGTTAGTAGTGCATGCTACAGCAGTAGTGAGTAAGTTAGTAGTGCATGCTACAGCAGTAGTGAGTAAGTTAGTAGTGCATGATACAGCAGTAGTGAGTAAGTCAGTAGTGTATGCTACAGCAGTAGTGAGTAAGTTAGTAGTGCATGCTACAGCAGTAGTGAGTAAGTTAGTAGTGCATGCTACAGCAGTAGTGAGTAAGTTAGTAGTGCAGGATACAGCAGTAGTGAGTAAGTGGTGCATGCTACAGCAGTAGTGAGTAAGTTAGTAGTGCATGATACAGCAGTAGTGAGTAAGTCAGTAGTGCATGCTACAGCAGTAGTGAGTAAGTTAGTAGTGCATGATACAGCAGTAGTGAGTAAGTCAGTAGTGCATGCTACAGCAGTAGTGAGTAAGTTAGTAGTGCATGATACAGCAGTAGTGAGTAAGTTAGTAGTGCATGCTACAGCAGTAGTGTTCCTACTTTGAAAATTTTACTTGCGCTGCCACAATCGCTTTTTAAAAGCGCTAGCGTAATGAAACCCTATGGGCCTGGTCTTACTTGGGCAATTTGCGCTAATTGCCGCAAATCGCCCAAAAACGCAAACGCGTAGACTGCACCATTTTCAGGCGATTTCCCGGCAATTGCGTTTCAGTGCTATAGAAGCGCTAAACGCGTTCGCGGCAAAATCGCAGCAGTGTTCAGTGATTTTTTTTTTCCGTGGAAAAATCACTCCTGCAAAACGCCAGAAAAAATCTCCGGCGTTTTGCATTTCTAAGTGTGAATGGGGCCTAAGCTGCGCTGCTGAGCTGTGTAACTCACTGAATCAACCCTTAGGGCTGGAACCCACAGGAGCGCTTTTGGCAGCGTTTTGGCAGCACTGCGATCCGCTAGCAGTTTGCCAAAACGCTGGGCTAATGTTAATGGATGGGGCAACTTCCACAGGAGCGTTTGCGTTTCTCAGAAACGCAAACGCAGGACGTGCAGCATTTTGGGAGCGTTAGCGCTTCAATGTAAAGTATTGAACCGCTAGCGGAAACGCTCAGCAAAACCTAAACTGAGCGGTTTTGCTAGCGTTTTGCGGTTCAGCACACTGTAACAAAATGAAAAATAATTCACAGGACCAATCAGGATAAAACCGCGAAACGCAAAACGCTACGCACCCGCTGGGGAAAAAATACAATGTTGCAAAACACGACCAAAAACGTGCATGAATCCGCTTGCAAACCGCTCAGACAAAACGCTAGCGGTTGCGTTTTGCGTTTGCGGTTTTCAGTGGGTTCCAGGCCTTACTGATGTATGTGAGCCAGATGCAGCCATCAGAAGAGCCACATCTCCCGAGCCATAGCTTCCCTACCCCTGCCGTACAGGGTACACCCGAGCCATAGGTTCCCTACCCCTGCTGTACAGGGTACACCCGAGCCATAGGTTCCCTACCCCTGCTGTACAGGATACACCCGAGCCATAGGTTCCCTACCCCTGCTGTACAGGGTACACCCGAACCATAGGTTCCCTACCGCTGCTGTACAGGGTACACCCGAGCCATAGGTTCCCTACCCCTGCCGTACAGGGTACACCCAAGCCATAGGTTCCCTACCCCTGCCGTACAGGGTACTCCCGAGCCATAGGTTCCCTACCCCTGCTGTACAGGATACACCCGAGCCATAGCTTCCCTACCCCTGCTGTACAGGGTACTCCCGAGCCATAGGTTCCCTACCCCTGCTGTACAGGGTACTCCCGAGCCATAGGTTCCCTACCCCTGCTGTACAGGATACACCCGAGCCATAGCTTCCCTACCCCTGCTGTACAGGGTACATCCCAGAGCCATAGGTTCCCTACCCCTGCTGTACAGGGTACTCCCGAGCCATAGGTTCCCTACCCCTGCCGTACAGGATACACCCGAGCCATAGCTTCCCTACCCCTGCTGTACAGGGTACTCCCGAGCCATAGGTTCCCTACCCCTGCCGTACAGGGTACACCCGAGCCATAGGTTCCCTACCCCTGCCGTACAGGATACACCCGAGCCATAGCTTCCCTACCCCTGCCGTACAGGGTACTCCCAAGCCATAGCTTCCCTACCCCTGCCGTACAGGGTACACCCAAGCCATAGGTTCCCTACCCCTGCCGTACAGGGTACACCCGAGCCATAGGTTCCCTACCCCTGCCGTACAGGGTACACCCGAGCCATAGCTTCCCTACCCCTGCCGTACAGGATACACCCGAGCCATAGCTTCCCTACCCCTGCCGTACAGGGTACTCCCAAGCCATAGCTTCCCTACCCCTGCCGTACAGGGTACACCCGAGCCATAGGTTCCCTACCCCTGCCGTACAGGGTACACCCGAGCCATAGCTTCCCTACCCCTGCCGTACAGGGTACACCCGAGCCATAGGTTCCCTACCCCTGCCGTACAGGGTACACCCAAGCCATAGGTTCCCTACCCCTGCCGTACAGGGTACACCCGAGCCATAGGTTCCCTACCCCTGCCGTACAGGGTACTCCCAAGCCATAGGTTCCCTACCCCTGCCGTACAGGGTACTCCCAAGCCATAGCTTCCCTACCCCTGCCGTACAGGGTACACCCGAGCCATAGGTTCCCTACCCCTGCCGTACAGGGTACACCCGAGCCATAGGTTCCCTACCCCTGCTGTACAGGGTACACCCGAACCATAGGTTCCCTACCCCTGCCGTACAGGGTACTCCCGAGCCATAGGTTCCCTACCCCTGCCGTACAGGGTACTCCCAAGCCATAGGTTCCCTACCCCTGCCGTACAGGGTACACCCGAGCCATAGGTTCCCTACCCCTGCTGTACAGGGTACACCCGAGCCATAGGTTCCCTACCCTTGCCGTACAGGGTACTCCCAAGCCATAGGTTACCTACCCCTGCCGTACAGGGTACACCCGAGCCATAGGTTCCCTACCCCTGCTGTACAGGGTACACCCGAACCATAGGTTCCCTACCCCTGCCGTACAGGGTACTCCCGAGCCATAGGTTCCCTACCCCTGCCGTACAGGGTACTCCCAAGCCATAGGTTCCCTACCCCTGCCGTACAGGGTACACCCGAGCCATAGGTTCCCTACCCCTGCTGTACAGGGTACACCCGAGCCATAGGTTCCCTACCCCTGCTGTACAGGGTACACCCGAGCCATAGGTTCCCTACCCCTGCCGTACAGGGTACACCCGAGCCATAGGTTCCCTACCCCTGCCGTACAGGGTACACCCGAGCCATAGGTTCCCTACCCCTGCCGTACAGGGTACACCCGAGCCATAGGTTCCCTACCCCTGCCGTACAGGGTACTCCCGAGCCATAGGTTCCCTACCCCTGCCGTACAGGGTACTCCCAAGCCATAGGTTCCCTACCCCTGCCGTACAGGGTACACCCGAGCCATAGGTTCCCTACCCCTGCCGTACAGGGTACACCCGAGCCATAGGTTCCCTACCCCTGCCGTACAGGGTACACCCGAGCCATAGGTTACCTACCCCTGCCGTACAGGGTACACCCGAGCCATAGGTTCCCTACCCCTGCTGTACAGGGTACACCCGAGCCATAGGTTCCCTACCCCTGCTGTACAGGGTACACCCGAGCCATAGGTTCCCTACCCCTGCTGTACAGGGTACACCCGAGCCATAGGTTCCCTACCCCTGCCGTACAGGGTACACCCGAGCCATAGGTTACCTACCCCTGCCGTACAGGGTACACCCGAGCCATAGGTTCCCTACCCCTGCCGTACAGGGTACACCCGAGCCATAGGTTCCCTACCCCTGCTGTACAGGGTACACCCGAGCCATAGGTTCCCTACCCCTGCTGTACAGGGTACACCCGAGCCATAGGTTCCCTACCCCTGCTGTACAGGGTACACCCGAGCCATAGGTTCCCTACCCCTGCTGTACAGGTACACCCGAGCCATAGGTTCCCTACCCCTGCTGTACAGGGTACACCCGAGCCATAGGTTCCCTACCCCTGCTGTACAGGGTACACCCGAGCCATAGGTTCCCTACCCCTGCCGTACAGGGTACACCCGAGCCATAGGTTCCCTACCCCTGCTGTACAGGTACACCCGAGCCATAGGTTCCCTACCCCTGCCGTACAGGGTACACCCGAGCCATAGGTTCCCTACCCCTGCCGTACAGGGTACTCCCAAGCCATAGGTTCCCTACCCCTGCCGTACAGGGTACACCCGAGCCATAGGTTCCCTACCCTTGCCGTACAGGGTACACCCGAGCCATAGGTTCCCTACCCCTGCCGTACAGGGTACACCCGAGCCATAGGTTCCCTACCCCTGCCGTACAGGGTACACCCGAGCCATAGGTTACCTACCCCTGCCGTACAGGGTACACCCGAGCCATAGGTTCCCTACCCCTGCTGTACAGGTACACCCGAGCCATAGGTTCCCTACCCCTGCCGTACAGGGTACACCCGAGCCATAGGTTCCCTACCCCTGCTGTACAGGTACACCCGAGCCATAGGTTCCCTACCCCTGCCGTACAGGGTACACCCGAGCCATAGGTTCCCTACCCCTGCCGTACAGGGTACTCCCAAGCCATAGGTTCCCTACCCCTGCCGTACAGGGTACACCCGAGCCATAGGTTCCCTACCCCTGCCGTACAGGGTACACCCGAGCCATAGGTTCCCTACCCCTGCCGTACAGGGTACACCCGAGCCATAGGTTCCCTACCCCTGCCGTACAGGGTACACCCGAGCCATAGGTTACCTACCCCTGCCGTACAGGGTACACCCGAGCCATAGGTTCCCTACCCCTGCCGTACAGGGTACACCCGAGCCATAGGTTCCCTACCCCTGCCGTACAGGGTACACCCGAGCCATAGGTTCCCTACCCCTGCCGTACAGGGTACACCCGAGCCATAGGTTCCCTACCCCTGCCGTACAGGGTACTCCCGAGCCATAGGTTCCCTACCCCTGCCGTACAGGGTACACCCGAGCCATAGGTTCCCTACCCTTGCCGTACAGGGTACACCCGAGCCATAGGTTCCCTACCCCTGCCGTACAGGGTACACCCGAGCCATAGGTTCCCTACCCTTGCCGTACAGGGTACTCCCAAGCCATAGGTTCCCTACCCCTGCCGTACAGGGTACTCCCAAGCCATAGGTTCCCTACCCCTGCCGTACAGGGTACTCCCAAGCCATAGGTTCCCTACCCCTGCCGTACAGGGTACACCCGAGCCATAGGTTCCCTACCCCTGCCGTACAGGGTACACCCGAGCCATAGGTTCCCTACCCCTGCCGTACAGGGTACACCCGAGCCATAGGTTCACTACCCCTGCCGTACAGGGTACACCCGAGCCATAGGTTCACTACCCCTGCCGTACAGGGTACACCCGAGCCATAGGTTCACTACCCCTGCCGTACAGGGTACACCCGAGCCATAGGTTCACTACCCCTGCCGTACAGGGTACTCCCGAGCCATAGGTTCCCTACCCCTGCCGTACAGGGTACTCCCGAGCCATAGGTTCCCTACCCCTGCCGTACAGGGTACACCCGAGCCATAGGTTACCTACCCCTGCCGTACAGGGTACACCCGAGCCATAGGTTCCCTACCCCTGCCGTACAGGGTACACCCGAGCCATAGGTTACCTACCCCTGCCGTACAGGGTACACCCGAGCCATAGGTTCCCTACCCCTGCCGTACAGGGTACACCCGAGCCATAGGTTCCCTACCCCTGCCGTACAGGGTACACCCGAGCCATAGGTTCCCTACCCCTGCCGTACAGGGTACACCCGAGCCATAGGTTCACTACCCCTGCCGTACAGGTTCTCCCGAGCCATAGCTTCCCTACCCCTGCTATAGATGTCTGATTGGTCTTTCTAAGAAAGCCATTTTACAGGAAGTCTTTTATAACACTTTGTCCTTTTCCCTGCAGGTGTACAGCAGAAGAGACCAGCGACAGCTGTTATATATGTAAATGTATATTTTTATCACCGTCGTCATCCCCAAGAAACAAGAAGAGGAGGATTTCACTTTTATTTTTTAAGCTGTTTTTTGGAGTTCCTTTTCCCACTGCTGACGCATTTGGGTGGGCGGGATCTGAGGAAACGGGGTTTTCCGAACCCCACACTGACATTACTGTGACTGGCATTTACTCTCTGTGCATAATGAGTTCTATATTTATACACCTGGACTGTGGCCGCTCCTGGAGACGCCGATTCCGCACCCTGTGACATAGCGGGATCCTTCTTTAACCCTTGTAAAATATTTTGTATTTTTTATGTAGCTTATTTTAGTGTAATAACTGGATGAAGTCCCTTGTGCTGGAGACTTGCTGTATCATTTTGATTATGAGTCTAAGCAAACAAATAATGTTTACAGCTACACTGGCACTAATAAAATGGTATGACTGTGTCCCTGTGGTCTCTGATATCAGGAAATCAAGACACGTTTAGGGGATGGGGGAGGGGAGGGGGTCACCCTTCCTCTTCCTCTTCACAGTGCAGCAGCAACTCACTTCACTGAATTTATCTAAGTGAATAAAATTGGTGATTTTTTTTTTTTTTTTTTTTTTTTTTTTTTTTACAGTACAGGTAGTCTCTGGTTAACGAACGAGATAGGGACTGTAGGTTCGTTCTTAACCTGAATCTGTTCCTAAGTCGGAACATTGTGCCATCTCTGTCCCCTGTACCTCCTTTGTGCCCCTCTCTGCCTCCAGTGTCCCCCTCTGTGTCACCTCTGTGCCCCCCTGTGCCTCCAGTGTCCCCCTCTGTGTCACCTGCCCTCTGTACCAGCTTATACAAGTTTAAAAGCCATTTTTTCTTTGAAATTTTTACAATCCATTTTCTCAACTACAAGTCCAATTAAAAAAAAAAAAAAAGGTTTGACTTGTTCCCATGGAAACACAGAATCCATGTCGTTCGTATCGGCGGGTCGTTTGTAAGTCGGGCGTTCGTAAGTCGGGGACTACCTGTATTAATTTATCCATTATTTAGTCAGTGTTTTCCCATTATAAAATATTACCTTACATTCATTTCCATTCTTACATTTAACAGTGGTGCTGGCATCCTTACTCCTGGCAAGGTGAATCTGTGTGGGTTCTTTGTTTCCCTATCTGTAAAGTGAGAACTATCACATGATCTCCCACAATGCCCTGGGACAACACTGCGCAACAGCAACCTTTTCTGATTCTGGAAGAAGATGTAACTAGCGTATACTATGCCTAATTTAGGTGGTCTTTAATCCAGGGCTGAGGAATCTGTGCAATTTTGGGTACCTGGACTTGAAGTCAGAGTAGTGGTTTTGTAAACTGAGGAGTCAGTCTGAGTTGGATGATTTTCGTTCTTACTCCATAGCCCTGCAAGGGTTGTGGAGTCGGAGTTGGAGCAATTTCAGGTACCTGGAGTCGGAGGTTTCAGAAACTAAGTAGTCAGAGTTGCAGCCAGATGATTTTTGTACCAACTCCCACAGCCCTGCTTTTATCACTGCAGACAGCGGGGAAGGGTTTGGTAGTTGCACCACTGCTTGCATGAGTCCGGAATATGGAAAGCTGTGTTCTGTCTCTGGAAACTTCAATGCATCATTTTTCAAGAATTTTAGGCCTCCAATTCTTAAGTCGTAACTCACCAAAATATGTCAGAATAAAGGTCTTGTAGACATCCTGCGTATAAATAAAAGTCTAGAACACAAAATTGTTGAAATTACATTTATGAATAAGCTTAAAAAATAGTGAAACTGTACAAATAAGGCACCAGACTATACAGTATGTACATATATGCCTACTACACCCCCGTGTGTGGTATATTTTGAAACCAGGAATGGCACAAAGGGCGACATCACAATCAGGGTAATAGAAGCGTGATTCCTTTCAGACTTTATTCCCTTTGCTATCAGTCTTAGACGGAAGGCAGAGCGTAGTCAAAATCCAGGCAGAGGTCGGTGCAGGCGGCAGGCAGAGAGTAGTCAAAATCCAGGCAGAGGTCAGTGCAGGCGGCAGGCAGAAAGTAGTCAAAATCCAGGCAGAGGTCGGTGCAGGCGGCAGGCAGAAAGTAGTCAAAATCCAGGCAGAGGTCGGTGCAGGCGGCAGGCAGAGAGTAGTCAAAATCCAGGCAGAGGTCGATGCAGTCAGAGAGTAGTCAAAATCCAGGCAAAGGTCGGTGCAGGCGGCAGGCAGAGAGTTGTCAAAATCCAGGAAAAGGACAGTGCAGGCGGCAGACAATGAGTAGTCCAGGCAAAAATTGGTAACAGTAAGGCGGATCAGCAGAATCTTAGTTCAGAAGCAGTTGGGAACCAAATGGCTATATTGTTAACATCCTGTGCTTTTAAATTAGCTTATCTGCCATGGCAGTCATGTGACAGGGGAGAGATCATATTACAACTTGTGATTACACTCAAAAGAGGGGGAATTAGGTTAAATTCTCTGAATGCATGCAGGGTGCATTCATTACATGTGACACAGGAGAGATCACATTTAAACTTGTGATTAGAGAAATGAGAAGGGTGGATTGGACAGGCTAAACTTTCTATATACATACAGGGTGCATTTCTCGGTTTCCTTCTATCCTGTGCGACAGTTCAGGTCCACGGGGGATTATACAGGCTAATCTGTCTAGGAAAAATTATCTCCTATCTGAAAAAGTGAATTGCATATGAGCCCTGGTATAGGGCTCATATGCAATTCACTTTTTCACCTGTGTTTTCTCCTAGGAGATAATTTTTCATCTTCTCCTTAAAAATAACTTAAAGGGAACCTTAACTGAACGGGAGTTAAAGAGTTTGACTTACCTGGGGCTATTACCAGCCCCCTGTAGCAGTCCTGTGCCCTCGGAGCGGCTCTGGAATCCTCCGGTCCCCCGCTGTCACTTAGTTTCGTTTTTGACGACTCACCAGTCGCCGGCCGCTATGCGTATTATTGGACGCATTCACCAATGCAATTAGCGCTATTGCGGACCGCAACGCGTACAAAAATACGCGTTGCTGCATTCCGCACGCGTAGATAATACGCAAGGCGGCCGGCCGACTGGTGAGTCGTCAAAAACGAAACTAAGTGATAGCGGGGGACCGGAGGATTCCAGAGCGGCGCCGAGGGCACAGGACTGCTGCAGGGGGCTGGTAATAGCCCCAGGTAAGTAAAACTCTTTACCCCCCATTCAGTTAAGGTTCCCTTTAAGCATTTTACAATTGAAAAGGTATTATCAAAACTATTTTGAGTGTTTTCTTGCTTGCTGATGGTGTAAAAGGCATTTTATGAAAATATCGCCCAGGAGAAAAAGTGAATTGTATAGGGGCCTGGGTGCATTTTGCTGTTTTTCTTCTGTCCCGTGCAAAAGTACAGGTCCACTTTAACCTTCTCGGACTGCCCCCGACGTCATGATGTCACACTGCACCGCTGCTGATTGGCTGCCAGGATCCAGGATCAAGATAGGAGATGGGGATCACGGCGGCCGGCTGGAGAGTCCTGGAGTCTTGCTGGGCAGCGCCGATTGCGTGCAGGACCCAAGTAAGCAGCTGGAGCTGTGGCTCCCAGCTCCTTATTCTTACCCCGAGCTATGCTCGGGATTACCGCCAGGGAGGTAATGCCTTTATGGTTAGGGATTAAAAAAAACAAAACCAAGCTTTCCTGTGTGTGATAACGCAATGTCAAGGAGGAAAGACATCAACAATTATATTAGAACAGAGATTTCTGCTGCCCATCAGTTTGGTATTACAAGGCAATTTCCTACAATCTAAAATCCTCATCCTACAATGAGAAAGATTATCCACAAGTGTAAACTATTGAAGAAAGTTGACAAGCTGGCTAGCAGTGGATGTCGCAGCAAGTTCACCTCGAGGTCAGACCGCAGATTGTTCAGAGAAATTATAAAGAACCTTCAGCTACTTCTCAGAAACGACACTACATTCACACTTGCAAACACAGGTGGTTATGCGATCGGAATACACGTGATTACTTGCCACCTGCGCTGTTGTGCATTAAGCTGCCGATCTTATGCACTCGTTGATTCACTAAAGTTTTTTTAAGCGCTGGTGATTTTAAAAATTACTTTGAAGGGGCTTGTGCAATGTTAGCTTATGTAAGCGTTCTCGCATAAACAATGAGCTTTCTTTCCAATCGTAAACACGGCTCCTGTACCATTTCCAGAGCATTTGCGATTCAATACAAAGAATCTCAAAATCGCTAAGCACTTGAAAGAGATTTGCTGAGCGCTTTTATGAATAAATTATATTTATTCATTTCCAGGTCAAAGAATTCACTTCCTGTTTGACATCAGGAAGTAAAAAAAAATGACTATGAAAGCGCAGGGAAAAGCGCTAACAATCGCTGAGCGGCTTGCGATTTATAATGTGAATTAGCCCTTAGGGGTGGTTAGTTGTACTGAGGCAGCTCTAGTAACACGTGCATTTTAGCACTAATCTAGTGCGACTCGGAGCTCTTCTCCAGCCCCACCCACCAGCTACACAGAGTCATCAGTATAGGCTGGATTCACACTGCATTCCATAACACACGTGTTATCAGGAGTGGGAACTGCAATGAAGACTGGGCATGGACGTTACTTCAAAGTCTGCAGGCATGTTACACTAACACAGAGGTGTGAACAGGCCCATAGAATGCAACGCACATAGGCCCATATGCAGTATGGGTTTGTTCGCACTAAGAGTGAAATCGCTCTTTAGCGCTAGAGATTTTAATTGTCACCTTAAAAGCACTAGTGCAATGGTCACTTATGTGAGAGTTCTTACATAAGCGATGCGCTTTCTATCCATTTGCAAACGCAACTCCTGCACCATTTCCAGAGCGTTTGCGATTCAGTATAGGGGAATCGCAAAGGGCTTGAAAAAGAGCTTTATATAGCGATCTCCAGAGCGCTTTCATTAATAAATACATTGTATATATTCATTTCCGGTTCAAAAGCGCTTAGCAAAACCTCTAAGCAAAAATCACTCAGAAAGAGCTAGGAAAAGCGCTTCAAAAATAGACCTATACATTGTCCAGTGCATGCGATAGCGCGGGTGATTTATGATGTGAACAAGGCCTTAACGTTTACACCTGAGTTATCTCCAAGGAGAAAATTTTCATCTTCTCTTTAAACTAACGTCTCTGCATTTTACAATTTAAAAAAGTACCCAAAAGTTATTGAAAAAGTGCTATCAAATGTATCGGTGAGCGGCTGCGCGGGCACAGGATGTCTGCGGGGGGGGGCGGAGCATCGGTGAGTGGCTGCGCGGGTACAGGATGTCTGTGGGAACCGGAGCATCGGTGAGTGGCTGCGCGGGCACAGGATGTCTGCGGGGGGCGGAGCATTGGTGAGTGGCTGCGCGGACACAGGATGTCTGTGGGAACCGGAGCATTGGTGAGTGGCTGCGCGGGCACAGGATGTCTGCGGAGGGGTGGAGCATCGGTGAGTGGCTGCGCGGGCACAGGATGTCTGCGGGGACAATTAGAAGCCCCGGGTAAGTTCAACTCATTTTCCCCCGACCCCCTACAGTATTCCTTTAAAGGCATTTTAAGACAAGTCATGAAAATATCACCGAGGAGGAAACTCAGGAGAAACAGTCACTAGCATGCGGGCCATAGTGTGAAAGCGCACGCAATTCTAGTAATTTACTACACGGTATAAAGATTCCTCTCATTTTCGGTTCTTTATGTTCTGAGCAAAGACCAGGAAACTGGAAGCTGCTGAATTTAAATACATTGGAGTTCAAGAAACTTTAAGGACCTCCAACTTAAAGGACAACTGAAGAGAGAGGGATATGGAGGCTGCCATAGTTATTTCTTTTTAAACAATACCAGTTGCCGGGCTGTCCTGCTGGTCCTCTGCCTCTAATACTATTAGCCATAGCCCCTGAACAAGCATGCAGCAGATCAGGCGTTTCTGACATTGTCAGGTCTGACAAGATTAGCTGCATGCTGGTTTCTGGTGTTATTCACACAACAGCAGGCAGATAGCTCAGCAGGGCTGCCAGGCAACTGGTATTGTTTAATAGGAAATTTCCCTTCAGTTGTCCTTTAATACTTACTGTATGACTAGATATGTCATAAATGAAGTGCAAACAGCTACAGCTGGCATGGACATTACAAGCACATTTAAATAAAATCTTAAAGAGACCCAGAGACAAAGATGATACTAAATGTATACATACCTGGGGCTTCCTCCAGCCCCATCAGCCTGGATCGCTCCCACGCCGCCGTCCTCCGCTACCTCTATCGCCGGTACCGGGTCCCGTACTTTCGGCGAGTTGACGCAAGAGCAGTGTGCTCCCTCCATACTGTGCAGGCGCATGCATACAAAGCTGGAGGGTGCCCCTGTGCATGCGTACAACTGGTCTCGTCCGGCGGAAGAGACGGGACCCGGTACCAGGGGATAGAGGCAGTGGAGGATGGCGGCGTGGGAGTGATCCAGGCTTATGGGGCTGGAGGAAGCCCCAGGTATGTATAAACTCTTTTTTTAATTTTCAACTACCCTTCGCCTCTGGTTCCCTTTAAAGGACAACTGTAGGGAGAGGTATAAGGAGGCTGCCATATTTATTCCTCCTTAAAGGAGTCATCGGGCAAGTTCATAGAAAATAAGTGGTACTTACCGGGGGCTTCCTCCAGCCCCAAGCTCCCAGCATGTCCCTCGCCGCAGCTTCATCCCGGCCCCCGGGCCTGTACTACGCCTGCGCGAGCGGCGATGTCAATCACTGCCACGTGGGCCGGAGCAGACTGCGCAGGCGTAGAACTACTACCACCTGCGCAGCCCACTCCGGCCCACGTGAAGGTGATTGACAGCGCCGTTTGCACAGGCGCACTACAGGCCGGCCTGACTTCATTGCCGGGGACCAGGACGGAGCTGCGGCGAAGGACATGCTGGGAGCTTGGGGCTGGAGGAAGCCCCCGGTAAGTACCACTTATTTTCTATGAACTTGCCTGATGACTCCTTTAAGCAATACCAGATTTCTGGCAGCCCTGCTAATGTCTTTGGATGGAATAGTGTCTGAATAACACCAGAAACAAGCATGTAGCTAATCTTGTCAGTTTTGACATTAATGTCGTAAACACCTGATCTGCTGCATGCTTGTTCAGGGGCTGTGGCTGAAAGTATTAGAGGCAGAGGACCAGCAGGACAGCCAGGCAACTGGTATTGCACAAAAGGAAAAAACACATGGCAGCCTCCCTACAGTTATCCTTTAAGGATGTGCCTCTAATTGGATCTTTTCCACACTGCATAAAAGCTGTATTAAATTTGCATGTAAGATGAGAATTATTTAGACTTCATTGACCATGCTCATGATTTAGCTCCTCCCCTGACAACACTGATGACTCCACCCACTTTTTCTCTTCCTGTGTGAAAGAGGCCACAATGTCCTGTCGAAGTTCAGACCTGTTTGCAGGACGTCTCTTATCCCTTCCAGGCAGCTGCTGCAGCAGCAGAGTGACCAGTGTGAGCTCCTCCTCCTGGGTATAACAAGAGCCAATCACTGTCTGCTTAGCAATGAGCAGAGAATGGATACAAAGTGTGGGAACACAGCCCCGCCCTTCTAGCTGTATTGGGCGGTACAGAGGAGATGCAGGCCAGGGATTGGCTGAGCTCCTCCCTCCCATGTCAGCTAGTTACAGTAACTCCTCCCCCTGGTCATGCAGAGCAGCACATGGTCAGCTTAGAGGCTCCAGCAGGGACACACGAGGCTCACCCCAGGTGCAGGAGACACAGAGGTGACTGCCTGCAGGTACTGCTCTGCAATGTGTGTGCAGCACATGATGGGGGAACATTATAGGGAGACACTGGGGGAAGGGCAGGAATTGGCTCCTCCCATGTCAGCTAGATTACAGTAACTCCGCCCCCTGGTCATGCAGGGTGCATGCAGAGCACATGGCCAGCTGAGAGGATCCTGCAGGGACACACGAGGCTCACCCCAGGTGCAGGAGACACAGAGGTGACTGCCTGCAGGTACTGCTCTGCAATGTGTGTGCAGCACATGATGGGGGAACATTATAGGGAGACACTGGGGGAAGGGCAGGAATTGGCTCCTCCCATGTCAGCTAGGTTACAGTAACTCCTCCCCCTGATCAGGAGCTGCAGGGTGCATGCAGAGCACATGGCCCAGGAGGCACACCCCAGGTGCAGGAGACACAGAGAGGGGCTGTCTGCAGGTACTGCTCTGCCAGGACATGCTGTGCAATGTGTGTGCAGCACATGGGGGGGGGGGGGGGGAGGGCAGGGATTGGCTCCTCCCATGTCAGCTAGGTTACAGTAACTCCGCCCCCTGGTCATGCAGGGTGCATGCAGAGCACATGGCTTGCTGGGAGGATCCTGCAGGGACACGAGGCCCACCCCAGGGGCAGGAGACACAGAGGTGACTGTCTGCAGGACATGGTGTGCAATGTGTGTGCAGCACATGGGGGGGGGGGGGACATTATAGGGGGACACTGGGGGGGAGGGCAGGGAAACCTCCACTCAGCAGCACTGAAGCTGATATTTGGCAGGAGAGCCGCCTGTGTCTGGGAGGCCACACATGTACCAGGCTGAGGAGAGGAGAATAGTGACCAGGCCTCAGTCTCATCAGACTGCACTGCTGGAGGGGCAGAGGGCACAGGCAGGGGCATAGCAATAGGGGTTGCAGAGGTAGCGACAGCATCGGGGCCCTTGGGCTAGAGGGGCCCTCCCTCAACTGCAGTATTAGCTCTCTATTGGTCCTGTGCTCATAATAATCACTTCTATAGATGCTTTGAATAGTGGTAATCAGTAACCAGCGGAATATAAAGCATAGAACATCAGGTGTTACGATCAAAAATGAAACTGGTAATGTGATGGGTATTTAAATCAACCACTTCTGGACACAAGTAGGATAGAGGAAAGGCGGAGTGCCTCCTTAATAGTGAAGGCTACATACTTTGAGTATATAGTAATATGTTTGAAAGTAATTACATATTCCAGATCTTCTTCGCTTTATGATATGAGACAGGAGTGTTTATTGTGTTAGTGGTAGGGTAGCTGATTGTGATGGAGTGGCAATGCCCCATGGGTGAATATTAATGTAAACCGATCGCCCGTCTAGCTGTAGGATGCGGCTGATGTGGTTAAAACTATAGTTGGATGCACGTGCTGCGTGGCACTAAAGGAAGGCGTCCGCAGCGTTGTCATGGGGATGAGGGACGTCACGATATGATGATTGGGGGAGGTAACTAGAGAGGGGGCGGTTTGAAAACTGGCTTGCGCCATGACCTGAGGTCTTGTGACAGGCGCAAGCCAGGAAGTTATAGTAAGAAGGTGGGCGGAAGTGGAGCAAGGGCAGCGCCCAATGCAAACTTCTGCCCGGCTACGGAAAGACATATAAGATGATCCTCCGCGCGCATGCTCAATTAGCCCCTGATGAGT
Source organism: Hyperolius riggenbachi (assembly GCF_040937935.1). NCBI lineage: Eukaryota > Metazoa > Chordata > Amphibia > Anura > Hyperoliidae > Hyperolius > Hyperolius riggenbachi. The sequence continues at coordinate 515,997,881 of NC_090648.1, read as the reverse complement.
CACAAGGCGTGACGAAACCGGTAGGGCGTGGCATGGAGCAGTGAGGAGGACGGGGGAGACGCTGGATTAGACGAGAGATGAGTCCCACCGTGGCCCTAGACTGGGGATCGGTATTTATCTGTGACATGTTTTTTAAAGAATCTGTGATGTACGCACAATACTTTTAAATGTTTTATTAAATGTATGGTTTTACCAGGGCTGTGGAGTCGGTACAAAAATCTTCCAACTCCGACTCCAACTCCTCAGTCTCTGAAACCACGACTCCGACTCCGGGAACTCAAAATTGCTCTGACTCCTCGACTCCGACTCCTTAGTCTAATACTTAACAGGGCTGTGGATTTTGTACAAAAATAATGCGACTCTGACTCCCGACTTCTCAGTTTCTGAAACCACGACTCCGACTCCGGGTGCCCAAAATTGCTCCGACTCCTCGACTCCGACTCCACAGCCCTGGGTTTTACACATTGGAAGTGTTTGTGTTTGCCCTGAGGTTGGATAACGGCCATGCTATGGAATGGGCTTAAACTCGTGGAGTATTGACTTGGTTTAAAAGAAGGTAGATTGGAGGTGATCCTGCCAGCCCCGTGAGCAGGGAAGATATAGGCATTGGAGGGGAGAGTGGTATTGTTGGTGGTATCCCCAGCCCCCCTAACCTTCATGAGTAAGCCTGTGGACGTGTTCACACCAGAGGGGTGTCTGTTTTGTCAAACAGTCTGCACTATCACTTTGCGTTTATTTTTGAGGTGTACCTATGCCCAAGGGGAAAAACAGCAGAGACGTGTGGACCTCTGGATGCATGGACTGAGCGCTGCTATCTTTTGGACTATAAATCATTAACAAGCTGTTTCCTGTCCCCTTCTTACGCTTTGTTCACATCTAAAAGAGAAATTGCTGACGGCAGCGATTTTTGATTTTGTGGGCGATTTTTTTTTATTTTTTTTTTTGGTTTTTGTTTCCCCCTCCATGTGCATTTTTTTTTAAAGTGGTTCTCTAAGCGCTTTTGCAGAGTGATTCGGCTTTTTTCACTCCCCGACGCAAGACAGGAAGTGAACTCTTTGATCCAGAAATGAATAAATACAATGTACTTATTCATCAAAGCGCTGGGGAAATTGCTATACAAATGGCTTTTTCAAGCACTTTGCGATTTGCCGATTGAGCAAAAACGCTCAGAAAATGGTCCAGGCAGCGCTTTGCTGAGCAGATCACAAAGGAACTGCTGAGGGCTCATTTCCACTATAGCGAATCCGCATGCGTTGTCCGCATGCGGATTCACACAGCCAATACAAGTGGATGGGCCTGTTTCCACTTGTGCGTTGTGCGGAGCGTTTTTGTGTGCGGGGAAAATCTGCACGGCAGAGCCGTCAGAATTCGCTCCCCGCACACCGCTAAGCGAATCGCATACAATGTATCTAATAGGGAAATCGCATGCAGTTATGGCATGCGTTTTTTCCCGCGATTTCGCATAGGAGGTAATGTTAATTTACACAGGCAGTGACATGGTTAAAATCGCCCACCTACTACCCTGTGCGAAATCGCATGCAAAATCACGGGAAAACCGCATGCAAAATCGCACCCGCATGCGATTTCGTCTGCAGTGATTTCCCGAGGATTCCGCACCGCACAAGTGGAAATGCAGCCTCAGATATGACCTCTCTCATAGAGAATCATTCCACAAGCTTTTTAGGACAATTTCCAAAATCGCCGGTGCTTGAAAAAAGGGCAAAAACGCCCCCCCCCCCCCCCCCCCCCCCTGGTGTGAACAAGCCCTGACACCTCTGACACTGTGCTTGTCCTTGGCAGGTTGTGGTGCGCCGTATCACTTGTTATGTATAGAGTGATGGGGGCCAATGTAAAAATAACAGCGGGGCCCACAGCTCCTTACCTACGCCACTGAGCACTGGAGAGGAGGCGGAGCCTCATGTGATGTCACACCCATATCTGGCAGACAAGTGCCTCTCTGCTTTGTATCTTCCTCCTCTTTAAAGTGGACCTGATCTCAGAACGTCCTCTCTGCTCTATAAGATAAGCAGCAACATAATCACCATTACAGAAAAACATTTCTTTGTTACACCTGATACAAATCCTGCAATACATCTGCCAGTGTGTCTACTTCCTGCTTTCATGGAAGCAGACATAGGGTTAACATCTTGTGTTTATCTATTAACTCTCTGCCATGGCAGTCAGCTGACACAGCTGAGGGATCAAATTACAACTTGTGATTAGTCACAGATGTGGGGGGGGGGGGGGGATTAGACAGGCTAAACTCTGTAAAGACACACACGGGGGGCATTTCTCTGTTTTCCTTCTGTCCTGTGCAAGAGTTTAGGTCCTCTTTAAAGGATACCACAGCCCACAGGCTGTGGTAAAATAAATGCAGCATGTGTAGGGAAAAAGAAAGGACATACTCACCGCTCCCCTCGCTCCCAGCCGTCGGGTCCCGCTCGTCTGCTACAGCTCCCGGTACCGGCCGACTCATCTGACCCCTGACCCGGACATACTGCTATGCGCATGTGCAGTATGTCCAATCATCTTCCCTTCTGCCGTCGCATCATGACAACAGAAGATCGGACACTCCCACGCCTCCTCCCTGCCCAGCGTGTGCGCTCCACTAATAAAGCTAGCGTGACATGCTAGCTGGAGTCACGCTGGGAGCGGCGATTTAGAGAGAGAGTGGAGGGGGAGTGAGTTGGGATGGACGGGAAGCGGGCACTTTCATAATAAGTGCCCGCTTCCCGTCCATCCCAACCCACTCCCCCTCCACTCTCTCTCCAAATCGCCGCTCCCAGCGTGACTCCAGCTAGCATGTCACGCTAGCTTTATTAGTGGAGCGCACACGCTGGGCAGGGAGGAGGCGTGGGAGTGTCCGATCTTCTGCCGTCATGATGCGACGGCAGAAGGGAAGATGATTGGACATACTGCACATGCGCATAGCAGTATGTCCGGGTCAGGGGTCAGATGAGTCGGCCGGTACCGGGAGCTGTAGCAGACGAGCGGGACCCGACGGCTGGGAGCGAGGGGAGCGGTGAGTATGTCCTTTCTTTTTCCCTACACATGCTGCATTTATTTTACCACAGCCTGTGGGCTGTGGTATCCTTTAACCCTCCTGGCGGTCTATTAGAAACCACCAGGGGGCAGCGCAGCAGTGTTTTTTTTTTTTCGTTTTTTTTTTTGTTAAATCATGTAGCGAGCCCAGGGCTTGCTACCTGATAGCCGCTATACAGCGGCATCCCCCCGCCCACTTCGATCGCCTCCGGCGATATTTGATCAGGAAATCCCGTTCGAAGAACGGGATCTCCTGGAGGGCTTCCCCCGTCGCCACGGCGACAGGCGGGATGACGTCACCGACATCGTGACGTCAAAGGGAGCCCCGATCCACACCTCAGCGCTGCCTAGCACTGATTGGCCAGGCAGCGCATGAGGTCTGGGGGGGGGGCGCGGCGATTGGCGGGTAGTGGTGGCAATTGGAATGCACACGCAGCTAGCAAAGTGCTAGCTGCGTGTTGCAAAAAGAAAATTATGCAAATCGGCCCAGCAGGGCCTGATAAATCCTCCTGCGCGGCATAGCCTAGGCCGAGCTCAGCTCGGGCTTACCGCCAGGAAGGTTAAGGAACCCATACATGAGATGCAGCACCGGGGGGGGGCACATCTTACATTAGGTGGGACAGCGCCGGGCGCTTTGTCGCTCTTCCCGATATCGGTCGCGCTGTTACCGCTGAGCACCCGACCGAGCATGTCAGCCGAACATCTCGCAGCCTGTCCAATCGGTACATGTGACCGATTTCAGTCCGAAAATTGGTGGCATAGCGGTGCTCTTGACGGCACCGATTTCCATCCAATCCGACGATAATAATTGAATCGGATGGCGGATTGGCTGCCAAGTCACCTGATGTATGGCACCTTTACCTCTGAACCCTTGTTAAAGCAAACCCCAGGTGAGTGATATGGAGGCTGCCATGTTTATTTCCTTGTAAACAATGCCAGTTGCCTGTCAGCCCTGCAGATCGCAGCCTTGTTGCTCTTCTGGCAGAAGATGTATCAAAACCCTGGAACAAGTATATGGCTAATCCAGTGAAAGCTGATTCAGGTCACCTGATCTGCTGTATGCTTGTTCAGGGTCTATGGCTAAAAGTATTAGAGGCAGAGGATCAGCACTGCAGGACAGCCAGTAAACTGGTACTGTTTAACCACGTAAAGGGGCACTATAGCGAAAAATCGTAAAATATGTGCAAACATATATACATAAGAAGTATGTTTTTTCCAGAGTAAAATGAGCCATAAATGACTTTTCTCCTATGTTGCTGTCACTTACAGTAGGTAGTAGAAATCTGACAGGAGTGACAGGTTTTGGACTAGTCCATCTCTTCATAGGGGATTCTCAGGGTTTTGTTTATTTTCAAAAGCACTTAGTGAATGGCAGTTGCTCCGTCAATCTGCCAAAAAACTGTGTAGCGAGCAGGGAAGCTGGCCAGCATCATTGTTTAAATCCTTTATAGGGAATATGTTTATAAAGAATAAAAGCCTTGCTCAGAATCCCCTATGAAGAGATGGACTAGTCCAAAACCTGTCGCTTCTGTCAGATTTCTACTACATACTGTAAGTGACAGCAACATAGGAGAAAAGTAATTTATGGCTCATTTTACTCTGGAAAAAACGTACTTCTTATTTATCTGTTTGCACATATTTAAAATTTTTCGCCATAGTGCCCCTTCAAAGAGGCACTTAAGTCTCCTAAAAAAAAAAAATGAGTTTTACTTACCTGGGGCTTCCCTCGGTCCTCTGCAGCCGATCGGTGCCCTTGCCGTGTCTCTGCGATCCTCCCGTCCCACCGCCGGCAACAGGAGGCAAGGAGGCCGCAATAGCAGCATGCTGGGAACGCGAATAATCACTCGCGCTCCCATGCCTGTCGGGGTCCTGACGGCGAAACCGGAAGTGGTCGCCGGCGGGGACAGGAGGATCGCAGAGACACGGCGAGGGCAGGGGGCTGAGGGAAGCCCCAGGTGAGTAAAACTCATTTTTGTTTTTTAGGAGATTTAAAGAGAACCCGTACTGAGTAAAAATATTTAAAATAAACACATGAGGTAACTTCAAATGAACATTGCATAGTTACCTCGCCATCAGTTCCTCTCAGAAGCTCACCATTTTCTTCTGACAATGATCCCTTCCAGTTCTGACAATATTTTGTCAGATCTGAAATATATCAGTTGCTGTCAGTAAAATATCAGTTGCTGTCAGTTATAGCTGAGAGGAAAACTGATGTACCAGGTAATGTCCATGTTTCCCTATGGCTCAAGAGGGCGATGTTACAGTTTAGCTGTGTGCTGACCAGAAAGCTGTTATGGGTAATGTCCATTTTCAAAATGGAGGACGGAAATTTCCCTTGATCACAGAGGACAAACAGGACGCGGGACAGGAGAAAGACACTTATATTTAGCAGGGGCATGTCTGCCCCAGCTAAAACGCCGCTATGCCGCGGCATAACAAGGGGTCTTTACCCCCCAAGTCCCCTCCGTGGTGTCCGGGGATCACTTCCTGTTGAGGCAGGGCTAAGGCCCCGTTTCCACTATCGCGAATCCGCATGCGTCTTGCGTATGCGGATTCGCATAGACAATATAAGTGAATGGGCCTGTTTCCACGTATGCGTCTGCGGGAGCGTTTTATTGTGCAGAGAAAATCTGCACGGAACACCCTGCAGAATTCGCCTGCGTGTGGAATGCAGGCGAATCGCACACAATGTATTTAATAGGGAAATCGCATGCGTTTTCCCCATGCGTTTTTTGTCGCAAATTCACATAGGTACCAATGTAAATTCACACAGGCAGTGACATGGTTAAAATCGCATATACCCTCACCTATGCGAATTCGCGGCAAAAAACACACGCGGAATCGCATCCGCATGTGATTTCATCAGCGGTGGAATCCAGGCGATTCTGCACCGCAATAGTGGAAACGAGCCCTAACGGCTATATTCCTGCCTATCAGCGTGTCTGTCAGCGCTGATCGCCGCCTCTCCCCCCCGCCCCTCTCAGTCTTCCTTCACTGATAGGGGCGGGGAGAGGTGGAGATCCGCCGCTGATAGACGCGCTGAGAGGCGGGGCTGCGGCCATTAGTCCTGCCTCCAGCAGCAGCAAAATCTACCACCAAGTTGGTTGTGGATTTTGCAGGGGGGGGGATTTGGGGTAAAGACCCCTCGTTATGCCGCGGGAGAGCGGCGTTTTAGCTGGGGCATACATGCCACTGCTGAATATAAGGTAAAAAGTGGGTTTTATTCTCGCTTCAGAGTCTCTTTAAAGGAAACCAGAGACCAAATAAAAAAAAATAAAAAAAAAAGGTTTTATACATACCTGGGGCTTCCTCTTGCCACTGCTTCCCTCTAGTTACCCCCTGTGGCTTGCCCTCATCGGATATTCAGGGACGTGATAAATTAAACAGTGAGACGCTGGTCGGCACTGCGAAAGTTCTTTTTAATTGTATTGTGTGTACACATTTTTTGTACTTTACATTGATGAAAAAGAGTTATTGAACTTGCGCACACCAGAGTGGGTAGAAAAGTGGTGGGTGCCGGGGACTAGGAGCCTGACGGCCGTTTCACGCTGGGTGCTTCTTCAGAGGTATAGTCCAGGGTTATCACTGGAAAAGCAGTATACTCGAATGGAAACCAACAGGTGTAGGTGGGCCTATTCAGTTAGCAGATATGAATCAAGCGCACATCATTACTTTCTATCAGAACAAGAGTTCCACCAGCAGGCCCCTGTGAGGGAGAGATCGCTATTAGATTGCTCAATGTTCGCTCCGGGCTCTCTGGGACTCCCTTTAGCCGTTCATTATGTCTCCTCTGTTGCACCAGCTCCGATTGCCTTCTCCCTTTATGCACCGATTACTTCATAAAAAGAACATTTGCATCGCAGAATTCCATAAAAAAACATACAAAATTATTCCAAATTTGCACTCACATGCGGCTCAGTGTATTGATAGCTTAGAGTTTAGGGGGCTCTCTCCATTTGCCTCCCGAGTAGGCTAGGGGAGTGGCCATGCGCTCCTTCCCCATCAGTCACCCGCCACTAGCACTTCCTGGCTACTCCGACATGCTCCACCCGATATGTTTCGTCATGACTTGTCGGGTCACAATAGATTATATATATATATTAGCTGATGGCCCGGCGTTGCCTGAGTATGTATTTGGCTGGTGTTGGCTCTGCCCACTTAACACACAATTACTCAGTGACCACATTTGTGAGCTTTGCGGTCTTTGGCATCAATAATTTGCCTTGAAATGAAACACATCTGATTGGCTGTTTGTGGTTATGCCCCTTTTTCTGAATTTGAGCCCCAGTCACCCAATAACCAACTGTACCAGGTTTGAGGCTTGTGCCATTAACATGAAATATTCCCCTTTGAAAATCAATAGGTGAATTTTGATTGGCTTATGTAGGCTCCACCCACTTCCCTGAATCTTAATCCCAGTCACCCAACGACCAACTGTGCAAAGTTTAAGAACCCTGCTATTAACAGTGTAAGAATGGTAGTAATTACATATTCCCCTTGCAAATCAATAGGTGAATTTTGATTGGCTGTTGTAGACTCCACCCACTTCCCTGAATATTAATCCCAGTCACCCAACGACCAACTGTGCAAAGTTTGAGAACCCTGCCATTACCAGTGTAGGACCAGATGCAGTTTACATTTTCCCAGTGAAATTTGTATTTGTCTCCGCCCACTTTTTGGTTATGGGAATAAAAAGTATCCTGTACTTTATTCCAGGCAATGTACTATGTGTGCGCCAAATTTCATGTTCAGCCATTTCACACGTACACACACACACTGTACACACACGCACACGTACACACACACGCACACACGCACACGTACACACACACACTGTACACACGCACACGTACACACACGTACACACACACACTGTACACACACACGCACACTGTACACACACTGTACACACACACACACACACACACACACACACACACACACACCCACACCACACACACACACGTACACACACACACCACACACACACGTACACACACGCACACTGTACACACACACACTGTACACACACACACTGTACACACACACACACCACACACACACACGTACACACACACACCACACACACACGTACACACACACACTGTACACACACACACTGTACACACACACACTGTACACACACACACACACACACACACACACACACACACACACACACACACACACACACACACACACACACACACACACTGTACACACACACACACACACACTGTACACACACACACACACACACACACTGTACACACACACACACACACACACACACACACACACACACACACACTGTACACACACACACACTGTACACACACACACACTGTACACACACACACACTGTACACACACACACACACTGTACACACACACACACTGTACACACACACACACTGTACACACACACACACACTGTACACACACACACACACACTGTACACACACACACTGTACACACACACACACTGTACACACACACACACTGTACACACACACACACTGTACACACACACACACTGTACACACACACACACACACTGTACACACACACACACACACACTGTACACACACTGTACACACACACACACACTGTACACACACACACACACACACACACACACTGTACACACACACACACACTGTACACACACACACACTGTACACACACACACACTGTACACACACACACACTGTACACACACACACACACACACACACTGTACACACACACACACACACACACACACACTGTACACACACACACATCCTGTGTCTGTGCTTCCTTACCTGACAGTTTCCTGTCTGTGAACTGCGTTGCATTGTGGGAAATAACAGCTTTTTCCAACTGCCGGGCAAGCACCATCTCCTGTGTGCATATGCTTCGGACAGCCAGCGGTGGAGGACAGCCAATTGGGACGTGTCTGTGCGTGCGTTGCGGGGGGTAGCGGCTAGTGTATATATATATATATATATATATGATTTATTTTAAATAATATGAATTGGTTTATTAATGACTATTCAGTGAACATACAGTATGGATATTTTGTCAATCCCCTTAATTGAGGTAATTTAGCCTGATAATTTGTAGTGTATATTTAGCATCAGGATCTGTCCAGAGATAACGTAATAGTCCTGTGAAGAGATACTGTATATTGTGGCAGCCGGGCATATTATTCATAGGGGTTCATCTAGTGGTCAGTCTCTCTAGTATCGTCTGATGCAGCTTTCATCCTGTTTTCTATTCATTGTTACTTTATGTTTTTATTACTGAAAGTACACCGGAATCGGAGAAACAATGTTTAAAGAATCCCATGAAGGGAAAGATTACCTAATCCTTGTGGTGCATACACACATGCAATGTTGATTAGCCAATCACCGACCAAGCAAGGTAAACTCTCATACTAAATGGCAGTGGTAAAAAGTGGTGTACCACTCTTTATACTCCTCATGCTGCCTTTTGTCTTTGGGTTCCCTCTCATTCATTTTCCTCTTTGTATTTATCTGGATCCCTTTGCTGAATATTGTCCCAGAAGTTCCCCCCGCGGTGGTGAGACATTCCGATCTGCGCATGCACAGCATACAGGAGGCATTCCTCCACTAGCGCTTTCTTCAGTCCGCATGCGCGGTTCGGAGCTTGCACATGCGCAGGTCAGAGTCGCGTGTTGTTGCTGCACAGGGGAACTTCTGGGAGGCTGTGGAGAGAAAGGGAAACGGGAAGGACTGTAGGAGGGGTAAAGATTAGGTAATCCAGCCCTCCATGAGCTTAGTTCAGTATTTTTCTCCCTGATGCTACGTGTGCGGTTCATATTGTAAGATGTTCGGTGTAACAGCCGTGTCACACAGAGCAGGCTAGCCATGACATGTCCAGTCTCCCTGCAGTGTCCAGAGAAGTCCTGCAGGACAGTACTCCGCATTCCCTCACTACAGTGGTGCACAACCCACAAAGGACATACTGCGTTTATCAAAGCACGGACAAAAAATCTGGACAAAAAGTGGGTCAATCGGTGGGAGAAACCAACCAGGGCTCAGCTGCTGGGTGTTAGGCCCATTCACATCTAAAATCGCAAAACGCTAATGCAAATGCTGAGCGTTTTTTGGCCCCATTCACACTAGAGCGTTTGGCTGTCGAATTACGCAAAACGCTCAAACGCTATCGCTTTTGAAAACGCTAGTGTAATAAACCCCTATGGGCCCCTTCTTACTTGGGCGATTTGCAAACGCGTAGCCTGCACCATTTTCAGGCGATTTCCCGGCGATCGCGTTTCAGTGCTATAGAAGTGCTAAACGTGATCGCGGAGAAATCGCTGCACTGTCCAGCGGAAAAATCACTCTCACGCAAACTTGTTGCCTGCATCATTTTCTGAGCGATTCTGGAGCGATTCTGCAGGCTTATATTGAACAAGAAATCTCAAAACGCTACTCGCTGAAAAAACGCTGGAAAAACGCTTTCTATACAGTGAAAAATCGTTGGGAAATTGCTAGGAAAAAACGCCAGAAGGCCCTATTCACACTTAGAAGAGCAAAACGCCGGCAAAAATCGCCATCTGGACAGCGAATAATTGCGGTAATGGGGCTGCAGTCCCCAGAGCCTATAGTTAGAGTCCTGCTCTGTAAAATTAAGTATATAATGGCTTCCGTATAGATGTATCCAATGAGGCAGATAGCAAAGTGTTCACAGTTAGTATTATGCCAGATATGAGCAGTCAATATTGCAGCAGGAATCAAGCTGTGGTTAGTATTGCAGCAGATATAAGGTTATGCCGTCAGCAAATGAATCTTGAAAGAGAAGAAGATCCCATTTTTCAACAGTTCATAAATGGCCAGATGTATACTGTATATAGACCCGGAAAACAAAAGTTTGCTTTCTTAAAACAGAAAGAATTTGCGATAATTCAGGTTGGAGTGAGCTTGAGATGTCTCCCAGTGCATCACTGCTGAACATATGCAAATTACCCATTGTTACCCTTAGAAGCTAAACACACCTCCAGAACTGCTGGAATGCAATGATGTGTCAGCTTGTTAATTCGTACAGAGCCATAATAATCCAACATGCATACAGACTGTTTCGGATTGTTTGATCCTCATCAGTGCATGGCATGGAATAATTTGGCTCTATGCAGTAGGGCTTGTAACAACACCGAGAGGTACAGACTAACCAGCAAGCTCATGGTGACCCAGAACTCATTGGGGTGTGTAAGGGGCTACAATGGTCCTAAAAGCCCCCTTACTAAGATGTTAAGAAAAACAAAAGTTTGCTTTCCTAAAACAGAAAGAATTTGCGATAATTCAGGTTGGAGTGAGCCCCACATTGCAGGGACAGTAAGGATCAATAGGCAAACACCATAAAGATATATCCTGCAGAACAGACGTCAGCAGACAGAAAGTAGCTCAAGCAGGGGCGTTGCTAGACCCAAAGGTCACGTGCCCCGGACTTATTCTGCGGTGCCCGGATGTCCCCCAGGCAGAGTCAGCTGTGGTGCTTCAAAGGCGGGCATGCTGGGAGCTATGGTGCCTCTGTGGGCATACTGGATGCTGTGGTGCCTTGCTGGCCACTGTGATGGGGGAATGCAGGAAGCTGTGGTTCTTCTATGGGGCATGCTGGGAGTTGTGGTGCCTGAATGTGAGGCCCATGGGAGCATGAGAGGGGGGCCACCAGAAGGTCAGGGAATGCTATGAGGGGACTGGCAGATAACAACTGGCCAGCCCGCTCAGCAGAAAGCCAGAGCAGCCAGCACAGAAGCCAGGTAACGCTGCCTAGTTATGTTTAGGTAAGGTGACACCGCCTATTTATGTGATATGCTGCATCTCTTGGGGTATTTTTATGTATTATTATTATTATTATTATTGATTTATAAAGCGCCAACATATTCCGTGGCGCTGTACAAAGTAAGAAACAAACATGGGGTACATAATAATACAGACAATGGTGTACACCAATATACAAGATACATAATTAGTGACAAAATACAAAGAATGATACAAAATACAAATTACAGAATTGGTAATGACAGTGATAAAATTAACATGATGAATAAAATGTATAATGGTTACCAAGACACAAAAGGGGGAGAGAGCTATGTATTAATGGAGAGGGGCTTCATCCAACATTTTGCTGGGAAGGCCTACTTAGACCGCTGTTAAGTTCATGCAAATTTGGCCCCACCCATGACCACACCCACATTCTGATGCGTGGCCACACCCATTTCCCGGCTGGAGAGCTCATAAGTGCCCCGGATGTAGGATCCTAGCAACGCTCCTGAGCTCAAGCAAGATCATGCATGTATGATGAAGCAGCATGAACTGGAGTTCCCAGAACAGCGGACTTATGGAGGAGAGCGCGCTGGTAGGAACAGGTGAGTCATACACTGCAGGGGCCCTGGGGGGAGACCTGAGAGGGGCCCTGCAGGTTGCCTCCATCATGCCGCCAGCCCTGGCTGGAATGATGCTGGGAACACACTTAGCCGGAACGCTAGCCTGCAATGGTAGTCAGTGGGCCGCATAAACACATATGCGTTTTATAACTTGCGTTTTTAAAAACGCTGGATTTGTTGCATGTTTTTCAAAAACGCACATAATGCAAGTCAATGGTAACTAATGGTAACGCAATGTAATGCGTTTTTCGTGCATTTTTATAGGTTTTTTTTTTATTGTTTTCTGATGTATTTCCACTTCCTGTTGTCTTCATAGTGATTTGCATACAGCGCAATAGAAAAAAGCATGGAAATTGGATATGCGTTAAAACGCACACAAGCGCAAGAAAACCGTATATGCAGGGAAAACGCAAACGCACTACAAACGTAAAAACGCACATGACAAAACGTGACCTTTCACGCACTGACAGGTGTGCACCCATCCTCGGGGGGTAGAGAGAGCGCCAGGAAGGCTATATTGCATCCAGAGCCTCCACTTTACTGTTAGGTGAGTATCTCTTCTTTTTTCCTCACTTCCGGGCTCTTTTACACGACATGCAGTTCTGATTTCCGATTTTGACGTCATTAAAAATACTCCTGCATGCTGCGCTTTTTCTGTGATTTCTTACTGTGTTGCTAGCATCCAATGAAAATCCAAATTGCAAATCAGAATCGGAAATCTGGTTTGCAATTTGCAGTGTAAATGAAGCCTCAGGGTTGCTTTTCGAAAGTTACATAGTTACATAGTTACATAGTTATTTCGGTTGAAAAAAGACATATGTCCATCGAGTTCAACCAGTATAAAGTACAACACCAGCCTGCTCCCTCACATATCCCTGTTGATCTAGAGGAAGGCACAACACCAGCCTGCTCCCTCACATATCCCTGCTGATCCAGGGGAAGGTACAACACCAGCCTGCTCCCTCACATATCCCTGCTGATCCAGAGGAAGGCACAACACCAGCCTGCTCCCTCACATATCACTGCTGATCCAGAGTAAGCACAACACCAGCCTGCTTCCTCACATATCCCTGCTGATCCAGAGGAAGGCACAACACCAGCCTGCTTCCTCACATATCCCTGCTGATCCAGAGGAAGGCACAACACCAGCCTGCACCCTCACATATCCCTGCTGATCCAGAGGAAGGCACAACACCAGCCTGCTCCCTCACATATCCCTGCTGATCCAGAGGAAGGCACAACACCAGCCTGCTCCCTCACATATCCCTGCTGATCCAGAGGAAGGCACAACACCAGCCTGCACCCTCACATATCCCTGCTGATCCAGAGGAAGGTACAACACCAGCCTGCTCCCTCACATATCCCTGCTGATCCAGAGGAAGGCACAACACCAGCCTGCACCCTCACATATCCCTGCTGATCCAGAGGAAGGCACAACACCAGCCTGCACCCTCACATATCCCTGCTGATCCAGAGGAAGGCACAACACCAGCCTGCACCCTCACATATCCCTGCTGATCCAGAGGAAGGCACAACACCAGCCTGCTCCCTCACATATCCCTGCTGATCTAGAGGAAGGCACAACACCAGCCTGCTCCCTCACATATCCCTGCTGATCCAGGGGAAGGTACAACACCAGCCTGCTCCCTCACATATCCCTGTTGATCCAGAGTAAGGCGAAAAACCCTTACAAGGCATGGTCCAATTAGTCTCAAAAGGGAAAAATTCCTTCCCGACTCCAGATGGCAATCAGATAAAATCCCTGGATCAACATCATTAGGCATTACCTAGTAATTGTAGCCATGGATGTCTTTCAACGCAAGGAAAGCATCTAAGCCATCTTTAAATGCAGGTATAGAGTTTGCCATAACGACTTCCTGTGGCAATGCATTCCCCATCTTAATCACTCTTACTGTAAAGAACCCTTTCCTAAATAAATGGCTAAAACGTTTTTCCTCCATGCGCAGATCATGTCCTCTAGTCCTTAGAGAAGGCCTAGGGACAAAAAGCTCATCCGCCAAGCTATTATATTGCCCTCTGATGTATTTATACATGTTAATTAGATCCCCTCTAAGGCGTCTTTTCTCTAGACTAAATAAACCCAGTTTATCTAACCTTTCTTGGTAAGCGAGAACTTCCATCCCACGTATCAATTTTGTTGCTCGTCTCTGCACCTGCTTTAAAACTGCAATATCTTTCCTGTAATGTGGTGCCCAGAACTGAATTCCATATTCCAGATGTGGCCTTACTAGAGAGTTAAACGGGCAATATTATGCTAGCATCTCGAGTTTTTATTTCCCTTTTAATGCATCCCAAAATTTTGTTCGCTTTAGCTGCAGCGGCTTGGCATTGAGTACGATTATTTAACTTGTTGTCGATGAGTACTCCTAAGTCCTTCTCCAAGTTTGATGTCCCCAACTGTATCCCATTTATTTTGTATGGTGCTAGACCATTGGTACGACCAAAATGCATGACTTTACATTTGTCAACATTGAATTTCATCTGCCATGTATGTGCCCATATAGCCATCCTATCCAGATCCTGTTGCAATATGACACTATCTTCCTGGGAGTTGATGATTCTGCACAATTTTGTATCATCTGCAAAAATAGCAACATTGCTCACTACTGCATCTACTAGGTCATTAATAAATAAATTGAAGAGCACTGGACCCAGAACAGACCCCTGTGGGACCCCACTGCTAACAGTCTCCCATTTTGAGCACGATCCATTGACCACAACTCTTTGTGTTCTGTCCATTAGCCAGTTCCCTATCCATGCACGCAAACTCTTCCCCAGTCCTTGCATCCTCAACTTTTGCACCAGACTTCTGTGGGGAACAGTGTCAAAGGCCTTTGCAAAGTCCAAGTATATCACATCTACAGCAATCCCAATATCCATATTAGCATTCACTACCTCATAAAAGCTGAGCATGTTAGTCAAACAGGACCTGTCTTTAGTAAACCCAGTGTTTGTTTTTTTTTTTTTTTTTTAATGGAGTTTTCTTTCCTCCTGCTGTGATAAATGCACGTGGTATGCGAGCTGCAGGTTGTCACTGAGCTCCAGGCAGTCTCTCTAACAATGTAATTAATGACAGTCCGGCAGATCCTGGAGAATGTCGCTGGGAGCAGTGACTCCAATCTGAGCTGTGCTTAGCAAGAAATGAAACTGAAAGCAGCGCAGCATTGCAGGTGAACTGATGATACGTTTGTGTTCTTTCAGGTTGGCAGAATCTCCCGATCCCTGACAGTGAGATAAAGGTCAAACTCTCTGCAGAGACGAGAAATGCCCAAGAGGAAGGTAAGAGATGATTCCCTCTCTGCTGTAAGCTTAATTACTGGTAATATAATTACACACCTGTCTGTAGACACGCCTCCTGTGCTTTAGAACCTCACTAGCTATATAGAGTTCAGCCTTGTGCACCTGCCAGCGTCACTCAGGCTGGCAAAATGTGACCAGCAGCCCCCTAGGCCTACAGGCCCATACAGACATAATTGGCACTATTTTAGAAAGATTATTAATGATCAGTGACAGTTATAGGAAGGATTGTCAGGAATCAGCTCCATGGTAAGCCTGCAGAGACGGTTCCTGATGGGGTTTGACCAAATCAAGAGGAGGAGGAGCCTTATTAAGGCTAGTTTCACACCAGGACGTTGCGTTTTAGGGGACGTTATGGTCGCATAACGTGCCCCTAACGCAACGCCTGGTGCTCCCTGCTTTGGACGTCAGAGTGAGCCGCGTTGTGCAGCTCACTCTGGCGTCCGTGATGCCGTGATGTGTACTCTTGTGCGCATGCGGCATCACGTGGTCCCGCCCGGCCAATCGTCGCACAGAGCGGCGCTCCAGGAAGTAAACACTGCACGTCACTGAGTGCAGTGAATATTAATTAGCCATGTGCTTGGCCGCTCTCCGCTCCTCCCCAACGTTACTGAGCATGTGCAAGCAGTCTAACGTGGCTCTGCCGCGTGTAAAGTACTGCATGCAGTACGTTGTCTTATGGGGCAGCGTTACAATGTAACGCAACGTCCGCACTGTGAACAGCCCATTGATTTTTCATTACTGTGCGGTGGGCTGCGTTACAGGCTGCTCTAACGTGCGCCTGTAACGTCCCACTGTGAAACCAGCCTTAAGGTAAAATGAGGCTGTCGCACCCCAACCGCACTCAGTACGACTCCCACTAGCAGTCGTCTACGACGCTACTGCTAGACACCATACACACACAGATTCCTATACGGAAGAGATCTGTCCCCGTCTAGGGCACTATGATAACTGCATGCACTGCTCTGGAGCTGCTCACACTCAGGCCTCAGGCTGGCGTTTACGTATCTTGCTTCAACCACAGGTTTTAATCTAAGGCCGCGTTCACATCAGGGCCGTTTCTGTGCGCTTTTCATAGCGCATTGCCCTGTGCGATCAGCAAGGTATTGGTTTTCCCATGTCATTAAATGTATCAGGTTCACATCTATGCGCTGCGCTGAGCAGCGTTACAGAAACGTAGTGTTGCTGCACTTCTGTGCGCTGAGCCGCAAAGTACACATCAATGCAAGTGAATGGGCGTGCTTTTTTAGCGCATAGAAGCGCATGCATTTTTTTACCCCTAATTGGAAAAAAAATACATTTACATATAAAAACAAAGCTTTATTGACAACTGCTACTGCTACATTAACCTCCTTAGCGGTATGGACGAGTTATTACGTCCATTACCGCCGGAGGGCGCCGCTCAGGCCCCGCTAGGCCGATTTTCATATTTAAAAAAAACAACAAACACGCATGTTGTGGACGATCGCCGCCGTTCACCGCAGATGCTCCTCTACCCGCCGCGTAAGGGTCCCCCCCCCCCCCCCCCCCAAGACCCCTGCGCAGCCTGGCCAATCAGTGCCAGCCAGCGCTGAGGGGTGGATCGGGACTCCGGATGACGTCACGACGTCGATGACATCATCACGATCGTCGCCATGACGACGGGGGAAGCCCTAAAGGAAATCCCGTTCAGAACGGGATTTCCTTATGGGTAATAGCGCCGGCGGCGATCGGAGGGGTGGGAGGGATGCGGAAGGGAGGAGGGCATCATGTAGCTAGCGCTAGGCTAGCTACATGATAGAAAAAAAATATTAAAAAAATAGCGTTGCGCTGCCTCTATTTTTCTATTAAGATCGCCAGGGAGGTTAAGCAAAACGTGCCTTAAAAGAAGCACAGCGCAATGCACAGAAACGCGCACTAAAGTGCGCACAAGCGCATGCGTTTTTTTACCACACGCTTTCACACGTTTCTCAGCGCAGCAGATGTGAACGAGGCCTTAAACTATGGAAGCGCTATACACACAATGCAATCTCACTGTTGTACTCACCTGTCCGCGCTGTCCTGGCGTCCCGTTCTCTCCATGCGCGTGTTTGTGCGTAGCGGCATGGGGCCTTGCGTGCGCAGGCGCTTCAGTGGATGTGTAGACATGTACGCATGCGCGAGAGCGGGGATACGCAAGTACGCATGCGCATACGCATGCGTGGTAAACTTGGCGCCAGAATTAGTTATAAGAGGCCTCCCCCAGCCTCCCGGTGCTGTTCGTTCTGACAGCTAGTGAATTCGCCCGATCCTGTTGGTGCCTCTGACCAAGCCTGCCTTTGATTTGTCCTCTCAAAGGAAAAGATGCTGAGTAAAGCCCTCCACCGGGTCACTTCGCCTGGTCCGCCGGTGCTCAATCCCTCCGTAGGTCACCACTCCACAGCGATCATACACAAGTAGATAAATGAAGGAGGCACTCTAGTGGCGAATAAACTTGCGTTTATATTCAAGTAGCAAAACACCTTTGATTTGTCCTGCCTGATATTGACCCGGTTCGCCTGACTATTCTCGATCTCCTGCCCCTTGCTCTGACTCGGCCTGTTTACTGGATCCCGCATCTGTCTGCTGCCTGCCCTGTTTCTTGGACTGTACCCTGGACAACTCTGCCATCCTGCCGCCTACCTCTGACCCCGGATTGGACCTTGACAACTCTGCCTGCCTGCCCCTGACCTCGGATTGGACCTTGACAACTCTGCCTGCCCTGACCTCGGATTGTATCTTGACCATTCTGCTTGCCGCCTGCCTCTTCACCCGGATTGAACTCTGACCAGCTAACCTTCTCCACATTGTGGATCCGTTCTCTCGACCACTAGAAGGTGATCCCAGTTTGCGACCTGGTAGGGTACTAGGCAGCTAAGACCAGAAGCGATCCCCTCGGGTCGTTCTTTGGTGAAGACCCGTGGTCACCTAGACTCCGCATCTGGGTAAAACCTTGCTCCCTAGTGGAAGGGTCAACGCACCACCAACGCTTCTAGGTACCTATCAGTCACGCCATAACACTCACACAGGTAGAAATGAACAATCCGAGCATACAGTCTGGTACTAACACAATACACTGCAATCTTTATCTAGGACATGTAAATTATCTGCTTAACCCCCTTGCCGTTCCAATTCTGGCGGCAAGGGGGCGGCGCAGCACTTTTTTTTTTTTTTTAAATCATGTAGCGAGCCCAGGGCACATGATAGCCGCTGAGCAGCGGCATCCCCCCACCCACTCCGATCGCTTCCGGCGATCGGAATAAGTAGGAAATCCCGTTCAGAACGGGATTTCCTGCTGGGCTTCCCTGTTCGCCATGGCGACGGGGCGGGATGACGTCATGGACGCGTCAGAGGGAATCCCGATCCACCTCTCAGCGCTGCCGGGCACTGATTGGCCAGGCTGCGCAAGGGGTCTGGAGGGGGGGGGGGGGTGGCGGCGCGGTGGATCGGCGGCGAGCGGTGGCGATCGAATGTTACAAGCAGCTAGCAAAGTGCTAGCTGCCTGTAACAAAAAAAAATTATGCAAATCGGCCCAGCGGGGCCTGAGAAATCCTCCTGCGCAGGTTACCCCGAGCTGAGCTCAGGATAACCAGCAAGGAGGTTAATACACAGAAGACTAGTGTGAAAAAACAAACGTAAAAATACTAAGACACACAAGACATTTGCAATAAAATAAAAAAGGGAGTAAAACTGAGATGGGACTTTACCCAGTGTAAGATCCAAGCTTTGGTGCAGGGGACCGCAAGTGTGACGATTAGATCAGGGCATTCCTAGGTTGTTGCTATCTCATGGGAAATACACTTTCCAAATCTTGAAGCGGATTCTTATAGGACAGAACGTACCCCGGGGCTGCCCAAACTTCTACTCCAAACTTATTCCAATGTCCTCCTTGGTATATTCAGGTGTTTACACATGGGACAATTGCGGACTAATGTCCAGTTTCCTCATTTCAATGGGTAGCTGTGTAGGTGTTATGCTTAAAGGGGCACTATGGCGAAAAATTGTAAAATTTAAAATGTGCAAACATACAAATAAAAAGTAGTTTTTTTTTTTTCCAGAGTAAAATGAGCCATAAATTACTTTCTCCTATGTTGCTGTCACAGACAGTAGGTAGTAGAAATCTGACAAAAGCGACAAGTTTTGGGCTAGTCCATCTCTTCATAGGGGATTCTCAGGGATTTATTTATTTTCAAAAGCACTTAGTGAATGGCAGTTGCTCTGCCCAACTGCCCAAAAAACTGTGCAGTGAGCAGGGTAGCTGGCCAGCGCCATTGTGTAAATCCTTTTCAGGGAATATCTTTATAAAGAATAAAAGCCTTACTGAAAATCCACTATGAAGAGATGGACTAGTCCAAAACCTGTCACTTCTGTCAGATTCCTACTACATACTGTAAGTGACAGCAACATAGAAAAGTCATTTATGGCTCATTTTACTCTGGAAAAAACGTACCGTATATACTCGAGTATAAGCCAACCCCCTAACTTTTACCTAAAAAAAGCAGGCAAAAACGATTGACTCGATTATAAGCCGAGGACAGGAATTGCAGAGGTTACGTGTTAGGCATATGTGGATGAGCAGTGCCACGTAGAAGAAAGTAGTAAATTCCTGGCAGATCTGGGCAAAAATATGTTGCACCAACATGTTCTATTTATTGATTGTTCCCTAAAATCGATTGGTAGTAACGTTCAGACTGGATGAGGCTTCCACATTGATCAGGGGCAGTGGAGGTTCCACTGGCCCCCATTTGTCCCGGTTATAAAACCATTTAAATTATGTTCCTATCACAATATTTGGCGCCAATATTTTATTTGGAAATAAAGGTGCATTTTTTTCAGTTTTGCGTCCATCCCTAATTACAAGCCCGTAGTTTATAAAGTAACAGTGTTATACCCTCTTGACATAAATATTTAAAGAGTTCAGTCCCGAAGGTAACTATTTTTTTTTTTTTTTTATTGTATTTTTATTTTTTTATTACCCCCCAAAAAAAAAAAAATTGGTAACAATTGGAGTGTGGGAGTTAATGAGTTAATTTTATATTGGAAAATAATGTATGTGTATGTGAAAAATGTTTTTGGGTGTAGTATTACTTTTTTGCTACAAGATGGCCACAGTAATTTTTTGTAAATGCGTCCTGCAAGCGTAGGAAGCAGCAGATCATTGCTGGGGTCTTAGATCAACGAACGGGAATTGTTTTTCCCATTCATTGATCTCTGGACGAGCGGGCGGCGGCGTGCGGGAGCGCGGACAGCGGTAGCGGCGGAGGGGGGGGGGGGGGGGGGAATGGGGGGATGTGCGTATATCTATGCTCCGGGCAGGGAACTGAAGTCCAAAGGAGCGTAGATATACTGTACCCGGGCGGCAAAGTGGTTAATATTGATTTATAAAGCGCCAACCAGTGGCGTAGCTGGAGATCATGGGGCCCCATAGCGAAACATCCGTGGGGCCCTCAGATGGAGGCACTCTTCAGCAATGCCACCTGCCCCTAATCTATGGATATGAGTTATTCGGGCAACTTACATTCTCATGCAATCTACACTGTACATAGTCCATGCGCACTGGGGGAGGGATACAAGAAAGTTTGTATGTTCTCCCCGTGTATATGTGGGTTTTCTCCAGGCACTCGGGTTTCCTCCCACATCTCAAAAAAATACAGTTAATTGGCTTCCCTCTAAAATTGGCCATAGACTACGCTACATACACTACACGATACATACATAGACATATGACTATGGTAGGGATTAGATTGTCAGCACCTCTGTGGGACAGTTAGTGACAAGACAATATACTCTGTACAGCGCTGTGTAAGATGTTGGCGCTATATACTAAATAATCATAATAACT
Source organism: Hyperolius riggenbachi (assembly GCF_040937935.1). Classification (NCBI taxonomy): domain Eukaryota; kingdom Metazoa; phylum Chordata; class Amphibia; order Anura; family Hyperoliidae; genus Hyperolius; species Hyperolius riggenbachi. Next base: position 515,976,289 of record NC_090648.1, on the reverse strand, counting down.
GCTAATCTTATGTGTAACACAATTGTAATCTTCAAGGTTGGAGAAAGAAAAGACTTAAAAAGGAGAAGGGTGGGGATGGGAAGACCCAGTAAGTAAGGCCACATACACACATCAGACTATAGTCTTTGGAAAATGAAAGATCACAGACCAATCTTACCACCCTTCATGTAGTATGAGAGCCACACCTACACAGTCTATTCTATGGAGCTGCACTCCCCATCGGACAGAAATCTTACCCCCTTCCATGTAGTATGAGAGCCATACCTACACAGTCTATTCTATGGAGCTGCACTCCCCATCAGATAGAAATCTTACCCCCTTCCATGTAGTATGAGAGCCACACCTACACAGTCTATTCTATGGAGCTGCACTCCCCATCAGACAGACATCTTACCCCCTTCCATGTAGTATGAGAGCCACACCTACACAGTCTATTCTATGGAGCTGCACTCCCCATCAGACAGAAATCTTACCCCCCTCCATGTAGTATGAGAGCCACACCTACACAGTCTATTCTATGGAGCTGCGCTCCCCATCAGACAGAAATCTTACCCCCTTCCATGTAGTATGAGAGCCACACCTACACAGTCTATTCTATGGAGCTGCACTCCCCATCAGACAGAAATCTTACCCCCTTCCATGTAGTATGAGAGCCATACTCTACACAGTCTATTCTATGGAGCTGCACTCCCCATCAGACAGAAATCTTACCCCCTTCCATGTAGTATGAGAGCCACACCTACACAGTCTATTCTATGGAGCTGCACTCCCCATCAGACAGAAATCTTACCCCCTTCCATGTAGTATGAGAGCCACACCTACACAGTCTATTCTATGGAGCTGCACTCCCCATCAGACAGAGATCTTACCCCCTTCCATGTAGTATGAGAGCCACACCTACACAGTCTATTCTATGGAGCTGAACTCCCCATCAGACAGAGATCTTACCTCCTTCCATGTAGTATGAGAGCCATACCTACACAGTCTATTCTATGGAGCTGAACTCCTCATCAGACAGAAATCTTACCCCCTTCCATGTAGTATGAGAGCCATACCTACACAGTCTATTCTATGGAGCTGCACTACTCATCAGACAGAAATCTTACCCCCTTCCATGTAGTATGAGAGCCATACCTACACAGTCTATTCTATGGAGCTGCACTACTCATCAGACAGAAATCTTACCCCCTTCCATGTAGTATGAGAGCCACACCTACACAGTCTATTCTATGGAGCTGCACTCCCCATCAGACAGAAATCTTACCCCCTTCCATGTAGTATGAGAGCCACACCTACACAGTCTTTTCTATGGAGCTGCACTCCCCATCAGACAGAAATCTTACCCCCTTCCATGTAGTATGAGAGCCACACCTACACAGTCTATTCTATGGAGCTGCACTCCCCATCAGACAGAAATCTTACCCCCTTCCATGTAGTATGAGAGCCACACCTACACAGTCTATTCTATGGAGCTGCACTCCCCATCAGATAGAAATCTTACCCCCTTCCATGTAGTATGAGAGCCACACCTACACAGTCTATTCTATGGAGCTGCACTCCCCATCAGACAGAAATCTTACCCCCTTCCATGTAGTATGAGAGCCACACCTACACAGTCTTTTCTATGGAGCTGCACTCCCCATCAGACAGAAATCTTACCCCCTTCCATGTAGTATCAGAGCCACACCTACACAGTCTATTCTATGGAGCTGCACTCCCCATCAGACAGAAATCTTACCCCCTCCCATGTAGTATGAGAGCCATACTCTACACAGTCTATTCTATGGAGCTGCACTCCCCATCAGACAGAAATCTTACCCCCTTCCATGTAGTATGAGAGCCATACCTACACAGTCTATTCTATGGAGGTGCACTCCCCATCAGACAGAGATCTTACCCCCTCCCATGTAGTATGAGAGTCATACTCTACACAGTCTATTCTATGGAGCTGCACTCCACATCAGACAGAAATCTTACCCCCTTCCATGTAGTATGAGAGCCACACCTACACAGTCTATTCTATGGAGCTGCACTCCCCATCAGACAGAAATCTTACCCCCTTCCATGTAGTATGAGAGCCACACCTACACAGTCTATTCTATGGAGCTGCACTCCCCATCAGACAGAAATCTTACCCCCTTCCATGTAGTATGAGAGCCACACCTACACAGTCTATTCTATGGAGCGGCACTCCACATCAGACAGAGATCTTACCCCCTTCCATGTAGTATGAGAGACATACCTACACAGTCTATTCTATGGAGCTGCACTCCCCATCAGACAGAAATCTTACCCCCTTCCATGTAGTATGAGAGCCATACCTACACAGTCTATTCTATGGAGCTGCACTCCCCCTCAGACAGAAATCTTACCCCCTTCCATGTAGTATGAGAGCCATACCTACACAGTCTATTCTATGGAGCTGAACTCCCCATCAGACAGAAATCTTACCCCCTTCCATGTAGTATGAGAGCCACACCTACACAGTCTATTCTATGGAGCTGCACTCCCCATCAGACAGAAATCTTACCCCCTTCCATGTAGTATGAGAGCCATACCTACACAGTCTATTCTATGGAGCTGCACTCCCCATCAGACAGAAATCTTACCCCCTTCCATGTAGTATGAGAGCCACACCTACACAGTCTATTCTATGGAGCTGCACTCCCCATCAGACAGAAATCTTACCCCCTTCCATGTAGTATGAGAGCCACACCTACACAGTCTATTCTATGGAGCTGCACTCCCCATCAGATAGAAATCTTACCCCCTTCCATGTAGTATGAGAGCCACACCTACACAGTCTATTCTATGGAGCTGCACTCCCCATCAGACAGAAATCTTACCCCCTTCCATGTAGTATGAGAGCCACACCTACACAGTCTATTCTATGGAGCTGCACTCCCCATCAGACAGAAATCTTACCCCCTTCCATGTAGTATGAGAGCCATACCTTCACAGTCTATTCTATGGAGCTGCACTCCCCATCAGATAGAAATCTTACCCCCTTCCATGTAGTATGAGAGCCACACCTACACAGTCTATTCTATGGAGCTGCACTCCCCATCAGACAGAAATCTTACCCCCTTCCATGTAGTATGAGAGCCACACCTACACAGTCTATTCTATGGAGCTGCACTCCCCATCAGACAGAAATCTTACCCCCTTCCATGTAGTATGAGAGCCACACCTACACAGTCTATTCTATGGAGCTGCACTCCCCATCAGAAAGAAATCTTACCCCCTTCCATGTAGTATGAGAGCCACACCTACACAGTCTATTCTATGGAGCTGCACTCCCCATCAGACAGAAATCTTACCCCCTTCCATGTAGTATGAGAGCCACACCTACACAGTCTATTCTATGGAGCTGCACTCCCCATCAGACAGAAATCTTACCCCCTTCCATGTAGTATGAGAGCCACACCTACACAGTCTTTTCTATGGAGCTGCACTCCCCATCAGACAGAAATCTTACCCCCTTCCATGTAGTATGAGAGCCACACCTACACAGTCTATTCTATGGAGCTGCACTCCCCATCAGACAGAAATCTTACCCCCTTCCATGTAGTATGAGAGCCACACCTACACAGTCTATTCTATGGAGCTGCACTCCCCATCAGACAGAAATCTTACCCCCTTCCATGTAGTATGAGAGCCACACCTACACAGTCTATTCTATGGAGCTGAACTCCCCATCAGACAGAAATCTTACCCCCCTCCATGTAGTATGAGAGCCATACTCTACACAGTCTATTCTATGGAGCTGCACTCCCCATCAGACAGAAATCTTACCCCCTTCCATGTAGTATGAGAGCCATGAATGAAGGCGGAAGTTTCAGGAATGTGGAGAGCGGCGTGCAGTGCATCAGCTAGAGGCAATGACATGGGGGAGTTAACACTCTGCATCCTGTGGCCACCAACACTTGGTGGGAAAAGCAGAGTTTCATACTGGCTGGCTCATGCTTGCCAGGAAGGCCCACCTTGCTCTACTCTGCTCTTTAGCGGTCCTCAGTCAGCAATTGCTTGAAGAATAAGAAACTGTTAAATATTGCATTGGACGGATCATAGCGAGCGTCCAACAACTGTTTGTATAACTTGGTACATTCGCATTCAAAGCCTTTTTGCAACTCTACATTCATCATATATACACATCATACACCATGTGTGCACACCATATTATTATTAATATTATTATTGTTTTATAAAGCGCCAACCAGTGGCATAGCTGGAGATCATGGGGCCCTATAGCAAAACGTCCGTAGGGCCCTCAGATGGAGGCACTCTTCAGCAATGCCACCTGCCCATACCCCTATGGATATGACTTTATTCAGGCAATTTACATTCTCATGCAATCTACACTGTACATAGTCCACAGACACTGAGACAAAGTTTGAGGAGGAGGAACACAAGAAAGTTAATGGAGAATGCATTGAGTACCGCCTTGGCCCCCTCTGCTCTAGGGCCCCATAGCTGCTGCTATGGCTCTTGCTCCGCCCCTGCATATTGCGTGACACCCTATACCATATATGAATAGCTTTGCCGCTCTGCCGTGTGTGGGCATTACTGGGCAATTTGTAATTTAAACAGAACATGCCTGAAAAATGCTTTTGAAGCCCACGTGTGAAACTCAAGTCCCGATGGCCATAAGCGGCCGCCTCGCCTTTTTGCGTGGCCCGGGAGAGCGCCACATTTGTTGCACATGAGGTCTATGCTAATTTAAAGCGCACATTACCTATAAACTACATCTCCCACAATGCACTTCAGTGAAATGACACCTCGCTGCCCGCGTGCTGAGCTTTCACTTCTGAATTTCACAGCTGCTTTTCCAACAAGCAGAGATTAGAAACAACCCCAAAATGTCCAAGAAGAGGAAAGCTGACCCAGAGGGAAAACTGTCTGACAGATGTGACAGGGAATGTATAGTCGTGCTGCGGCAAGATAGTCTGGTATGTAGCCTGTTTTACGAGTTAGGGCCGGGGGGGGGGGGGGGGGGGGGTCATATACGGCAGTAATGTGACACTAAATAACTAAGTATGTTACATCAACCCTTCAGGCCAGTTTCACACTAGAAACCAGCAGTTTTGTTGCGGTGCAAGAAAATTATAATGCCAAAAAAAGCCTTCCCAGATAACTGCGGTAATGCGTGGTAATGGGATGCGTTTATGCTAATGAGAGCCTAAAAGAGGCTCTGTAGCGCTTACTTCCTGTGGCGGAAATACGTATTACAAGGAAGTGTCCCGAAAACAATTTGCCCGCCTCTCCCCGCACATGCACGCCACAACGAGAACGGCAAACAGTTTAAAGGGAACCTTAACGCTAGAAAAAATGAGTTTCACTTACCTGGGGCGTCTACCAGCCCCCTGCAGCCATCCTGTGCCCTCGTAGTCATTCACTGCTGCTCCAGTCCCCCACCGCCAGCTAGTTCTGCTTCTACCAGCCCCCTGCAGCCATCCTGTGCCCTCGCCGTAACTCACGGATCCTCCAGTCCCCCGCTGCCAGCTAGTTCTGCCTCTACCAGCCCCCTGCAGCCATCCTGTGCCCTCGTAGTCATTCACTGCTGCTCCAGTCCCCCACCGCCAGCTAGTTCTGCTTCTACCAGCCCCATGCAGCCATCCTGTGCCCCCGCCGTAACTCACGGATCCTCCAGTCCCCCGCTGCCAGCTAGTTCTGCCTCTACCAGCCCCCTGCACTCATCCTGTGCCCTCATCATTAACGGATCCTCCGGTCCCCCGCCGCCAGCTACAGTCCTGGCCAAAAGTTTTGAGACTGTCAAAAATATGAGTTTTCATAAAGTTTGCTGCTAAACTGCTTTTAGATTTTTCTTTGTTTCAGTTGTTTATGTGATGTACTTAAATATAATTATAAGCACTTCATATGTTTCAACGGCTTTTATTGACAATTACATGATATTTATGCAAATAGTCAGTATTTGCAGTGTTGGCCCTTCTTTTTCAGGACCTCTGCAATGCGACTAGGCATGCTCTCAATCAACTTCTGGGCCAAATCCTGACTGATAGCAACCCATTCTTTCATAATCACTTCTCTGAGTTTCTCAGAATTAGTTGGTTTTTGTTTGTCCACCCGCCTCTTGAGGAATGACCACAAGTTCTCAATGGGATTAAGATCTGGGGAGTTTCCAGGCCATGGACCCAAAATGTCAACGTTTTGGTCTCCGAGCCACTTAGTTATCACTTTTGCCTTATGACACGGCGCTCCATCGTGCTGGACAATGCATTGTTCTTCACCAAACTGTTGTTGGATTGTTGGAAGAAGTTGCTGTTGGAGGGTGTTTTGGTACCATTCTTTATTCATGGCTGTGGTTTTTGGCAAAATTGTGAGTGAGCCCACTCCCTTGGATGAGAAGCAACCCCACACATGAATGGAGTCAGGATGCCTTACTGTTGGCATGACACAGGACTGATGGTAGCGCTCATCTTTTCTTTTCCTGACAAGCCTTTTCCAGATGCCCCAAACAATCGGAAAGGGGCTTCATCGGAGAATATGACTTTGCCCCAGTCCTCAGCAGTCCAGTCACCATACTTTCTGCAGAAGATCAGTCTATCCCTGATGTTTTTTTGGGAGAGAAGTGGCTTCTCTGCTGCCTTTCTTGACACCAGGCCACCTTCCAAAACTCTTCACCTCACTATGCGTGCTGATGCGCTCACACCTGCCTGCTGCCATTCCTGAGCAACCTCTGCACGGGTTGCACTCCAATCCCGCAGCTGAATCCTCTTTAGGAGACAATCCTGGCTTCTTCAACAATAAGATCAAAATAATATATATTTTTTTATTTAGTTTATTAAGGCCCCTTTTATACTTGCCCAGGATTCCTGCGTTGCGTTCCTCTCCATTGCTGCAAAGGCAATGTAAGGCTGCGGGGCCTTGCACACATAATGTGGCCCATTGCAGTGCAACGGAAGTGTCCGATCCGACGCAGAGACAACAATGGACTTCTTTTTAGAAGGTTGGCGGCAGGGTTGCAGCACACATGCGTGGAATTAGACGGGGATCCCCAGGAATCCCGGTGACTTACTTCCTGTCCGCGTATGAGCACAGCTGTATTGAGGAGTATGGCCCGGGCTACATAGTTGCACAAAAGCCTTTGTGGTATTGCGCAGCTGCGGCCGTGCTCATACGCAGATGGGAGCGTGACCTCACCAGCAGAGCTCTCTGTTGGTGGGGTCTGATCGCTCCCCCAATGTTTATTTTATTTTATTTTTTTTACAAATATTTATCTTATTATTTTTGTAATAAATTGTTCCCTTTTATGTTTATTTTTTTTTCAACGCCTGCCCTCCCTCTTCCCGCCAGCCAATCCCCGTGATGAGCTGTCATAGGCTTCAGACTATGACAGCCGATCACTTCCCTGCCTCTGGAGGGGACAGCTGTTTCGCACGGCTGTCCCCAGTACAGCGCTGCCATAGATCTAAGCTCTGTACAGGGTAAGTAGACGGCGGTTTCGTCGCTGGGAGGCTGAAGGCGGAGCTCCGTCATTCAAGCAGGGACGCAAGCGCATCAGCGTGCGCAATCTCCTGCAAAACAGGCCCGCAGGATCTTACGCCAATCAGCGTTAGGCGGTCCTGAGGCTCCCGCCGCGGCCACGCCCATCCGTGTAATGCGGTCGGCTAGTGGTTAAGATATGCACAGCAGACTGTAATCTCAAATTACACAATTGCTTGTACACCATTAATACAGCGAGGAACATAAGTATTAGAACACCCTGCTACTTTGATCATGGAGGGGTCTGAAAATCACTGTAGGAACATTCCCCCTGTGAGAGACAGCATTCAACAACAAAAAATCAGGAAATCACATTGTGCGATTTGTAAAGAATGTATTTTTCTTGCACTGCTGCACAGAAGTATTTGAACACCTGACAACCAGCAAGAATCCTGCTTCTCCAAGACCTGTTACTCTGCCTTTAAAAAGTCCACCTCTACTCCAATCATTAATCTAAATGACTGGCACCCATCTGAGTTTTTGAGGATTGTGATGGGGTTGGCGACAGAGGGGTATTGGTGACAGGGGACAGAAGTCCCCTGAGCCAATCCATGCTTGTACAGGGGGAATGATCACTGTTTTTGTTCAACAACAGTGATCATTCTCAAATGTAGGAGCGATCTCATTGCAGTTACCATTACGCAAGCGCTGTGGTCGATCAAATTTTCCAAAATGCTGCATGTAGCTTCTGGCATCATTTGTGGTTGCAGATCCCCCAGGGGCTCGAAACGTGGCAAAGTAACGACGGCAACTAATGCCTAACATTTTGCTGCGCTGTATCAGGAAAGCGTTTAGCATTGGCTAAACGAGATGGCGGCAGCTGTTTGTCTGATCCGGCCCCTAAATGATCTATCGTAGTGGCATGTGGTAGACGTTTGCTGTAATCACTTGAAGGATATCTGATCTAGCTTTACTTACCTGGGGCTTCCTCCAGCCCCCAGAAGTTATTTGTGTCCCTCACACTTCATTGCGCATGCACTACCCGGCCAGGCACACTTCCGTGCTGCGCTCTCGCCCCTGGGAGTGTTCTGCATCTGAGCAGTAGTACTGTGCAAGTGCAGAACAATCCCAGCGGTGCGTCGGAGGAGCATGCCTAGCCGACTGGGTACAGAGGAGCCTGCCTGGCCGACTGGGTACAGAGGAGCATGCCTGGCCGACGGGGTACAGAGGAGCGTGCCTGGCCGACGGGGTACAGGGTAGCGTGCCTGGCCGACGGGGTACAGAGGAGCGTGCCTGGCCGACGGGGTACAGGGTAGCGTGCCTGGCCGACGGGGTACAGAGGTGCCTGCCTGGCCGACGGGGTACAGGGGAGCATGCCTGGCCGACGCGGTACAGGGGAGCATGCCTGGCCGACGGGGTACAGGGGAGCATGCCTGGCCGACGGGGTACAGGGGAGCATGCCTGGCCGACTGGGTACAGAGGAGCCTGCCTGGCCGACTGGGTACAGAGGAGCATGCCTGGCCGACTGGGTACAGAGGAGCGTGCCTGGCCGACGGGGTACAGGGTAGCGTGCCTGGCCGGCGGGGTTCAGAGGAGCCTGCCTGGCCGACGGGGTACAGAGGTGCCTGCCTGGCCGACGGGGTACAGGGGAGCATGCCTGGCCGACGCGGTACAGGGGAGCATGCCTGGCCGACGGGGTACAGAGGAGCCTGCCTGGCCGACGGGGTACAGGGGAGCATGCCTGGCCGACGGGGTACAGAGGAGCGTGCCTGGCCGACGGGGTACAGGGGAGCATGCCTGGCCGACTGGGTACAGGGGAGCGTGCCTGGCCGACTGGGTACAGAGGAGCGTGCCTGGCCGACGGGGTACAGGGGAGCATGCCTGGCCGACGGGGTACAGGGGAGCATGCCTGGCCGACGGGGTACAGGGGAGCATGCCTGGCCGACGGGGTACAGAGGAGCGTGCCTGGCCGACGGGGTACAGGGGAGCATGCCTGGCCGACTGGGTACAGGGGAGCAGGCCTTGCACAATGACTTTTCGGTACAATTGTGGGGTATAGGAACCATGCGGGGAGACGGCAAGGGACGAGCGGTCTCAAGGGAGCTTAAAGTGAACCTGAACTGTAGTGCATAAAAAGAGTTTCACTTACCTGGGGCTTCTGCCAGTCCCCTGCAGCCGTTCTGTGCATGTGCCGTCCTCCATTCTCCCGCCGCTGCATAGTTTCCATTCTGCCGATCAGTCAGTGGTACACTGTGCCTGGCCGGGCTGGCTGCATGCATCTTTGTTCGCGTCGGCAAATCATCCTCCACAGGCACAGTGAGAGGTTTTCTCTTACGGCGCCTGCACATACGAGGATGCACACAGTCCGTGCTGCGCAGGAGCAGTGGACCGCCTACTGATCAGTCGGCAGAATCGAAACTAGGCTGCGGCAGGGGGAACAGAAGATCGTGGAGGACCGGTGTGGGACAGGACGGCTGCGGGGGGCTGGCAGAAGCCTCTGGTAAATGAAAATATTTTTATTCACTACAGTTTAGGTTCACTTTAAGGAAGCCCCAGGTAAGTATGGAACCTGAGATGCTTCTCATATCAGGTACACTTTAAAGGACACCCGAGGTGACGTGTGACATGATGAGATAGACATGGGTATGTACAGTGCCTAGCACACAAATAACTAGGCTGTGTTCCTTTAGCCCTCTGTCTGAAAGAGTTAAATATCAGGTATGTAAGTGGCTGACTCAGTCCTGACTCAGACAGGAAGTGACTACAGTGTGACCCTCACTGATAAGAAATTCCAACTATAAAACACTTTCCTAGCAGAAAATGGCTTCTGAGAGCAAGAAATAAATAAAAAGGGTCAATAATTCAGAGATTTGAGCTCTAGCATACTCAGTGTTGGACTGGGAGCTGGAAAAGCTGAGGAAATCCACTTGCTGGCCAAGCAGCAGTAACCCTGTGTTATCAGTCCCAATAGAAACCTGCAGCAAGTCCTCACTGTGAGGAAATCCACTTGCTGGCCAAGCAGCAGTAATCAGGTGTTGCTGCTCACAGTGAAGACTTGCTGCAGGTCTCTATTGGGAGTGATCACACAGGGTTTCTGCTGCTTGGCCAGCAGGTGGATTTCCTCAGCTTTTCCACCTCCCAGTCCGACACTGAGCATACTTCAATGAAGGTGTCATTGAGCAAAAACAGTAAAACAGTAAAAACTTAAGAACTAGATTTAAATATAAAATATAACTGTGGAATATCTAAAAAAGGTTTATTTTAGGAGGAGGACAGATACAATTGTTTTTCTCATTACTTTATTTTCACCTCCGATGTCCTTCAAAGTGGACCTGAACTCTTGCACAGGACAGAAGGAAAGCATAGAGAAATGCACCTTGTATGTATTTACAGGGCTGTTAACAATATGTCTGCTTCCATGAAAGCAGGAAGTAGACACTGTGCAGGTTTATTGCAGGATTTGTATCAGCTGTAACAAAGAAATGTTTTTTGTTTAAAAGTTATTATGCTGCTGTGTATCTTTTAGAGCAAAGATGAAGTTCTGAGTGAAGGTCGCTCTAAGTGTACAGAGTTCAACATACCACCATTTGAAGCGCCCCTTTATCATAAGTGCATACAGTAGTAGGGAATAACATTAAAGAGAACCTGAACTGAAAATAAAAAGTCAAAATAAACATACACAGGCAATACTTACCTCCTGTGTAGTCTGCTCATCAATCTCTCCTCATCTGCGTCTCATTTGTCCACAGTGATCAATAGAATTCTCTGTCCTCCATTTTCAAAATGGTCATTACCCCCTAACAGCTTCCTGGTCAGCACACTGTTACACTGTAATATCACCCACTTGTGCCATAGGGAAACATGGACATTACCTTGCACATTCAGTTGTAACTGACAGCTGCTGATATATAACTGACAGCAACTGGTATATTTCAGTTCTGACAAAATCTTGCCAGAACTGGAAGGGATCATTGTCAGAAGAAAATGGTGAGCTTCTGAGAGGAACTGACGGCGAGGTTAGTATGTAATATTCATTTGCAGCTACGTCATGTGTCTATTTTAAATAATTTTACTCAATACAGGTTCCCTTTAAAGAGTACCTGTACTGAGTAAAAATATTTAAAATAAACACATGAGGTAACTTTAAAAGAACATTACATAGTTACCTTGCCATCAGTTCCTCTCAGAAACTAGCCATTTTCTTCTGACAATAATCCCTTTCAGTTCTGACAATATTTTGTCAGATCTGAAATATGTCAGTTGCTGTCAGTAAAATATCAGTTGCTGTCAGTTAAAGCTGAGAGGAAAACTGATGTACCAGGTAATGTCCATGTTTCCCTATGGCTCAAGTGGGCGATGTTACAGTTTAACTGTGTGCTGACCAGAAAGCTGTTATGGCTAATGGCAATTTTCAAAATGGAGGACAGAATATTCCCTTGATCACAGTGAACAAACAGGACGCGGGACAGGAGAAAGACACTGAGGAGTAGACTACATGGAAGGTAAGTATGACTTGTGTATGCTTATTTTGACTTTTAATTTTCAGTTCAGGTTTTCTTTAAGGGCCTGTTTCCGCATGCGGATTCGCATAGCCAATACAAGTGGATGGCCCTGTTTCCGCTTGTCAGTAATCCTGAGTGTTTTTCTGTGCGGGAGAAATCTGCACGGAAGAGCCGTCAGAATTCGCACACCGCTATGCGAATCACTGCTAATGTATTTAATAGGGAAATCGCATGCGTTTTTGGCATGCATATTTTTCCGCGATTTCGCATAGAAACTAATGTTAAGTCACACAGGCAGTGACATGGTTAAAATCGCATAAATACTAACATATGCAAAAATTGCATGCGAAATCGCGGTAAAATACGCATGCGGAATTGCACCCACATGCGATTTCGTCAGCGGGGGATCTGCGGCGATTCCGCATCGCACAAGTGGAAACGGGCCCTAAGTGAAAGGAAAAAATGTAAGGAGGAAGAAAAGAGTTAAAAGAAAACTTCTGAAATGCAACAGAAAAGCGAGAATGAATGAATACAGGTCGTGTCTGTCTGCTGCTGCGTCTGATTCCTCCCATCAGCCAGATTTGGGCTGTTGAGAAACTTGGTAGTGTCCCTTTAAGCTGAGAGGCGTCCCCCTGTGAGGAAGGCATTTGCATACTGGCTGCTGATTGGCTGGCGGGGATCAGCTGAGCAGAGCTGCTGGAGAAGCAGGAAGAGTAGCTGAGCATTGGCAGAGCAGGTGGGTGGAATGTGTTGTGTACTGTTATTATATTACATACATGCTGCTGTCCTGTGTGATCAGCACCCTGCAGTGCTCTCTATGCAGCCACTCCCCCCCCCCCCCCCCCCCTGTGTCCTTCACTGCAACAATGTATCCACAGAGTCTATTAGGGGTGAACTGCAAGTGCCAGCATGCCTCCCCAGCCTCAGGGGCAGCACATCCTCATCACTCTGGGCAAAGTTCAGTCACATGACGCGCTCTGCAGGGCCGCTCAGCAAAGTTTCTACAAAGTTTAGCAGGAAGTGGAAAAACTTTTTTTTCCCTCAATGCATCAGTAGCTTGACTTTTCCCGGCAGATTCAATCATTGTGATCAGATCTGCCAGAGATTGTGGTCGCCCAATTGTCATTTCTGGATGAAAGTGATCAAAGCTATCGATCGTGCAGGCTGGAGAGATCTCACTGGTTGCAGTGAAAAGCATACTCACCTGTCTGCTGGCTGCTCCTCCTGTCTCCTCTCTCCCTCCCGTGACCTGACAGCGTGTACGTGGTCATTTGTGCAGGCAAGGTCACAAGGCAGATTCCCGAGAGATTTCATGCTGAAATAGATCAGGAATCGGTCTGTGGTGTATGGGCAACCAGCAGATCGCTTTCTAATCAGATCTGTCTCTTGGGCGATCTGCCAATCATTGCTAGATCTATGGCAGCCTTCACTAATCATATCTTATCTGTTACCAACAAAATCCTCAGAAAGCCTTAAATAAAAGTGCTCCCTAAATTGTAATATATTCATTTTGAAACAGTTTTTTTTCTTGCTTGAAATTTTCAATATTGGCCCCTCTGTAACAATAGTGTGTTCATTTTAAATGATTAAAAAACTTTAAGAATGATTAAAGGACAACAAAAGTGAGAGGTATACGGAGACTGCCATATCTATTTCCTTTTTAGCAATACCAGTTACCTGGCTGTGCTGCTGATCCTCTGCCCCTAATACTTTTAGCCATAGCCCCTGAACAAGCATGCAGCAGATCAGACGTTTCTGACGTTATTCAGACAAGACTGCAGCCAAATAGACCAGCAGGGCTGCCAGGCAACTGGTATTGTTTAACAGGAAATAACTATGGCAGCCTCCACATCCCTCTCAGCTCAGGATACCCAGTTTTGTGTGTAAAATGTTTGTGCAATGCAAGGCTTTCTGCTATTGCTGCACGGATTGGCGGTGGTAGGGTTAATCACTCACCCGCTATAGGCAGATTGCCCCCCACAAATTACCACAGGCGGTCCCCAGCTTACATACAAGCTCCATTCTGGGAGATTGTTAGTTGAATTTGTTTGTAAGTTGAGTTCTTTGTTAAAGCGGACCTGAACTCAGACCTTCCTCTTTGCTCGAAAAGATAAGCAGCAGCTTAATACCCCTTACAGAAAAACATTTCTTTGTTGATGCTCATACAAATCCTGCAATAAATCTGCAGTGTGTCTACTTCCTGCTTTCATGGAAGCAGACAAAGGGTTACCATCCTCTGTTTACAAATTAGCTGCTCTGCCGTGGCAGTCAGCTGACACAGGGGTGAGATCAAATTTCAACTTGTGATTAGTCACAGATGAGGGGGAATTAGTCAGGCTAAACTCTCTAAACACACACCGGGTGCATTTCTCTCTGTTTCCTTTCTGTCCTGTGCACGAGTTCAGGTGGTTAACTGGAGCCTGAGCCTTTGAATAGGGCAGCATGTATACTTGCCTAGGGTTTCCTCCAGCCCCGCGCATGCACAGAGGAGCATGACTGGCCAGATAACTGGGAACAGAGCGGCCCGGGAGGACAGTGAGGAACCTCATGGGGCTGGAGGAAACCCTAGGTAAGTGTAAATACAGCACTATGTACCCTCTCAGGAACACTTTTAGGGCTTATTCACACTTCAAATTGCAAAACAGTAGTGCCTATCGCTACCGTTTTGCGCAAGCGATCCTCCCCCGATCAGCGTGCTAAAATCACTGGACACTTCCGCCATTCAGAGGAATCATGATCAGTGCTTTATTAAGCATTGTACCGCTATCGCTCTAGAATGGCGGCACAATGCTGCAGGTAACACGTTTTGTGCTAATCGCCCACAACTGGTGCCAATTGCGGCACTGAAAACAATGTCATTGGGCTAGAATAGCACTAGCACTTTAAAAAGCGCTACCGTTTAGTTGATTAGCGGAAATCGCCCGCTAATTGCCATAGTGAGAACGTGCCCTAAACATGGTGAAACATGGAGAAATGATTTACTTTTGGGCTAACCCTTCTGACTCACTTTCCGAACTCTGACGACACAAATCTCTCAGATATCGATTCCAGTGTGTGGAGCACTGATCGACCATTTCTCCATCAGCAATTCATTTTCTGATTGACATAGCAGTACATCAGTGTATAGCCCTCTGAACTGAGAAGGAGATAGACGCTGCCATATTTATCTTTAAAAAATGCAGATTGCCTGGCTGATGATGATCCTGCTGATCCTCGACCTTTAATACTTTTAGCCACAGCCCCTGAACAAGCATGCAGCAGATCAGGTGCTCTGACTGGAGTGTGACTGGATTAGCTGCATGCTTGTTTCAGGTGTGCAATTCAGACACTACTGCATCCAAAGAGATCAGCAGGACTGCCAGGCAACTGGTATTGTTTAAAAGGAAATGAATATGTCAGCCTTCATATCGCTCACCTCGGGTTCAATGTAAGGCCGGTACAGACATTGAGATGATTGGTTACGTTAATCTTACATTGTTTACCATTTATTGCCGTGGTTTAGTCGAGAGCGGCGGTTGATTGAGATTTCCTGAACGCTGCAGGAAGTTGCTGGCATCGAAGGCGTTCGTGGTTATGGTTTATCCCCCAGGCCAAATACAATGATGAATCAACTACAAACAATGTCAGGTGTTCTGTGCGCTAGTGGAGATGGCGAATCATCAGCCGAGCGCGTAAACGGGCCCTTATGCTGGGTACACACAATTCAATTTCCTGTCCGATTGACCGGGTAAATTAACGGGACGTTGTATCGCATGTACATGTCCAAACTACTCTGCATACTCTGATCAAAATCGATCCCATTATCGATTGCAAACAGATTGGACACGTTGGAAATAATCCGTCGATCGGACGGGAAATTGAATTGTCTCTACCTCCAGCTAGGTACCGAGCAGAAGATGGATTGGGGAACCTATGATAATGGCGACCGACAGACGAACGTTTCGCAATCCGTCTTCTAACGCAGGAACACCTGACTGCACATGACGGGTGCAAACACTACTTCACTATCCTGAGAGTTTGTGCGGGAGTCATTGGAGATCTAAACGATCTGGTTGGTCGTGATTGCCGCACGTCACGAATGACAAACAGTAAATCTCACAAACGTACCCATGGTTACAAAATTGTGGAAACCATTTGCTCGTCATGGAAACAAATGCAGCAAAAATCATGGCTTTAAAGAGACACTGAAGCGAGAATAAATCTCGCTTCTTGTCTCATAGTCTGCAGGGGCATGTGTGCCCCAGCTAAAACGCCGCTATCACACGGCTAAACGAGGGTCCCTGACCCCCCAAC
The DNA here is from genome assembly GCF_040937935.1 of Hyperolius riggenbachi. Classification (NCBI taxonomy): domain Eukaryota; kingdom Metazoa; phylum Chordata; class Amphibia; order Anura; family Hyperoliidae; genus Hyperolius; species Hyperolius riggenbachi. The sequence goes on along the minus strand of NC_090648.1, from coordinate 515,960,051 downwards.
CCCCCCTAGAGGCAGGGCTAACAGCTGCAGCCCTGCCTCTCAGCGCCATCTATCAGCGGCGCATCGCCGCCTCTCCCCGCCCCTCTCAGTGAAGGAAGACTGAGAGGGGCGGGGGAGAGGCGGAGATACGCGCTGACAGACGCACGTGGGGCAGGGCTGCGGCGGTTAGCCTTGCCTCAATCCGGAAGACGGGATGCGCTGCTCGGAGGGGATTTCAGGGGGTAAGGGACCCCCATTTAGCCGCAGGATAGCGGCGTTTTAGCAGGGGCACATATTTATTCTCTCTTCAGACTCTCTTTAACCAGTTCACCCCCAAGGGTTTTTATCCTAACGGACCAGAGCAATTTTCAGTTGTCAGCGCTCCTCCCTTTTATTCCCTAATAACTTTATTACTACTTATCACAAGAAAATGATCTATACCTCGTTTTTTTCGACACCAATTAGGCTTTCTGTGGATAGTATATTTTGCTAAGAATTTTTTTATTCTAAATGCATTTTAATGAGAAAAACAGAAAAAAAAAAGAAAAAAAATCATTATTTCTCAGTGTTCAGCCTTTATAGTTTTAAAATTAAACATTCTCCTGTGGATAAAACAAACACGTTTTATTTTCCCAGTGGTCCCGATAATTAAACCGTTTAGATTATGTCCCTACCACAATGTATGGCGACAGTATATTATTTTGAAATATAAGTGGTTATTTTTCTGTTTGTTCTGGCCATAATTACAAGCCCCTATGTAATAAATTAAAATTAATTTTCCCCCATAAAATATAGAATAAAAAAAGCTGAGTCCCTAAGGCAACTATTTATTTATTTTTTTTAAGCTGATTTTTTTTTTTACAAGTGTTTTTTTTGGGGGGGAGGGTTGGAAGTGTAATTTTATTAATGATGTGTATATACTTGAAAATGTATGTATTTTGTAGGTGTAATATACTTTTTGGCCACAAGATGGCGCTAGTGAACACTCATAGGCCGTGTTCATTTTTTTTTTTTTTTTTTTTTACACTTTATTAAACTGTTACATTTCCTGTTTATGTGAATGGACGTAGCCGCTGTTAGCGGTCACGTCCATTCACTCCAGGCACTGCGATTGGGTAGAGGACTGTTCAGTCCTCTTCCCCAATCACCCAGCACGGGATCCCGACGGTAATGGCGGCGGTAGCGGCGGACACACGGCGGTAGCAGCGGCGGGAATGCGCGACGTATTAAAACGTCATGTTGCTGTTAATAGCGGTAAGCATGACGTTTTAATACGTTAGGATGGCGGTAAATGGTTAAAGTGAAACTAAGCTGATGAGATAAACAATTGTGTTTATCCTCCTACTCCTAAAAATGACTTTTTTAAGTATCCCAGGATTTTATTTTATATTTAAACATTTACAAAGTAGGTTGAATATTTTACTGTCTCTAATCAGTGGCAGCCTATTAAGTGTCCCGGAGGAAAATACATGAACTACTGACCTTGTCCTACCTCTCCCCTGTCCTCAGAAGTTCTATTCTGCTAGGAAAACTTTAAGGGCCCATTCATACTTGCAAAACACTAGCGCTTTTGCTAGCGTTTTGCTCTGGCAATTGTTGGCTATTAACTAGAGTGACCATACGTCCCAGATTACCTGGGACGGGTCCCAGATTCGGGGTCCCCTGTCCCAGGCTGGCTTGGGTCCCAGGAAAAGTCCCACTTTTAGATGCAGGACGTCCCAGCTGCGGGAGTATGTGACATCAGTGTTCCGTCCTCGGCCCACCGCCGCCCTGCTCTGCCCTGCTGCTACTGCTCCCCTCCCTCCCTGTCTTCTGCCTGCATTGAATTGGCTAACAACTGGATTCCTGTCGCAGTCTGCCCCGCCCCCCGCTGTTTAAAGGGAACCTAAACTGAGAGGGGTATGGATTTTTCTTTTAAACAATACCAGTTGCCTGGCAGCCTTGTTGCTCTCTATGGCTGCAGAAGTGGCTGAATGACACACCTGAATCAAGCATGCAGCTAATGCAGTCTGACTTCAGTCAGAGCTAGAGTGACCAGACGTCCCGGATTGCCCGGGACACGTCCCGGATTCGGGGTCCGCTGTCCCAGGCTTAATGAGGTCCCGGGAAACGTCCCGCTTTCAGCAGCGGGACGTCCCGGCCTCGGGATTCTGGCCACTCTCTCCTCAATGAACTGGCAGCGGCGTCTATAGACGCCGTGCCAGTTCATTGCCCGCAGCCCCGCTCCAGCCTCGTCTTCCGGTGTCTGTTTCCGACACCGGCAGGCGAGCAGGGCTACGGCAAGATGGCTGCCGAAGCCCTGTACTGGAGACCTATTTGTGTCACTAGTACAGGGCTTCGGGCGCCATCTTGCCGTAGCCCTGTCAGCGCGGGAGAGAAGAGCAGGAGGAGGAAGACGGTCCCGGGACGGAGCAGCGCGCCAGAGGCCGGACACTTCTGCCAGGTGAGTAAATGCTTTCTTTTCCAGGTGAAATGTTTGCCCGCATTGTTTCTTTTCCAGGTGAAATGTTTGCCCGCATTGTTTCTTTTCCAGGTGAAATGTTTGCCCGCATTGTTTCTTTTCCAGGTGAAATGTTTGCCCGCATTGTTTCTTTTCCAGGTGAAATGTTTGCCCGCATTGTTTCTTTTCTGGTGAAATGTTTGCCCGCATTGTTTCTTTTCCAGGTGAAATGTTTGCCCGCATTGTTTCTTTTCCAGGTGAAATGTTTGCCCGCATTGTTTCTTTTCCAGGTGAAATGTTTGCCCGCATTGTTTCTTTTCTGGCGAAATGTTTGCCCGCAGTGCGTTTCTTTTCTGGCGAAATGTTTGCCCGCATTGCGTTTCTTTTCTGGTGAAATGTTTGGCCGCAGTGCGTTTCTTTTCTGGTGAAATGTTTGGCCGCAGTGCGTTTCTTTTCTGGTGAAATGTTTGGCCGCAGTGCGTTTCTTTTCTGGTGAAATGTTTGGCCGCAGTGCGTTTCTTTTCTGGTGAAATGTTTGCCCGCAGTGCGTTTATTTTGTACTGACATGTTGCCCGCATTGCGTTTATTTTGTACTGACATGTTTGCCCGCATTGCATTTATTTTATACTGACATGTTGCCTATTGCGTTTATTTTCTGGTGTCCGGGGTAACTGTTACTGCATTTATTATTTAATGGTCATAGATGGCTATGTTTGCTGCTTTGTAGTTACGGTATACTATTAGCATCACACAGTTTCTGCACACCCATGATACAAAGTCTCGTTTGTCCACATCATGGCGTAAACACTGCTTTCTTATGCCTCGCTGTTACATCATTACGTTAGCTCCGCCCATACAATGTCATGGCCACGCCCATTTTTTCGGCGCGGCGCGCTGCGCGCGCCGCAGCCGCCCTCCCCCAGTCTTCGCCGCTGCGTGCTCCTCACTCCTTCCCACTTTTCGCCGCGGCGCGCTGAGCGCGCCGCCCCCCCCCCCCCCCACGCCCCCCCCCCCCCCCCCCCCCCCGTCCCAGGTTGGACCCACAAAAATATGGTCACTCTATATTAACGGCAAAAAAATCGCCATTCACACTTGCCGATTTCTTTGCAATCGCATTTAGTGCTTCTATAGCACTAAAACGCAATGGCCGGAAAATGGTGCAGGATACAAATTTGCGTTTGGCGATTTGCGTTAAATGCCGGCCATTAATGCAAATCGCCTAAGTGAGAATGGGCCCATAGGGTATTATGGCACTAACGCTTTAAAAAGCACTTGAGCGTTTTGTCTAAATTGCCCGCAAAACACTCAAGTGTGAATGGGCCCTTAGGGCTGTAATTCTCTTATCAGTGATGATTACTGTATTCCCGACAAGCTCCAGACAAGACAGAAGCTGTCACTTCCATGCTTAGAAATTAACTCTTTCAGGCAGCAAAATAAAACCAGTATAACAGCCTGGTTATTAAGTTTAGCACTGTACATACACATGTTTATCTCATCATGTCGCCTCGGGTATCCTTTAAAGGGATACTGTAGGGGGGTCGGGGGAAAATGAGCTGAACTTACCCGGGGCTTCTAATGGTCCCCCGCAGACATCCTATGCCCGCGCAGCCACTCCCCGATGCTCCACCCCTCCCGCAAACATCCTGTGCCCGCCCAGCCACTCACCGATGCTCCACCCCTCCCGCAAACATCCTGTGCCCGCCCAGCCACTCACCGATGCTCCGGCCCCGCCTCCAGTTCACTTCTGGAATTTCTGACTTTAAAGTCTGAAAACCACTGCGCCTGCGTTGCCGTGCCCTCGCTCCCGCTGATGTCACCAGGAGCGCACGGCGCAGGCACAGACCATACTGGGCTTGTGCTATACACTCCTGGTGACGTCAGCGGGATCGGGGACACAGCAATGCAGGCGCAGTGGTTTTCTGACTTTAAAGTCTGAAATTCCAGAAGTGAACTGGAGGCGGGGCCGGAGCATTGGGGAGTGGCTGCGCGGGCACAGGATGTCTGCGGGGGACCGTTAGAAGCCCCGGGTAACTTCAACTCATTCCCCCTCCCCCTACAGTATCTCTTTAAAGTGTTTCAGAGCTGAGCAACTATAAAAGTTTTATACATACCTGGGGCTTCCTCCAGCCCCCTGCGCACGAATCGCCCCCACGCCACCGTCCTCCGCTGCCTACAGCTTCGGGAACCGGGTCCCGTCACTTCCTCCAGTCACGGCCAGTCTGATGCAAGGGAAGTGCGCTATTTACGTATCTCTCCAGCAGCCGCCGCAGAGATACGTAGAGGTCGCACTTCTCCTGCGTAGCTGGCCGCGACTGGCTGAAGTTACGGGACCCGGTGTCCCGAAGCTGTAGTCAGCGGAGGACGGTGGCGTGGGGGCGATTCGTGCGCAGGGGGCTGGAGGAAGCCCCAGGTACGTATAACACTTTTATAGTTGCTCAGCTCTGATACACTTTAATTGTGATAATAAAAGGCCCATACACACCCACCACACGATTTTTCCGATGACTGGCAATTTTTGCGCGACGAGTGATCATTTCCACAATCTCGCAACGTGTGTACAGGTGCGCGATCATGTGAACGATGTTTCGATCATGCAAAAGATCCTTGATGACTCTTCGCAAAGTACCGCGATCGCTTGACTTCCTGTTCGCGCCTGTTCTGTATACCCGCTGGCCAAAAGATGGGTCCGTGGAACGCGTCGTGAGGGAGATGTCGCTGGATCCATCGTCCTCCGCTGGGTGGTGGGTACGCAGCTTTATTAAAGAGACTCTGTAACATCAGAAACCTCCCCTGGGGGGTACTCGCCTTGGGTGGGGGAAGCCTCCGGATCCTAATGAGGCTTCCCACGCCGTCCTGCGTCCCACGGGGGTCTCGCTGCAGCCCTCCGAACAGCCGGCGACAGACCCGACTGTGACTTTAATATTTACCTTTGCTGGCTCCAGCGGGGGCGCTGTGGCTGCTTTTGGCTCCGAAGTAGGCGGAAATACCCGATCTCCGTCGGGTCCGCTCTACTGCGCAGGCGCCAGAAACTTGCGCCTGCGCAGTAGAGCAGACCCGACGGCGATCGGGTATTTCCGCCTACTTCGGAGCCGACAGCCGTCAGAGCGCCTGCGCAGGAGCCAGGAAGGTAAATAATGACGTCATCTTGTACGGAGGGCTGCAGCGAGACCCCCGAGGGATGGAGGACGGCGTGGGAAGCCTCATTAGGATCCGGAGGCTTCCCCCACCCGAGGTGAGTACCCCCCAGGGGATGTTTTGACGTTACAGATTCTCTTTAATGCGAGAATACACCAAGAGATATTTTGGCAGATAGATGGTTCAATAGATTTTCGACAGGTCCGCTCTTATTTTCGATTGTTTTTCTGATAGATTTCTCATAGAAGTGAATTGGAAATTGTTGATAAAACGATTGGAGAATGGATGGGACAGTAAATCTCATTGTGTATTCCCAGCATCAGACTGCCAGCAGGGATCCCGGGAGCATACACAGCTCTACCACCCCCTGGGGTTTATGGGGCACTTCCTGCAGATAAGGGTGTCAGAGTCCCATAAGGGCTGCTGACCTTTCTGTCACTCCCAGTAAAGATTACAGGAATTTATGGCAGAACAGAAACAGAGGCTGACAGGAGGATTTCACAGAAATGCAGCACCCAGGGGAGGGAGGAGGCAGAATAGAAACTGAAACTACTCTATAGATCATTCTGTCCTGGGGAGGCTGAGGGGACAGATCACTGCACCATTATCAGCTGGTCTGCCAGGTACAGGTAAGTGCCAGACTAGGGGGCCTCATATAGGGGGGCTGCCTGTTGGTGGTGCCTGTTGTGGGTTTATATTTAGGGTGAAAGTTACTCCACGCCTGACAATACGAGACCTTCAGCAGCGTGTTTGTATTTATTTATTTATTTATTTGTTGTATTTATAAAGCGCCAACATATTACGCAGCGCTGGACATTAATTTAGGTTACAGACAATATTTAGGGGTGACAAACAGCAATATGACAATACAGGAATACAAGAAAACCAGATCACACAGCACAGTATGAGTACCAGGTAATGCTTAGTCAGTCACTGGATGGGAGCATGGAGTTAGGCAAGTTAGGTTCACTCAAATGCATAGCATGGGTGCACAGTAATAGATGTGCATGATCAGGTAGGACACAAATGGAGTGAGGACCCTGCCCAAAGGCTTACAATCTAGAGGGAGAGGTAGGGACACGAGGTTTGTAGACCTCGGGCTCTCAGCACGTGCTGCATACTCTGTATTCCCTCCTAACCAAGGGGGCAGTGTGTGTGTGTGTGTGTGTAGGGGGGGGGGGATTCAGGGTGACCCCTAGGTTATTTCTGTTTGAGGACCCTATTGTACCCAGAACTGACACTGTTTATATAGCGCCGACACCTTCCATAAGGCTTGTAAGCCCCATCTACACGATAAGGTTCTTTGTGCGATTCGATTACGATTCTATGTACAATCCGATTAAATCCGACATGTCCGATCGGGATTCAATTCAATTCGATTTGCCATTCTTTTGCAATGGCAAATCGAATTCAATCCGCATCAGACATGTCGGATTTAATCGGATCATAAATAGAATCGTAATCGAATCGCACAAAGAACCTTATCGTGTAGATGGGGCTTTACACATACATAGTCATGTCACTAACGCTCTCTGTTCCAAGGAGCTCACACTCCAATCCCTACTATAGTCAGTCATTGCCTTGTGTTCCTATTGTAGTTTAAGACCATATTGTGGTTTTTTTTTTGGGGGGGGGAGGAGGTGTGGGGGCTATTAACCTCTATGTATGTTTTGTGGGTGTGGGAGAAAACCTGAATATCCAGAGGAAACCCATGCAAAACAGGGAAAGTATACAAAGTGCTTGTCTGGACCAAGCACTGTGCACTATTACTCACACTCTAATCCTACCATATTATTATTATGTATTTATATAGCACTGACATCTTCTGCAGCACATTACAGAGTACATAGTCATGTCACTGACTGTCCTCAGAGGAGCTCACAATCTCATCCTACCATAGTCATAGTCTAATGTCCTACCATATTATTATTATGTATTTATATAGCACTGACATCTCCTGCAGCACATTACAGAGTACATAGTCATGTCACTGACTGTCCTCAGAGGAGCTCACAATCTCATCCTACCATAGTCATAGCCTAATGTCCTACCATATTATTATTATGTATTTATATAGCAGTGACATCTTCTGCAGCACATTACAGAGTACATAGTCATGTCACTGACTGTCCTCAGAGGAGCTCACAATCTCATCCTACCATAGTCATAGCCTAATGTCCTACCATATTATTATTATGTATTTATATAGCAGTGACATCTTCTGCAGCACATTACAGGGTACATAGTCATGTCACTGACTGTCCTCAGAGGGGCTCACACTCTAATCCTACCATTGTCATAGTGTAATGTCCTACCATATTATTATTATGTATTTATATAGCACTGACATCTTCTGCAGCACATTACAGAGTACATAGTCATGTCACTGACTGTCCTCAGAGGAGCTCACACTCTAATCCTACCATAGTCATAGTGTAATGTCCTACCATATTATTATTATGTATTTATATAGCACTGACATCTTCTGCAGCACATTACAGAGTACATAGTCATGTCACTGACTGTCCTCAGAGGAGCTCACACTCCAATCCTACCATAGTCATAGTCTAATGTCCTACCATATTATTATTATGTATTTATATAGCACTGACATCTTCTGCAGCACATTACAGAATACATAGTCATGTCACTGACTGTCCTCAGAGGAACTCACACTCTAATCCTACCATAGTCATAGTCTAATGCCCTACCATATTATTATTATGTATTTATATAACACTGACATCTCCTGCAGCACATTACAGAGTACATAGTCATGTCACTGACTGTCCTCAGAGGAGCTCACACTCTAATCCTACCATAGTCATAGTCTAATGTCCTACCATATTATTATTATGTATTTATATAGCACTGACATCTCCTGCAGTACATTACAGAGTACATAGTCATGTCACTGACTGTCCTCAGAGGAGCTCACACTCTAATCCTACCATAGTCATAGTCTAATGTCCTACCATATTATTATGTATTTATATAGCACTGACATCTTCTGCAGCACATTACAGAGTACATAGTCATGTCACTGACAGTCCTCAGAGGAGCTCACACTCTAATCCTACCATAGTCATAGTGTAATGTCCTACCATATTATTATTATGTATTTATATAGCACTGACATCTTCCACAGCACATTACAGAGTACATAGTCATGTCACTGACTGTCCTCAGAGGAGCTCAAACTCTAATCCTACCATAGTCATAGCCTAATGTCCTACCATATTATTATTATGTATTTATATAGCACTGACATCTCCTGCAGCACTGTACGGAGTACATAGTCATGTCACTGACTGTCCTCAGAGGAGCTTACACTCTAATCCTACCATAGTCATAGTGTAATGTCCTACCATATTATTATTATGTATTTATATAGCACTGACATCTTCTGCAGCACATTACAGAGCACATAGTCATGTCACTGACTGTCCTCAGAGGAGCACACACTCTAATCCTACCATAGTCATAGCCTAATGTCCTACCATATTATTATTATGTATTTATATAGCACTGACATCTTCTGCAGCACATTACAGAGTACATAGTCATGTCACTAGCTGTCCTCAGAGGAGCTCACACTCTAATCCTACCATAGTCATACTCTAATGTCCTACCATATTATTATTATGTATTTATATAGCACTGACATCTTCTGCAGCACATTACAGGGTACATAGTCATGTCACTGACTGTCCCCAGAGGAGCTCACACTCTAATCCTGCCATAGTCATAGTGTAATGTCCTACCATATTATTATTATGTATTTATATAGCACTGACATCTCCTGCAGCACTTTACAGAGTACATAGTCATGTCACTGACTGTCCTCAGAGGAGCTCACACTCTAATCCTGCCATAGTCATAGTGTAATGTCCTACCATATTATTATTATGTATTTATATAGCACTGACATCTTCTGCAGCACATTACAGAGTACATAATCATGTCACTGACTGTCCTCAGAGGAGCTCACAATCTAATCCTACCATAGTCATAGTCTAATGTCCTATCATATTATTATTATGTATTTATATAGCACTGACATCTTCTGCAGCACAGTACATAGTCATGTCACTGACTGTCCTCAGAGGAGCTCACACTCTAATCCTACCATAGTCATAGCCTAATGTCCTACCATATTATTATTATGTATTTATATAGCACTGACATCTTCTGCAGCACATTACAGAGTACATAGTCATGTCACTGACTGTCCTCAGAGGAGCTCACAATCTAATCCTACCATAGTCATAGTCTAATGTCCTATCATATTATTATTATGTATTTATATAGCACTGGCATCTCCTGCAGCACATTACAGAGTACATAGTCATGTCACTGACTATCCTCAGAGGAGCTCACAATCTAATCCTACCGTAGTCATAGTCTAATGTCCTACCATATTATTATTATTATTATTATGTGTTTATATAGCACTGACATCTTCTGCAGCACATTACAGAGTACATAGTCATGTCACTGACTGTCCTCAGAGGAGCTCACACTCTAATCCTACCATAGTCATAGTCTAATCTCCTACCATATTATTATTATGTATTTATATAGCACTGACATCTTCTGCAGCACATTACAGAGTACATAGTCACGTCACTGACTGTCCTCAGAGGAGCTCACACTCTAATCCTACCATAGTCATAGTCTAATGTCCTACCATATTATTATTATGTATTTATATAGCACTGACATCTTCTGCAGCACATTACAGAGTACATAGTCATGTCACTGACCGTCCTCAGAGGAGCTCACACTCTAATCCTACCATAGTCATAGTCTAATGTCCTACCATATTATTATGTATTTATATAGCACTGACATCTCCTGCAGCACATTACAGAGTACATAGTCATGTCACTGACTGTCCTCAGAGGAGCTCACACTCTAATCCTACCATAGTCATAGTCTAATGTCCTCCCATATTATTATTATTATGTATTTATATAGCACTGACATCTCCTGCAGCACATTACAGAGTACATAGTCATGTCACTGACTGTCCTCAGAGGAGCTCACACTCTAATCCTACCATAGTCATAGTCTAATGTCCTACCATATTATTATTATGTATTTATATAGCACTGACATCTCCTGCAGTACATTACAGAGTACATAGTCATGTCACTGACTGTCCTCAGAGGAGCTCACACTCTAATCCTTCCATAGTCATAGTCTAATGTCCTACCATATTATTATGTATTTATATAGCACTGACATCTTCTGCAGCACATTACAGAGTACATAGTCATGTCACTGACAGTCCTCAGAGGAGCTCACACTCTAATCCTACCATAGTCATAGTGTAATGTCCTACCATATTATTATTATGTATTTATATAGCACTGACATCTTCCACAGCACATTACAGAGTACATAGTCATGTCACTGACTGTCCTCAGAGGAGCTCACACTCTAATCCTACCATAGTCATGGTGTAATGTCCTACCACATTATTATTATGTATTTATATAGCCCTGACATCTTCTGCAGCACATTACAGAGTACATAGTCATGTCACTGACAGTCCTCAGAGGAGCTCACACTCTAATCCTACCATAGTCATAGTGTAATGTCCTACCATATTATTATTATGTATTTATATAGCACTGACATCTTCCACAGCACATTACAGAGTACATAGTCATGTCACTGACTGTCCTCAGAGGAGCTCACACTCTAATCCTACCATAGTCATAGTCTAATGTCCTACCATATTATTATTATGTATTTATATAGCACTGACATCTCCTGCAGCACTGTACGGAGTACATAGTCATGTCACTGACTGTCCTCAGAGGAGCTTACACTCTAATCCTACCATAGTCATAGTGTAATGTCCTACCATATTATTATTATGTATTTATATAGCACTGACATCTTCTGCAGCACATTACAGAGCACATAGTCATGTCACTGACTGTCCTCAGAGGAACACACACTCTAATCCTACCATAGTCATAGCCTAATGTCCTACCATATTATTATTATGTATTTATATAGCACTGACATCTTCTGCAGCACATTACAGAGTACATAGTCATGTCACTAGCTGTCCTCAGAGGAGCTCACACTCTAATCCTACCATAGTCATACTCTAATGTCCTACCATATTATTATTATGTATTTATATAGCACTGACATCTTCTGCAGCACATTACAGGGTACATAGTCATGTCACTGACTGTCCCCAGAGGAGCTCACACTCTAATCCTGCCATAGTCATAGTGTAATGTCCTACCATATTATTATTATTATGTATTTATATAGCACTGACATCTCCTGCAGCACATTACAGAGTACATAATCATGTCACTGACTGTCCTCAGAGGAGCTCACAATCTAATCCTACCATAGTCATAGTCTAATGTCCTATCATATTATTATTATGTATTTATATAGCACTGACATCTTCTGCAGCACAGTACATAGTCATGTCACTGACTGTCCTCAGAGGAGCTCACACTCTAATCCTACCATAGTCATAGCCTAATGTCCTACCATATTATTATTATGTATTTATATAGCACTGACATCTTCTGCAGCACATTACAGAGTACATAGTCATGTCACTGACTGTCCTCAGAGGAGCTCACACTCTAATCCTACCATAGTCATAGTGTAATGTCCTACCATATTATTATTATGTATTTATATAGCACTGACATCTCCTGCAGCACATTACAGAGTACATAGTCATGTCACTGACTGTCCTCAGAGGAGCTCACACTCTAATCCTGCCATAGTCATAGTGTAATGTCCTACCATATTATTATTATGTATTTATATAGCACTGACATCTTCTGCAGCACATTACAGAGTACATAATCATGTCACTGACTGTCCTCAGAGGAGCTCACAATCTAATCCTACCATAGTCATAGTCTAATGTCCTATCATATTATTATTATGTATTTATATAGCACTGGCATCTCCTGCAGCACATTACAGAGTACATAGTCATGTCACTGACTATCCTCAGAGGAGCTCACAATCTAATCCTACCGTAGTCATAGTCTAATGTCCTACCATATTATTATTATTATGTGTTTATATAGCACTGACATCTTCTGCAGCACATTACAGAGTACATAGTCATGTCACTGACTGTCCTCAGAGGAGCTCACACTCTAATCCTACCATAGTCATAGTGTAATGTCCTACCATATTATTATTATTATGTATTTATATAGCTCTGACATCTTCTGCAGCACATTACAGAGCACATAGTCATGTCACTGACTGTCCTCAGAGGAGCTCACACTCTAATCCTACCATAGTCATAGTCTAATGTCCTACCATATTATTATTATGTATTTATATAGCACTGACATCTTCTGCAGCACATTACAGAGTACATAGTCATGTCACTGACTGTCCTCAGAGGAGCTCACAATCTAACCCTACCATAGTCATAGTCTAATGTCCTACCATATTATTATTATGTATTTATATAGCACTGACATCTTCTGCAGCACATTACAGAGTACATAGTCATGTCACTGACTGTCCTCAGAGGAGCTCACACTCTAATCCTACTATAGTCATAGTCTAATGCCCTACCATATTATTATTATGTATTTATATAGCACTGACATCTTCTGCAGCGCTGTACAGAGTACATAGTCATGTCACTGACTGTCCCCAGAGGAGCTCACAATCTAATCCTGCCATAGTCATAGTCTAATGTCCTACCATATTATTATTATTATGTATTTATATAGCACTGACATCTTCTGCAGCACATTACAGAGTACATAGTCATGTCACTGACTGTCCTCAGAGGAGCTCACAATCTAATCCTACCATAGTCATAGTCTAATGTCCTACCATATTATTATTATGTATTTATATAGCACTGACATCTCCTGCAGCACATTGCAGAGTACATAGTCATGCCACTGACTGTCCTCAGAGGAGCTCACACTCTAATCCTACCATAGTTATAGTGTAATGTCCTACCATATTATTATTATGTATTTATATAGCACTGACATCTTCTGCAGCACATTACAGAGTACATAGTCATGTCACTGACTGTCCTCAGAGGAGCTCACACTCTAATCCTACCATAGTCATAGTGTAATGTCCTACCATATTATTCTGTATTTATATAGCACTGACATCTTCTGCAACACATTCCAGAGTACATAGTCATGTCACTGACTGTCCCCAGAGGAGCTCACAATCTAATCCTACCATAGTCATAGTCTAATGTCCTACCATATTATTATTATTATGTATTTATATAGCACTGACATCTCCGGCAGCACATTGCAGAGTACATAGTCATGTCACTGACTGTTCTCAGAGGAGCTCACACTCTAATCCTACCATAGTCATAGTCTAATGTCCTACCATATTATTATTATGTGTTTATATAGCACTGACATCTTCTGCAGCACATTACAGAGCACATAGTCATGTCACTGACTGTTCTCAGAGGAGCTCACAATCTAATCCCTACCATAGTCATAGTGTAATGTCCTACAATATTATTATTATGTATTTATATAGCACTGGCATCCTCTGCAGCACATTACAGAGTACATAGTCATGTCACTGACTGTCCTCAGGGGAGCTCACAATCTAATCCTACCATAGTCATAATCTAATGTCACTACCATATTATTATTATGTATTTATATAGCACTAACATCTCCTGCAGCACATTACAGAGCACATAGTCATGTCACTGACTGTCCTCAGAGGAGCTCACAATCTAATCCTACCATAGCCATAGTGTAATGTCCTACCATATTATTATTATGTATTTATATAGCACTGACATCCTCTGCAGCACATTACAGAGTACATAGTCATGTCACTGACTGTCCTCAGAGGAGCTCACACTCTAATCCTACCATAGTCATAGTGTAATGTCCTACCATATTATTATTATGTATTTATATAGCACTGACATCTTCTGCAGCATGGTAGGAGTTGCCCACTCATTACGGGAATTTTATTGCAAGTGAATAACCCATAAGGGAAGATTTATGAGTTCTGGCACAGGTCACATGACCGGTTCTGGCACAGGTCACATGACCGGTTCTGGCACAGGTCACATGACCGGTTCTGGCACAGGTCACATGACCGGAGCAGGATTAGCTATCTGGGGCCATTTGGAAAGTTCCTCCTTATTTTGGCTTGCTGAACTTAATTATGAATCTCATAGGTTTGGAAGCTACTGGGAGCGAGGTTTGCAGCACTCGCTGTTTGCCGTAGATCTGTAAATCGCTGCACCTTATGGGGGGGGGGGGTCCCACTCGCAGCATTGCGATCGCCAAGCGCTGCATGCAGCATTATGGGACCTATCCAGTGCGTGGCTGCAGATCCAGATTGGTATCGCTCCAGGAATCGAGGTTCTGGCATTTCCGTGATTGAGGAGGTTGCGGGTGCGTCGGTGAATTCCTGCATAGCGCTTGTAGCGGCTCCCAGGCCTGATAGATACACCAATTTTCATTTAGTGTAACTCTTGTGAGTGCTTACAGAATAGCTGCTGAGGATTTTACACACGCAGTGTGACAGAACCGCCACCTGACTCTGACATCACTGTCAGCTGACCGCATGTCTCGGTTTTGTTCGGTTTTATCAGAACATTAGTTGAGCATAGTTTTCTAGGTCAGGCCTGACAGTACACGTTGTGGTGAAATGGAAAGCGATTGTGTAAATAATATTGTATGATGTAGTAGTGAATGGAGCATGTGCATTGTTTGCTTAAAGTGTAAAAGATGTTAAAGGGCAACTGAGGTGAGAGGGATATGGAGGCTGCCATTTTAAATTCCTTTTAAACAATACCAGTTGCCTGGCAGCCCTGCTGATCCTCTGCCTCTAATACTTTTAGGCATAGCCCCTGAACAAGCATGCAGCAGATCAGGCGTTTCTGACATTATTGTCAGATCTGACAAGATTAGCTGAATGCTTTTTTTTGGGTGTGATTCAGACACTACTGCAGCCAAAGGGATCAGCAGGGCTGCCAGGCAACTGGTATTGTTTAACAGGTAATAAATATGTCAGCCTCCATAATCTTTTCGCTTCAGTTGTCCTTTAAGATATACTTACCTTGATGATATATGATCTCTTCAGACTGAGACAGGTAAACAGGGCGCCGTGCGGCCGAGAACATAGGCCGTAATTTCAATTATGGCCATAGCCGCACTCGGTGAGTAATTTGTGCGCTGGACGCAGCCTGAATTACGATAAAAACAGTGCAATGTGGCCACCAGCTGCAAACCGAATTGCACCTTACCCCAGGGTACGGCACCTTGGAGGGTGAATAGTAATTTGCCACAGAAGGGTGGCAAATTCCCTGGTGCCCTTTTTGCATGTATGCCGTCCAACACCTCCAGGCTTCTTATTGCTCCCGGCCCCCCTCTGTCTTTCTCCTGGAGCCTCTGGAGCCCTGACTGGGACTGTCCACTCTGCGCTCCCTTGTGGGTCGCACTTCCACAAAGCTGTGCAGAGCAGCCATGGCTGAGAGTGACCGGGGTGTGTGCAGCTCAGATACAGTCAGAACTACACATGCCCAGGATGCTCCTGACAGCTGCTGCTCTCATTGTGTTATATGTATAGAAGTTACAATCCTTCCACATTGTTTCTAACAGTAGACGGGAGTGTCAGTTTACTGCCTGTCGCTGGATTAGATCAGGTCTTGTAAATGAGTGCAAAGCCTCCTGCTTTGTGCAGCTCATTCACCGGCAGCAAGGTGGGAGTCTCTAGGCAGTCTCGTGGCAACAGTAGCAGTGTGAATCAAGTACAGTATATAAATTGCCATGGTGGTAAGAAATGCTGTATGAGCTGACCGGTTTTGAAATCCTCAGCTGGCTGCAAAGTGAAATTGAAAGATATTAATTAAGAGGTATAAGCAGCTTTCATCTTTGCTTCCAGGAATTGTACAGTGAGATTGGGATTCCCCTGTGAGTCTGTACGAGTCGTGTTGGCATCAGGGCGTTCTTCAGACATGTGACATTATTTGTGTGTTGAACTCACAGACTTACTTCGCACGCTGTGTTTGGCTGGTTCAGCAGCGCGGTATCTGCTAGCGAGCGGGAAAGCTTTTGGCAACCTCCGGCGCTTCCTGTCCTTAGATCAATGTTGAGTTTTAACCCCCGCTGGGGGACACGGCGATCTTGGAAGCTACATTTAGCGAGACGACAGGATTGAGAGCATCGCTTGTGCGACCAACAGTGAATGATGGTAGCGTTGTTTAAAAAGCCCTGTCCGTTCATTTGAATGACACCCCAAATGTTTCTGTTGTGATCTAGATTCTAATCATTGCTTTTTTATTGACATCAGCTCTTGGGTAAACAGGATGTGGCCATAAAATGAATTACAGGTACTTCTTCACATCAACTGCCCAAATTAGTGAACAAACTTGTATATCCAGCCCCCCCCCCCCAACAGGGGTACTTTTACCATTATTTCTCTGATACACTCTGTGTGTTTCTGACAATAGTAGGCACAATTATACACATGATCAAAATAAAAGTAATTGTGTGGGAAAGAAACAACTTGAGAGTAATTATAATCATACTAGCTGATGACCCGGCGTTGCCCCGTTATGTATTTGGCTGGTGTTGGCTCCGCCCACTGTTTCTAAATAACACCCAAACACTCAATGACAAAGTTTGTGAGCTTTGCGGTCTTTGGCATCAATAATTTGCATTGAAATGAAACAAATCTGACTACCAGGTTTGAGGCCTCTGCCATTAGCAGTGCAAGAATGGCAGCAATGAATTTTGATTGGCTGTTGTAGGCTCCACCCACTTTTCTGAATATTAATCTCAGTCACCCAGTGCAAAGTGTGAGAACCCTACCATTAACAGTGTAAGAATGGCTGCAGTTTACATTTTCCCAGTGAAATTTGTATCTGTCTCCGCCCACTGATGACCAGGCATGGCCAAGTTATGTATTTGGCTGGTGTTGGTGTTGGCTCCGCCCACTTCTAACCCTAACGCTCAATTACTCAATATTCAATTACCTAGTTTGTGAGCTTAGTGGTCTTTTGCATCAATAATTTGCAATGAAATGTTTGCCCAGTGACATTTGTATTTGTCTCCGCCCACTTTTTTGGTTATGGGGAAAAAAATGAAATTAGGAAAAAATAATTGCATTTTGAACCTTTTTATTACTATTATTTTATTTTTTTTTAATATAAAGCACCACCATTTTCCGCAGCATTGTACATAATATAGCCTTGTCTCTTAGGGGTTCACAATCTAACGGCAATCTGCTATAGTCCTATGTCCATCATAGTCTAGGGCCAACTTTTTAGAGGGAAACCAATTAACTTATGTGTATGTTTTTGAAATGCGGGAGGAAACCAGAGTACCTGGAGAAAACCCACACAGACACGGGGAGAACCTAAGTTATTCACGATACTCACTTTTATGGTAATGATCCTGGGTTCAGCATCAGAAACACTCCCTATATCTATATATCACTGTATGTAGCTCTGCCCTCCAGGCTTAGCCTAGGCTGTTAATTATGCATAAACCCCTCCCCTTAGGCATTCAGGGAGATCAGAGATCTTTTCGACTGGCTTTAGAGCTCTCAGCAAACAAACATTCTGCAGAGATACTGCCTAATTAATAAATCAATATTGTAAAAAAATAAGCAATTTTATTGATTGTTATTTTGTTTACAGCCCCCCTTTAAAGAGAACCTGAACTGAAAATAAAAAGTCAAAATTACCATACGCAGGTCATACTTACCTCCCATGTAGTCTGCTCATCAATCTCCTTCTCCTCTCCTGCATCCCATTTGTCCACTGTGATCAATAGAATTCTCCATCCTTCATTTTAAAAATGGCCGTTACCCCCTAACAGCTTCCTGGTCAGCACACTGTTACACTGTAATATCACCCACTTGTGCCACTGGGAAACATGGACATTACCTTGCACATTCAGTTGTAACTGACAGCTGCTGATATATAACTGACAGCAACTGGTATATTTCAGTTCTGATAAAATATTGTCAGAACTGGAAGGGATCACTGTAAGAAGAACATGGTGAGCTTCTGAGAGGAACTGACGGTGAGGTTAGTATGTAATATTTATCTGCAGCTACATCATGTGTTTATTTTAAATGATTTTACTCACTACAGCCCCCCTTTAACCTCCCTGGCGGTAAGCCTGTGCTGAGCTCGGGCT